>NC_086004.1:24012500-24612500 GCF_030014385.1 Trichomycterus rosablanca
TATGATACTACTTTAGTCAATGGTTATTTAATAGTAATACAAATTTAGGGGGGGGATAACTATGCTGCAACTTCACTTCCCTACTGCTGCTGTAAATTCAGTATATACTGAATTATATATATACAGTGTATCACAAAAGTGAGTACACCCCTCACATTTCTGCAAATATTTTATCATATCTTTTCATGGGACAACACTATAGAAATAAAACTTGGATATAACTTAGAGTAGTCAGTGTACAACTTGTATAGCAGTGTAGATTTACTGTCTTCTGAAAATAACTCAACACACAGCCATTAATGTCTAAATAGCTGGCAACATAAGTGAGTACACCCCACAGTGAACATGTCCAAATTGTGCCCAAAGTGTCAATATTTTGTGTGACCACCATTATTATCCAGCACTGCCTTAACCCTCCTGGACATGGAATTCACCAGAGCTGCACAGGTTGCTACTGGAATCCTCTTCCACTCCTCCATGATGACATCACGGAGCTGGTGGATGTTAGACACCTTGAACTCCTCCACCTTCCACTTGAGGATGCGCCACAGGTGCTCAATTGGGTTTAGTCCATCACCTTTACCTTCAGCTTCCTCAGCAAGGCAGTTGTCATCTTGGAGGTTGTGTTTGGGGTCGTTATCCTGTTGGAAAACTGCCATGAGGCCCAGTTTTCGAAGGGAGGGGATCATGCTCTGTTTCAGAATGTCACAGTACATGTTGGAATTCATGTTTCCCTCAATGAACTGCAGCTCCCCAGTGCCAGCAACACTCATGCAGCCCAAGACCATGATGCTACCACCACCATGCTTGACTGTAGGCAAGATACAGTTGTCTTGGTACTTCTCACCAGGGCGCCGCCACACATGCTGGACACCATCTGAGCCAAACAAGTTTATCTTGGTCTCATCAGACCACAGGGCATTCCAGTAATCCATGTTCTTGGACTGCTTGTTTTCAGCAAACTGTTTGCTGGCTTTCTTGTGCGTCAGCTTCCTTCTGGGATGACGACCATGCAGACCGAGTTGATGCAGTATGTTGCGTATGGTCTGAGCACTGACAGGCTGACCTCCCACGTCTTCAACCTCTGCAGCAATGCTGGCAGCACTCATGTGTCTATTTTTTAAAGCCAACCTCTGGATATGACACCGAACACGTGGACTTAACTTCTTTGGTCGACCCTGGCGAAGCCTGTTCCGAGTGGAACCTGTCCTGGAAAACCGCTGTATGACCTTGGCCACCATGCTGTAGCTCAGTTTCAGGGTGTTAGCAATCTTCTTATAGCCCAGGCCATCTTTGTGGAGAGCAACAATTCTATTTCTCACATCCTCAGAGAGTTCTTTGCCATGAGGTGCCATGTTGAATATCCAGTGGCCAGTATGAGAGAATTGTACCCAAAACACCAAATTTAACAGCCCTGCTCCCCATTTACACCTGGGACCTTGACACATGACACCAGGGAGGGACAACGACACATTTGGGCACAATTTGGACATGTTCACTGTGGGGTGTACTCACTTATGTTGCCAGCTATTTAGACATTAATGGCTGTGTGTTGAGTTATTTTCAAAAGACAGTAAATCTACACTGCTATACAAGTTGTACACTGACTACTCTAAGTTATATCCAAGTTTCATTTCTATAGTGTCGTCCCATGAGAAGATATAATGAAATATTTGCAGAAATGTGAGGGGTGTACTCACTTTTGTGATACACTGTATATATATATATATATATACACACTGAATCCTAATGATGTACATGATGTACATTGTGGGCCCTTATAGGGTGGGTCCAGGTGGGTCCCAACTATGTTCAGTCAATTTAAATTGCAACAGATCAACCCCACTTGGGTTATAGACACCTTTTAAGGATACTGGCTGCACCGGAGACACAGTTTGGAGGGACACAGTTACGGGTTTGTATATGGTGTGAATAAAAAAAACTTTAAGAAAAAAGCTCACACACATCCAAGTCTCCACACTCTACCCCTGCATTTAATACTCTGTACAACCTTTGCCAATACACAAAACTTAGTCTTCTTCTATAATATAAGATTGGAGAATAGAGAGCAGGGAATTTGACATAATTCTTTTTTATAAAATCTTTTCAGAACATCCAGGGTTGTAGGTCCTCTCTTACGCGCTGTTTCTGTTAGCTCACTTTTTATGGGGTTTGGATCAGAAGACTGACACAGCCATGGCAAAAGCTTGATTTTGTGTTCATTAAACCCTTCTGTGTTGATCTGGACATATGTTTTGGATCATTGTCCTGCTGGAAGACCCAATGAGCCATTTTAATTGTCTTGGCAGAGGCCAACAGATTTTGTCATGACTTTTGTACCAAATGTTCTAGTATTTCATGGAGCCCATGATGCTCTGCACCCTAACATGGTTTTCAGGTCTTTTGAAGGGAAAAATGACAAACCCACATTGAGTGTTTGTTGCCAAAAAGGTAAATCTACATATTTTTTGTAACTTTCCAACAGAACCATCCATCACAATGTGAGTGGGGGCAAAACAAACTTTAATTGTGTGTTCTGTTAATGAGCTGAGGTCAAATGACCAAACTCAAAATTGTAGCTAAATATGTATATAATAAGTCAATAAACTATTTATCTTATGGAAAGCCTTCACTGCAGAGTAGATGCTGTTATAGCCACAAAGAACAGGTTAACTTCATATTGTATACAATACTCACAAATTTGCACACATGGCCTGACACACCTCAATCAATGCACACAACATCTAAGCTGTTAATTCTACCTTAGACCGTGTAAATGTTCTGTATTGTCTGTCTATGCACCTTTTGATGGTGTTTTGCTATACTATACAACCTTGCATTGGTATCATGACAATAAAGTTAAATTGAATATTAATATCCATGTACCCTCACACTTCTGATCATATAGTGTAAATACTGTAACAAAAGAAGAGGTAAAATACTAATTTTACTGTGGGATGTCACTGCTCTCAACAATGCCAATGAACAGGCCAGGACCTTAGCAGACTAGTTTTGGCTTTTTCTAAATAGCCCTAACAACAGCTCCTGGTGTTGGGTTTATGTGAGAGCAGAAGTGACGATAATGAATACGAGATGAATACGAGGAGAGACGAATGTGTAAACATGTCAGAGGAGGCATAAGGTAGTTACAAATATTCCAACTCTAACACTGCAAAAAAGTAAAACAATAATAATAATATTGATAATAATAATAATTATAATAGATTGAGAATACACATTTTGTATTATATATTGTAATTATACACTGATTATATATATATAGCAAGTTTACAGGATGTAATTTCTTTATCATGTATTATTAAATCAAATCATCTACTCTAGTCGCTCTACTTAGCCCTTACCTGAATGTGGAGCTCATTTTCATCACGGTTTATCCGGACCCAGTGGAAGCGTCCATCAGCCAGGTTGGCAGATCTAGGACTGAACAAGTCCGGACCTGTTTTCTGATTCAGCCTGTACCAGATCTGCAAACTGCCTGGAAGGACACACAAAACAAACATTGTTCATCTAGAGTTCAATTTCAAAGTTTACATCCATCTGTAAGACATGGCGCAGTGGTTCTCTACTGTTTGCCTTGCCTCGTTCAAGCATGTGTGTGTGGGGAAAGCTATTTTTCACATTTTAAACAAATTAAATCATTAGAAAATGTATTTTGTGTTTACTCTGGTTCTCTATTATTGATATGACATGTAAAAGTGAGACAAATATGCCAAAACAGAAATGATTTGGGTGTTAAAGGCATTGGGTTCAGAGCAATACAGTTGAATAAGTGATGTGTCTGTTTCAGAGCCCGTCTCAGAAATGTATGATTATTTAGGATATTTGTGTCCAGCACTGATCCTCCTCCTGCTTTTTAATCTCTTATTTCACCCTCAGTTTCTGACTGACTCATAGATTCTTGTCAGCAGTAAAGGATTTATAAATGCCAGTCATGGCCATCTGAAGAAATGGTGATTTACTTTGCTTGACTGATGCTTGTTTTCTCTTGTACTCATTTTTTATCAAACAGAAAAGCACACCTTGACATGTTCTAGCCAGATGTGTCTGAGTTGACTGCAAAGCTTTTAACAGCTTTTTTTCATGTTATTGTTGACCTTGAGAAAGATGCTGCTTTAAAAGTATAAAAAACTTTTGAAAAATAAAATTAGTAATAATTTAGTTTTAATTATGTCAAGATAATGCTGACATGCTTTAGAGCAAAGACTTAATGATGGCTACAATTGAGCTTATATAGAATTTTAATATTTCATATTTATTTGCGAAGTGGCATAGCAAAATGTCATTATGTGTTGGTAATGACGTGTTGCGGTAATGACAATTTTTACTTTTTTAAGAAAAAAACTAGCTAGGCCATTTATTTGCTAAAGCTAGTCAACAGCTAGTACAAGATGCACTTTAAATACATATAAATAATGTGTACATTTCTTTTTTTTTTTTTTGGTAAAGTACTGCCATATTGATGTAAATGGTAATGACGCTGAATAAATATACTCTATGATCAGGAGGAATACATGATTAAATTACTCACATTTCCAGACATTAAAATGTCAATCTTCTCTCATGGCTGGCATGTGCTTCCTTGCTAGTCTTTGTTTCCATGGTTACAACATAAGTGTTACCTTCAAATGATTCCCTACAGAAACCATACACTGTTGCGGTAATGACTATAATGCTGGGGACAGTAATATATTGCTGAAAAATATGCATAGGTTGTACAAATATTTTGTTTCTTTTTAAGTTATTATAAAACTCATATTGTGATTTTTATAATGAATTGATCACTTTTTAGCATTTTATTAGAGCAGAGAAGTTTTAAAGTCTGGGTTGGGGACAAGGCCAAAGTAGCAAAATATTGATGTTTAAATCATCATAAAAAATAGAAATCATAATTATTTCGGTATGTAATTTTTTTTAGTGATGCAATGAATGATCTTTTTAATACCTAAAATATTTGTTTTGTAATAAAGTATTTTTAACACAAATTTATAACCTAGGGATGTAAAAGTTCCCCCAATTGAAGAATCACCCATATATATATGCAATCTGAATGGAAGCGGTGTGTTGCGACAAGCGGCGTTAAGGGGATAAGTGTTGCAAACACAAAAAAAAAAAATCAATACCGGACTGGTTATTCTGTGTTACTAAGGGATTGTACATCTGTGATTACAACAGTTAAGAAGCTGATACAAAACCCTTGGACAGTGAACAGCCAACATGTACACAGAGATACACCTTTTTTACCAAGATTACAGTGTATAGAAATGCCCGATCATCAGCTTTTTGGCCATCCTGTTCTAAAAATCATGTCCATTAATATGCATCTTTGCAGCTATAACAGCCTCCACTCTTCAGATTTTTACCTGATTGTGGAGTAGATCTTTAAGAATTCAAGCACATTCAGTTAATAAAGCATTTGTATGGCCCCCAGGTGGCGCAGCAGGATATTCCGCTAGCACACTAGTGGTTCGAATCTCGGCTCTGCTACTGGCCTGCTGGGCACCATCTAGCGGGCACAACTGGCAGTGCCTGCAGCAGACAAAATTGGCCACTGAGTCTGCTGAGTGGAAAAAGGCCGGGCTAGTTGGTTGGGGTCTTCAAAAGCTGTGCAAGGACCCTGGTTAGCAGACCGAGGCACCTGTGCAGAAGCCAATTAGTCCTTTGCTGCTGGGGATTCCTGATTGCATCCGAGGAGGGTATATTCGCCTGCACCACGCCCCCTCCGACGTGTGCAGTCCCTCAACCCCTTCTTTTTCGCCCGTGCCTTGGTGGATTCACACATGAGCCTCCTCCACTTCTGCACAGGTGCCTCAGGCTGCTAAACAGGGTTCTTGCACAGCGTTTGAAGACCCCATTGATTTGTAATGAGTTCAGTCTTTTTCCACACAGCAGATTTGATGGTTCTGCTGCAGGCACTGCCAGTTGTGCTCGCTAGATGGTGTCCAGTCGACCGGTAGCAGTGCTGACATTCGAACCCAGAAGATTAGAATCTCGGCGCTGGTGTGCTAGCGGATTATCCCGCTGAACCACCTGGCCGCCCACGCCTGAAATATTTTTATATATTTTTGGACATATAGCTTAACTTAAATCCACATCTATATTATAGTTTGAACACTGAAATGATTAGTTTTGACAGAGTTCATGTTTCAATTCATTAAATGGGCGAAAAAGTAGAGACCATGGGGAAAACAAGCAGACTGTGAGTCACACCTACATCAAACGCAGCTGGTGTGAATTTATGTCTTCCAGAAATAGAAGCGTAATAGGCACATGTGACGTGAGCCTCACGTTTTAAAAAAAGGAAAATCTAGAGATATTTGGCCAGTGTAAATCAGCCATCAGGCTTAATGTTTAAAAAAAATTGCACCCTTTTTAAAAATGCACCAACATGACACCCTTATCCCCTATACAGTCCCAGTTCATTAATGTTAACAACAATAATCCCAGTGGTAAGCTATTATATCCACCCACATACATACTTCTGAGTTTCAATTCTTACCATTTTGGGTCAGTGTGACAGCCATGTAGCTCTCATCATGAGATCGAGCGGACAGCAGCAAGGCCGGTGAATGTGTGGTCTGGAACCGAAATGCCACATTTTCCCGAGATTTGACAGCATCAGAGTAAGTGTTGCTCTGTGGTTGCTTGGCATCCTGGTTCCTCATGACAGAAAACGGCTCCTGAAGGGTGTACGTTACAGAGGCTCCCCTCTCAAAAGATGCAGAGATGGCTAAAAAAAAAATCACAGACATGGATTAGAACAGCAAATAAAACTAATCACCCAAAT
This sequence comes from Trichomycterus rosablanca, assembly GCF_030014385.1. Lineage (NCBI taxonomy): Eukaryota > Metazoa > Chordata > Actinopteri > Siluriformes > Trichomycteridae > Trichomycterus > Trichomycterus rosablanca. Next base: position 24,019,306 of record NC_086004.1, read on the forward strand.
AAGTCACAGAGTACCTTGAGTATACACCAATCAGCCATAACATTAAAACCACCTCCTTGTTTCTACACTCACTGTCCATTTTATCAGCTCCACTTACCATATAGAAGCACTTTGTAGTTCTACAATTACTGACTGTAGTCCATCTGTTTCTCTACATACTGTTTTTAACCTGCTTTCACCCTGTTCTTCAATGGTCAGGACCCCCACAGGACCACCACAGAGCAGGTATTATTTAGGTGGTGGATCATTCTCAGCACTGCAGTGACACTGACATGGTGGTGGTGTGTTAGTGTGTGTTGTGCTGTGAGGGGAGTTTTTAAATACCGTGTCCACTCACTGTCCACTCTATTAGACACTTCTACCTAGTTGGTCCACCTTGTAGATGTAAAGTCAGAGACGATCGCTCATCTATTGCTGCTGTTTGAGTTGGTCATCTTGTAGACCTCCATCAGTGGTCACGGGATGCTGCCCACGGGGCGCGGTTGGACTGGATATTTTTGGTTGGTGGACTATTCTCAGTCCAGCAATGAGCCTATTCTAACTTTTCAATGGGTGCAAAGCACACAGTAACACCCTGGACGGGGCGCCAGCCCATCGCAGGGCAGACAGACAGACACACACACACACACACACACACATTCACCTATAGGGCAATTCAGTGTCTCCAATTAACCTGACTGCATGTTTTTGGACTGTGGGAGAAAACAGGAGCTCCTGGAGGAAACCCACACAGACACGGGGAGAAACTGCAAACTCCACACAGAAAGGACCCGGACCGCCCTGCCTGGGGATTGAACCCAGGACCTTCTTGCTGTAAGGCAACAGTGCTACCCACCGAGCCACCGTGCCGCCCCGTTTTATTATCAGTTATCCTAAATTTGATGGCTGCAACACATTCCAATAAAACGCTGGCACAGTGGCATCTGTACATACAACCAACTTGAATGTGTCGTATGTATATTGTCAACCCTACAGATGTTGCATTTTCTGTCATCGAAAAAGGACACATGCAGAAACCATTGAAATTCCCAAACTGCCATGTCGAAGGTGCCGCTTAGAAGTTAAGAATTTACATACAATTAAACCGTGGCAAAATGTATGCTTTTGCCATATCTTAGTGGTGTGGATATTGTTGTTTTCTTTAGTTTAACTTCATTAGCTTGTGAATAAAATAAAAGTGAGTGATTTACAACTCTGGTGCATGAGATACTTCACAGCTAAGACCATTTTCCTGCTTTATTATGCATACCTGTATCGTCTCCCTTCGAATGCAGATTGTGAGCGCAGGCATGTGAAGAATCAACAGCTTTCATGCTCAATCAGATGCACAAGAACGGGAATAATTTCTCCCTCATTTTTGATTTTCCATCTAATTAGCCAGCTAAAATGTGGAAAGTCTCATTTCTGACCCTTTCGTTAGCAGAGGTGTAATTTGATCATTTGTGCAGTCCTACTGTAAAAAGGCAGCGCCATATCATCACTAATTTGATTGACAGGCCATCGGTACGTCCAAACAAGCAGCAGCAAGCTGTAATTAGATTCTCCCTGGCAGGTGAAGCTTTTTTTTTCTCTGCCCTGCTAACTTCACAACAGAGGAACTGAGAAGAGCTGACAGGCAAGGACGTACCGTCAGCCTAACACACGCCTCTTTTCTGACCGAACGCAAAACAACTGCGGAAAGTTGAGAGCATCACAGCTCGCTGTCATGGCAATAGACAGACAGGGCATGATTTCCATCCATTACATCATAGCACTTTGTTTTGTTATTTTTTATTTCTTTTTTTGTAACACAATTGATGTCTTTGTGCAGTTTATTTACACAAGAAACAAACCTTCTCAACTGAAACCAGATTCGGTGTTAAATCGGTGCACGTCCAATAACTTATTGGAATATTGTAATATTCTTACCTGTTTTGCAGCTGGGACCACTGAAGGCTGTATGAGAGCAGTCACATACGTAGCTGTTCCTGCTCTCCAAACATCTTCCTCCGTTATGGCACTGGCTTTCACTGCTGCAGTGACCCGGGCAGCCGGAATTCATGCCAGGAGTCATCTTGGCTCGCTCTTTTAGGTCAAACATCATTCCGTTGATGCTGAGTGCACGTAGGCAGCCTAGGAAGCCTCTCTGTGTGGTTGGTGCTCCTCCTGAAAGGTGATAGTTCATTCGTTTGCTTAAACACCAGATACATTTTTGTTAAACTGCTTTAGGATGTTTACATACACTTGCAAGAAATATGTGACTAAACATTTGCAACACCCACACTATGTGGCCAAATGTATATGGACAGGCCTGATTAATATTGGGTTTGGGTCTTTATTAAATAAATGACATGCTCAAAACACTTATTACAGTGCATTACTGGGGCGACATGGTGGCTCGGTGGGTAGCACTGTCACCTCACAGCAAGAATGTCCTGGGTCCTGTCCGGGTCCTTTCTAAATGGAGTTTGCATGTTCTCCCCGTGTCTGCATGGGTTTCCTCCGAGAGCTTCGGTTTTCTCCCACAGTCCAAAGTCATGCAAGTGAGGTCAATTGGAGATACAAAATTGTCATGCAGACACGGGGAGAACATGCAAACTACACACAGAAAGTACCCAGACCACTTCACCTGGAAATCGAACCCAGGACCTTCTTGCTGTGAGGTGGCAGTGCTATGTGTACATGTACAAACCAGTTTATATATTTGTAAAGCAGTTCAGTTCTTACCAACAAAGAGCTGGCTGTTGAGCTGAAGTTGATACTGGCCTTCAGTTGCTGCCTTCATGAGCTGAACAGGCAGCAGGTCTACCTGTAATGATGCCTCTTTTACATTTCTTTCCACTCGCACATGATGCCATTGCCTATCATTCAGAGGTACTGGGGACCTGACGGTCAGAACCACTGGTCCATCGCCGAGATCAAAGGTGAAGGTGACTGCTGATGGAGCTGAGAGGAGTAACACAGGTGAGTGCTGATGCATGTTATGTTCGCTTATTATTATATATTAAAATTATGATCTTTGGCTTTAATGGATTTTTAATGGAGAGCCCTATGCAAGTCGGGAGCTATTAGTAGTGAAAAAGCTTTGCAAATAAGCAATGGGTGTCATCACCAATAACTGCAATGATTACTAATAATTTCAGACCTGGAGAAGGTCACAGATATCACGCTGCAGCTCTTGCGTAATGATTTCAACTGATTGGTTTTGGCCTCTTAATACTTTTGCTCATAATCAAGCCCATTTTCCAAATGACCGTCATTTCATCTACACTTTTATGATAATGCATTTAGCTGCTGATCAAAAAGTTTATACAGGCTGAACTACATTTAACTCAAAGCTTAGCTTCAGACTGATGACGTCTGTACACTGTTAACTCTAAAACATTACACAATCTCAGGCGTCTGTACTGCAACTGTGTATATTAATAATTAATAAGGGATAGAGAAACTACACCAATATTTGCTTTATTTATCTATAGATCACGGTCAGTTCTGCTCTTTTAGACTCCTGGACATGGATAAATATGGCATTACTGAAAACTTAAAATGATTTTCCCCTAAATTCTAGGATTTGTACATATACCTTTAAAGCACTTATCACCTTTTGGCATTTTGACCTACCTTTTATTTCCACTAACCTGGCTAAGCAGTGCTATAAGTGGTCTGCATCATCACAAAAACGCAAAAGTCACACTGGAAAATTGTAGTCTTGTAAGCTGTTCACTACATGACCACTGTCCACACTATTAATGAATTGTGGTCAAAAAGCAAGCTTTAAAATAAAATCAATTGACTGTATTTTAAATTTTTTAAGTCCGGCCTAATTACATTTCACACTCTCACATTTTCAGTAAAAGCTGTCCTTTATACAAAAAGCTCACAAGTGCCTAGTATTTGCTGGTGTTATGTCATCTAGATCAGGGGTGTCAAACTCATTTTCACTGAGGGCCACATCAGCATTATGGTGGCCCTCAAAGGGCCGATTGTAACGTATCCTGCTGTGATTGCAGTCTGTTGTTTTTCTTGGAGGCTAAATTCTGCATTTATATTGTCCTCCTTTACCACAGACACAGGCTCATAACACAAGAGACGCACCGGTTTCTCTTCCTGAAGCACAAACTTGTTTTCACTTTCATTAAATTTCCTCCTTCTGCTTAATTTTCTTATTTATCTTCTTGTACATTTTGGGATTATGTGTAAATATTTCTTAACATCATCTACTGGCGGGATGTGTCACTTTGCAGGTCACAAAATCAGCTTGCATTTTGAGAGATGCAGTTAATGTAGGATTTTACAGTGTATTTTAAGACTGTTCTGCCCTCACTAATAGTTTATCCCCCTTGCTCAGCTAGACAGACAGACAGACAGCTCTCTTCAGAATACAGTCGGTTTTATTTGCTTCCCAGCTGTGTGATACACTGTGTGCATCAAAATGAAGTAAAAATACAAACAATAAAAACAATAAAGAACTTAATACAGTAAAAGCACACAGCTGTAGTCAAGTGTTACATCTGGTACAATATGAGATTTAACCAAACGTAAAATAGCGCTAACGAGTTAGCATTTTGTGTAAAGATACTAATTGCTATAGTAACAGTAACAATTGTATTTAATTACGGTAAATTTGTAACTAAAACGCTGTGATATACTCACTAAACATTTACAAACAACTGAGAATATAAAACCCACTACTTACAGACGATGCTTTGGTATTATACTGCAAGATAATTATTTATATTTATTATTATTGTTTACATTACTACCCCGTGGTCTTTTGCTGTAAAAGTCATATGGCTTCTCAGAAAAGGTCAAAGTTAGTTGTCATGACTACGATGCCACCGGTTGGCGTTTAAAGGCGCAGGAGTCCCTTTAAATTATATAGTGCGTCTCTGTAACGACTCGAACCATCACAACAATCATACAGTCCTTTAAGCTCTCGCTGTGAGTTTGCTATTCTTCCTACCCAAAAGCAAAGGGACAGTTATGCTCTTCTGGTGCTTTCACATGATTTCCTGTTTAAATGCTTAGTTTTTACCACATTATGGTAAACTGCCCCTAAATGTTTTCCAAATTACCACTGTCTGCACTACTGGTACACTGGGCAGTGCCCCCACTGCACATCAAGGCTCTTTTCTCTACTTGCACCCAAGTGGTGGAACAAATTTCCTCTGCCTGTCTGAACATCCGAGTCTCTCAATGTCTTCAAAAGACGATTAAAAGCCCACCTCTTTACTAAGCACTTGAGATGAGAACTAACATGTATTTACTAACGCTCTTATTCATTTCTTTTTTCCTAAAAAAAACGTTCTAACAGGGTTTCATTTATGTTCTTAGACTGTTGTCTACTTGTTTACTGTGGAAGCACTTCTGTTAGTCGCTCTGGATAAAGAGTGTCTGCTAAATACCGAAAATGTAAATATACACAAAGGGTTGGTTTTTATTCCACCCAGGCAAGAGCTTCACCCAATTCAACTGAGCAGCTGACCAGACAAAACTGATCTGAAGTCAAATCAAATGTGCTTGCTTGATATAAAAACCTTTAGCGACATTATTCCCTTGTAGGCATGATTGAGTACTACGTGTCTACAAGTTAATGCAAATTTATCTGGATCCTAATCAAGTGCTTAAAAGCTGCCCTGCATTCTACTCACAGCTCAGCTCCAGTCGGATGAAGTCCTGCACTCCCACATTCTCCAAGAAAAGGCCAGAAGCAGCACCGGTTTTAAAAAAGAAGGAGATGTCCACGCTTAACTCGGCTTGCAGGGTGGGGAAGTGCAGATATGACGACTCTGAGAAAAAGGACGCCGAGTTCCACAAAAATCCTGAACAGAAAAGAGCCGAAATGAGCTTAAACATCAGGTGACAGTAATACAAAACCTCTTGTGTAAAAATGAATCAATACAGCAGAAAGAAAGAAATCAGTAAACAGAACACCCACGATCGCCAGAGCAGCGCAGAGGTCCAATATGGAAGAGTGCCTGTGAGTTTGTTCTGTTTGTGTCTCCGATGGCAATCTCGCTGAGAGGTAAATGGTCTTTGTAGGACAACAAGCCGGTATCATTTACCCTGCAGAGAGTGGGAAAATGTTTAAGGGGTGAAATGAATAATGAGAAGACTGGACTTCTAGCTCGGAGATGGAAAAAACTTTGTTGGAAGCTGATGTGTATGATCTGTCAGCTGCTGAAAGTTAGATTTTTACCAAGGTGGGTTCCTCATGTGGTAAACATGATTGTGTGTATCTATTCTCTTCATCAGAGACTCTACATACAGAACATTAAAATGCACGTTAACTGATGCAGCATTTGTCATTTGATTTTGTGATCCTAGTGAATTACCATGTGTCCAAATCTGCATCGCAGTTACAGAAATAGTTCATGTCCCTGCAGTTGCCCTCCAGGCTACAGGAGCACTGTTGAACTCCAGGCAGAAAGCCCCCCCAGTATGTCCTCTTCACGCCGTCCCTGTCCAGCCACCATGACAGAGGAGTACCATCTGGAAAATGAACACATTTTCATGAACTAATATACCTGTTCTGTAACCAAAATATTATTATTATTATTTACAATGTTAAGTATATTAAGTAGGAGGGAGAGGTTGGATTTTTTTTTAAAATTATTGTATGGGGTTGTTTCCCTTTTGGGGTTCTCTATTATTGATTCAGTTGATTGTTAATCTGTCTTTTATTCTTTGGAAGTCACTGTATGTTTTGGTTTGCTAAAAGAAAATTTTATTAAAAAAAAAAAAAAGTAAGATAAGATTTTTCTAGTGCACTAGGGGGCTTAGCTTTGTCTTAAGATGATGGCCAAAGACCTGTGTTGGATTGGCACCCTGTCCAGGGTATTTCTGCCTTGAGCCCTGTGTTTCCTGGTTTAACCGGGCCCACCACGACCCTGCCCAGGATAAAACGGTTGATGGAAATTAAATGAAAATCAATATTTTGCCACACTGTTTAACCTGTAGATTTGACCATAAACACCAAAAATCCTTATGTATCTGTAACCAAACTACATGTACTGCACCATTAGAAAAAGTCAGATGTGTGTATACATTTCCCTAAGGGGATCAATAAAGTCTTATCTTATCTTATCTTACATACATACACCGACTAGGCATATCATTATGTGAAGAACACTGATTATTTTTTCATCACAGCACCTGTTAGTGGGTGGGATATATTAGGCAGCAAGTGAACATTTTATCCTCAAAGTTGATGTTAGAAGCAGAAAAATGGGCGAGCGTAAGGATTTGAGCGAGTTTGACAAGGGCCAAGTTGTGATGGCTACACGACTGAGTCAGAGCATCTCCAAAACTGCAGCTCTTGTGGGGTGTTCCCGGTCTGCAGTGGTCAGTATCTATCAAAAGTGGTCCAAGGAAGGAACAGTGGGTCATGGGCAGCCAAGGCTCATTAATGCACGTGGGGAGCGAAGGCTGGCCCGTGTGGTCTGATCCAACAGACGAGCTACTGTAGCTCAAATTTCTGAAGAAGTTAATGCTGGTTCTGATAGAAAGGTGTCAGAATACACAGTGCAGCGCAGTTTGTTGTGTATGGGGCAGCAAAAGGGGGACCAACGCAAAATTAGGAAGGTGGTCATAATGTTATGCCTAATCGGTGTAAATACATATGTTTGACAAAAAACATTCTTTATTAAAGTCTCAGGCTTAGGATTCACTGTCTGCCTCAATTTTAAGATGTGTTTGCGTAAAGAATGATCAAACGGTTGATCTTATGGTTGACAGGTACTTAGAGGCATTCAATTTCGCAGATCAATACAAAAGTGCAGGCAGAAAGGAAAGGGTACACTAGAGGATTGTACAAAGCTTTACTTTAACACAAAAGAAAAACAACAGAGTGAAACATAGAAAACTGAGGGAGTGTGCAGAAATAGCTCAATGCAATGATTTACAAAACCAATTTTCCTGGTAAACAAACAATATAATGATTTTTATATTGTCATTTTTAACAAGCATTTTTTTACAAATTAGTTTGACACGGTTGCTGAAGGAACCCCACACAGACACGGGGAGAACATGCAAACTCTACACAAAAAGGACTCGTACAGCTATATCTGGGAATCAAACCCAGGACCTTCTTGCTGTGAGGCGAGAGTGCTACCCACCAAGCCACTGTGCCACCCAGCATAGTAAATACCCAAATTTCCGTTCCTAATTTGTTTTGTATTGATTATTAGTGTAAGCATTTGAAGTTTTTTTTAAATGCGCCTTAGTTGCCCATATTGATATTCAGAGTTACAGGGCAAGCGACTGAAAAATCACACTGACCTTATTCTGATGATTTGCACTGAATGGTGTCAGTCAGGTTTATGTAGTCTGGACAGTAGCTGCTGATGCCAATTCTCAAGCAGCTTTCAAGTGTTCGTCAGTAAGGGTGGCTTATATTTAGACTTAATTATTTTCATGTTGGAAAAAGCTGATTCACACAAGTAAATGCAAAAGTCCTTTCTTTTATGTTTGCCAAAAGGTAGAAAGGTTGAAATATAACAAAAAGATACTAATACACATTTAAGTCAGTAAGTATTTGGCTGCTTGTTTACCACTGACTGGAAAGAATGCGCTCTCGTTTAAGAAAGCTAACATTATGCTAACAGGTCCTACCTATTCCCAAAAAAAGTATAACAGCCCTGTGAACAGGTAAAAAAGCACTGTTTTGTTAAACTGTTGATAAGCATCAGCTTTTATGGACTATAAATGCAAAGTTCACTGATGTTAGAACTCAAGCTGGGTTGTTTACACATTGCTAGAAGATGCTTAGTAAAAGATGCTAAAAGCATTTAACCTTTATACTCTCTCCAGACATCAAAGGTCACTTACTGCCTGAGAAAGCTGAAATATTGCCAAACAAAAATGCTTATGCATATTTATTATAATTAGCATTAGCTACGACATAACAGCACTTAAGCTGTTGCAGCAATCCTGCTTAGTAATTTACATCTTCGAACAGGTCGCCACCTTTTATTCTAAACTTAATTTCTGCTCACACAAGTACATTAACTTTAGTGAAATTTCTGCCATTTATTGTCTGTTGACTCTGGTCAGGGTCACGTGGGTCAAATTCACTGGGCAAAAGGTAGGAAATGCCCTGGAAAGATCGCCAGTCCATTACAGTGCAACTACGCTCACACACACACACACAGCCAGTTGACATAAGTGCATGTTTTTGGACTGTGGGAGGAAACCGGAGCACCCAGAGGAAACTCACACAGACACGGGGTGAACATGCAAACTCCACACAGAAAGGACCCGGACCGCTCCACCTGGGAATCAAACCCAGGACCTTCTTGCTGTGAGGCGACAGTGCTACCCACCGAGCCACGATGCCGCCCTCCAATAAACATTTTTACACTGCAAATAAAAATATTCATTCAGTCTGTTTTATCACCGCTTTATCTGATTCAGGATCGTGCTGGGTTCAATTCACTGGGTGCAAGTATAGAATCACCCTGGACAGGATGCCAGTCCATCACAGGGTAAAGACACAAACACCTAGGACAATTTCCTATCCCCAATTAACCTGACTGCATGTTTTTGGACTGTTGGAGAAAACCAGAGCACCCAAATTAAGCCCACACAGACAGGTGGAGAACATGCAAACTCCACACAGAAGGGACCCGGACCACTCCACCTAGGAATCAAACCCAGGACCTTCTTGCCGTGAGGTGACAGTGCTACCCACCAAGCCATGATCCACTTAATTAGCAGCTACCACTTCTGCCAGATAGAAAGCTGCTTTGCCATGCTGACTTTGTGTTGACAGACAGTTGAAAGTCCTAACTAAAGCAAAGTACAGTGGGACCTTGACGTCCCCTAAACTCAAAATATTTGAAACTCGACGCAATTCAGGGAGAGATTTGTACCCTTCTCATGTGAATGTGCATTTACTGAATGGAATACGGTATTCCAAGATCAAGCATCTCCACGATTAAGAAGCATAATGAAACAATAAAGAGGTAAAGTACAGGTTTTATTGTATTTTTATATTACAATTTTTTTTACTGTTTTTATTTGTATTTCAGAGTTTTTATATTATATTTATGTTATTTTCAGTGTATAAGTGTCAAAAACAACCCCATTACTTTTACATAAACCCAAAATATATGCAGTTTCATGGGACCATGGAACGCATTAACAGGTTTCCCATACATTATTATGGGACAAAATACCTTGAAACTCAACGTCTTTTAAACTCAACGCCAGATGGGCGGCACGGTGGCTAACTGGGTAGCACTGTCGCCTCACAGCAAGATGCCACTGGGTTCGATCTCCAGGTGGGGCGGTCCGGGTCCTTTTTGTGTGGAGTTTGCATGTTCTCCCTGTGTCTGCGTGGGTTTCCTCCGGGTGCTCCGGTTTCCTCCCACAGTCCAAAAACGTGTAAGTGAGGTGAACTGGAGATACAAAATTGTCCATGACTGTGTTTGATATAACCTTGTAAACTGATGAATGTTGTGTGACGAGTGACTACAGTTCCTGTCATGAATGTAACCAAAAGTGTCAAAAAAAAACATGACGTTAAAATCCTAATAAACAAACAAACTCAACGCCAGTCCCAGAACCAACTGACATCGAGTTACCACTGTACCATGACTTAATAAAGTATTACCCAACCTGACAACAAAACGTTTAATAAAAATTTTGTAACATGGTTGGCAAAATTCTAAAGACTAAAACATAAAAATGTTTTGGTAAAAGGTAGGACGGTTGGAATCTAACAAAAAAATAATAATACACATTTCAGTCAGTGTAAGTATTTGGCTGCTTGTTTACCACTGACTGAAAGGAATGCGCTCTCGTTTAAGAAAGTGTCTCACACAAAAGGCAGAATGAAATCATGGACTGATAAAAAAAAGACTATTAGTTGAAAAGGTACTTCACCACAATAAAGTATTTTTCAACCTGACAACAAACCGCTTAATAAAAATATTGCGATATGGTTGGCAAAAAGTCTGAAGACTAAACAGTCTCCATTCTTATTATTTATTTGAGCTGAAATAGCTTAGCTTGCTAAAAACAACTCGGGACAGGCCAACAAACTTCAAATGTCTGACATTTCCAAAATAATTAATCCTACAAATCATATTTGGAAAGTTAAATTGCATTTATAAGACTTGCAAAAATGACTGAAAAGCGTAATGATTGTTCTAATTGCAGGTTAGTCATAAATAAGTCACACAAAGTCTGCTAAATGAACCACAATAAAGAAACAGAAAACCGTTTCAAGCTGAATTCTCGTCTCAGCTGACAGCATGTAATTTGTAATTTGCAAAGTGGTGTGAAGAGCAAGTTTCTCAGTGCCTGTGTCAAAAAAAAAAAAAGATGTAGCTAAAGAAGTGCTAGTTTGTTTAATTTAGCATAAATCCTGTTTGCTGGCTGTACAGTGAGCCGGTCGATGATGAAGTTTCAGGACCACCCGTCTTTTCATGTTAAAGAAAAATACAGCGATACAGCAAATGAATAATGAAAATGAATGTTGTAATATTTCAGAGTAGCAGGATAATTAGTTAACACTTCCATATCACAATTATTCAACCTTAGATCAGGGTCAAAAAGCCAAAAAATGGGTCACAGACAAAAATAATGATAATTAAATAAACAAATTTTAACAGGCACATAAAAAAAACTGTACACGAAACCCCTATGTGGAGGCTTTATGTTACACCTTGTAAACCACAGTGAGACCAGATTGCCACCGTTTTCATTAAGTATATTTCATTTTGTGTTTTGTCATTTTTTCTCACAACGCTCAGCAACAAACTGAGTTCTTTTTTTTAAATGCATTTTCTTCCTTTGTCCCCTGATTTTTTAGCGCGTCGAATTTTTACCCAATTGCGTTACGCTTCCTCTCTCCTGAAGCTGACCCCCGCCCTGATTGAGGACAGCAAACTGACACGCCCCCTCTGACACATGCGCAGTACTGACCGCATCTTTTCGCCTGCACGAGGCGAGTTCATATGCGAATCAGCTTTGTGTACAGAGAGCCACACGCTGATCAGCATTATTCCTCAACTCTGTGCAGACGCCATCAATAAGCCAGCAGAGGTCGTAATTGCATCAGTTATGAGGTCCCTGTCTGAATGAACAACAGCCAAACGTTTTTCATATAGCCGCCCAGCCCAGCTGGATGATACGATGTACCAGCTCTGGTTCTTTTGGAGTTCTTTTCCAATGCAAATAAATTCTCATTGATTTTTTATTTTTATAAAGGTGTACAAGTGTCATTAATTTGCAAATTCGGGCTTGTCAGTGACAATTTAACCGTTTTCAGTACACAGCGGGAGATGTTAGCTGGCATGCTAGCAGGTTGTGCCACTTCACTCTATTGGTTTAAATGGCCTGAGGCTAACTGTGTTAGCTTAGTAAGCAAAACTGCGGTGACATAATCTCCGTAATCACTGTCTAAGTAGTGCGTCTAAATAATCTGCCTTATGAGTTTGATCTCTTATTAGAATCCTCTCTACTTAGTGAGCTGCCCAGGTAGGTTAGTAGGTTTTCAGACAGATCTGCGACAAGTCTGTACTGTTGCACACCTGATGACGTGTTTGCAAAAACAAAATAACACCTGAAACAATCCATCACTTTTATCCTTATTGCAAGAATATTAAATATGTATTTTTTTTATTTGCATTTTCCATACTGTCCCAACATTCTCTGATTCGGTACACACACACACACACACACACACACAAACACACACACACAAACACACACACAAACATACACATTTCAAAGAATGACACAAAAAAGACACAAAAGTAATATCTACCCCAGGTGTCAAAGAGACGGGACTTTCTGCATCGATAGGTCACTTCCTGTTGGCAGAGCTCTGAAGAGGCCACCAGTGAGCGAAGGTGATATGGCGAGATGGAGTAGTTAAAAATGAGAACGTACGGACTTCGTGGAGTGGAGCCTTGAACTCTGACGGGGTCTAAGTGATCGTGGACTACAACTGTCCATATATTTTCCTCTGTGAAAACATAAAAACATAAAAATACATTTAGGAGAGGAAGCACTCTCAGAAGGGACGACTTGGCCACGTGTGCGAACGAATGAGAAAAAGAGATTAGCAGTGTGATGAAGTGAGATGCAACTACCTGATGAATATCAAGTATGGAACACAAGGTCATGTGGTCATTTATTAAGGGGTTGTGAAATGAACTGAGTTAACCGAGTCTGTGAGTATTTTCTTCTCTCTATGCAAATTAAAATTCCCCGTGTGAGATGGACAGAAGTGCGTGTTTGCTGAGCCTTGAAGAATCGGCATGGCTACCAGCTCCTGTAATTGAGGTCAGGCCGAAACAATCTCCCTGCCAGCAATCGTTAAAAAAAAATCCATTTGTGTTTGGTAGTTTAGTGTTTGCAGCATCACAGTGCCAGCCACTAAATCCAGCGCTTTTTAAAGGTGGGTACTTACTGAATGGTGAGACGGCTAAACAGCCTGAGCTATTAAAAAATGTGGAGTTTCTGCAGCACATCCATTTGCAGAAAGAAAACTCTAACAGCAGCTTGTTACTTGTATAAATTACGAGGGTTCTTTAAAAAGCTTCTGCACTTTTTTTTAAACTCTATTTATTAAAAATTTCAAAAACAAATGACATCAATTTTCTACACAGTCACCTCACTCACTCTCTTTCTTAACCGCTTATCCAATCAGGGTCGCGGGGGATCTGGAGCCTGTCCCAGCTTTCAATGGGCGCAAGACACACAGTAACACCCTGGACGGGGCGACAGTCCATCGTAGGGCACACACACAATTCAGTGTCTCCAATGAACCTGACTGCATGTTTTTGGACTGTGGAAGGAAACTGAATCTCCCGGAGGAAACCCACACAGACACGGGGAGAACATGCAAACACCGCACAGAAAGGACCTGGACCGCCCCGCCTAGGGACCAAACCCAGGACCTTCTTGCTATGAGGTGACAGTGCTACCCACCGAGCCACCAACAATGCATTTTTTCATTTTGTCATCAGCAAAAATGTTTTTGGTGAGTGTGTTGCCATTGATGCACTGCTGCTTTCACATCATCATCACATGAAAATCTTCTTCCCCATGAAGCTTCTCTGAGCGTCCAAAAAGGTGGAAATCAGATGGTGCTAAATCCAGACTATAAGCTCTCTCTCAGTCTCTCAGACACGACCAAGTACTACTCCTCCCACCCTCACCGTTTCCAACAAAAATATAAAAGTGTGGAAACTTTTTGAAGATCCCTCGTACAATCGTTGTACTATTGAAACATTACGATCGTAAAATGATCAGATGACTTTATTTAAGAAGAGTTTGCAAAGCTGTGATTTAGGAAAATATGGGTATCGTAAAGAAATTTAAAGTCTAATGTGTTTTGTTCAAAAAAATTAGTTTGGGGTTACTGCATAATGTGTAAGGAAAAGCTGAACTTGACTTCAGGACTTGATGGATTTACTGTTATAACTAGGACCTACTAAATTCACGTGGAAATTTGTTTCATTTCACGGACCTCAAAAAAACAAACAAAAAAAACAATGTCAACCCCTGATATTGGACGAGAAGGCCTTACTTCCAATTCATCCAAAAAAGGATTGAGATCAGAGCTCACAGCTTAATAGGCTGGTCAGATTGATGGGATATAAATGAGACCTGAGTGTTTTTAGCTGCTTTACACTTCAACATCTTGGATATTTTGACTTAGCAATTGCTAACTGAACTGCCATAGGATTGCTAGCACTGCCTTATAGTGCAGATTAACTGGTAAATGTGTAGCACTGTCGCCTCACAGCAAGAAGGTCCTGGGTTCGATCCCCAGGTGGGGCGGTCCGGGTCCTTTCTATGTGGAATTTGCATGTTCTCCCTGTGTCCGTGGGGGTTTCCTTCGGGTGCTCCGGTTTCCTCCCACAGTCCAAAAACATGCAAGCGAGGTGAATTGGAGACACAAAAGTGTCCATGACTGTGTTTGATATAACCTTGTGAACTGATGAATGTTGTGTAATGAGTAACCACCGTTCCTGTCATGAATGTAACCAAAGTGTAAAACATGACTTTAAAATCCTAATATTTACATTTACATTTTCATCATTTAGCAGACGCTTTTATCCAAAGCGACTTACAATTATGACTGAACATGATTTTTGAGCAATTGAGGGTTAAGGGCCTTGCTCAGGGACACAACAGTGGCAACTTGGTGGTGGTGGGGCTTGAACCGGCAACCTTCTGATTACTAGTCCAGTACCTTAACCACTGAGCTATCACTGCCCTAATAAACAAACAAACTGGTAAATGTGAGGCACTTGAATGCTACATGGATGAAAAATGTCAAATCAATAAACACAAACCTTACATTTTGAATTCCACAGCAAATTGCATATCAAATGGGAAACGGCTCATCTAACAGTCTGTGACACGATTTTCACAGAGATCCAATCAGAGTTTTGCCAGAAGCTTGATGATGGCTATCAAACGTGGGCTAATGAAGATGAAAAGACCACTGAGACTTACACTATTTGTGGAGACTCCTCTTTATAGATGAGTTTTGACCATTGAACACCTCACAAAGGCTTTTACTAACTAACTTGTTGTAGCCTTTCCAGAAATCAGATGCTGTTATAGCTTCAACTCCTTACTAACACTCATAGATTCAGAATGGGATGTTTAGCAACCCAATGGTCAGGTGTCCACATGCTTTGTTTTCTAGGCACTCAATGTACAGTGAAGCAAAAAGCATCTCACCCACACATCTTACTAATCTGGCCTGACTCTCAACCCGTGGGCTCTCGCATCTAATGCCGGCCTTCAGCGAAACTAAGAATAATAGAGCTATCAGTCTAGTGAGGCCAAGCTGCCAGTCTCAGTGGGCTGACACACTCTATGATTTTTTTTTTTAGTAAATTTTTTTTTTTTTTTTTTTTTTTTTTTTTTTTTTTGCTTCTTCCACCTACATTTCTGTATTCTGCTGACATAACGGACCTCTCTTCTCCTGCCTGATGACACTCTGTATAACAGGCTCATCCCGGAGACCTATCAAGGGGCTGAGAGGATGTCAAAAGGTAAAACCCCAAAAAATATGCATCAGTCCAAGTATGCAGGATGCATCAGTGTGTCTGTACACAGGAGAACATGAAGGGTCAACAGTTATACTATATATATATATATGTACACACCCACAACAAAAAGCTGACATTCACGTAGGTACATTCTTCTAAAGGTCGATTTCTGCTTATTATTGTATTTTTCTATGAAAAGTTCAGGTGGTCAGATGGAACAAATAAAACGGACGTCTTTGTAGAAGCGTAGCATCCCACGTTGCAGAAACATGAACATCTGCTCCTCCTGACCTTGTACCTTTTGTCTGGTTTATGATAGTTATGGTACTCTGTCTGAACTGGAATAATATAAAAATATTCTAAAATAAACTCCTGAGCTATTTCAGAAAGCCCAGTGTAAGAATACAGTATGTGTGTGTAACAAAAGTATGTGGACACCTGAAAATAGGCTTGTTCCCATTCCAAAAGACTAGGTATAAACATTGAGTTGGCACTTCATTCAAGCTGTAATTGCTTTCATTTTCATTTGGGATCAATAAAGTATCTATCTATCTATCTATCTATCTATCTATCTATCTATCTATCTATCTATCTATCTATCTATCTATCTATCTATCTATCTATCTAAGCTTTATTTTGAAGTGTGTCTGTAAAAATTGGAATGTCTGTAAATAAAACATCTATGATGTCAACCACTGATGTTTGACGCAAAGGCCATACTTGCATTCCAATTAATCCAAAAAGTATTGAGATCGGAGCTCACTGCTGTCTTAATATGATGGTCAGATTGATGGGATATAAATGAAGCATGGTACAGATAAACGTGGAGTACAAACATTCTAAATTCTGCCAGTAAGCTTAAACTACGTTTAAGAAACGTTTTGATTCCAGCCGGAGGAAAGACAACTTCAAGACAATTTTATCGCTTCAAAATAAGGCACCTCAGTAGGCAGCATTTAAAGGCATTTAAGAATTCGGACAGCCTTCTTCTCAGGAGCGCGTAGGTTGGCATAAAATGCGTCTATGTAGAGAGATCACTAGGTTTTCAGACAAACCCAATGTTACAAAGAAAACTGTCAAACTGATTTAAAAACAGGAAATATGTTGTAGTAACCCTGTCACAACTGTGATCCTACCCTCAAACATAAGTGAGAAGAGATTCAAATTACTCCCTGCTGCTGCCAAAGAGAATTGCGCCTAAAGTTAATGAGACGTGATTTCTAGAAATACATGCAATTCAAACTGCATTTAAAAAAGCACAAAAAAGTAGAAAAGCAACCCACCTGCTACAGTGCAGTTCACTTGTGTGTGCTGTAGGGGGCCACTGCCATCAGGATCAATAGTAAAAACTCCTGAAGGACTTCCACTTTTCCTGTAGGCTTCACATGATCGCTCATATATTGCTGCCAAAGAATGACAGACAAAGAGATTAAAAAAGTACAAGGAATCCAAAGTGTCAACTGAAAACATTAAAACTGAGGGTGTAAAGAGTACCTCGTAAAACCCAACGTGATGCTTCCTCATACACCAATTATACAAATGGATGCAGACACCCCCTTCTAATTACTAAGTTTGGCCAGAACCATTGCTAATAATGTCTGAAATCAATTACACAAAATCAACTATATGATTCTAACCTGTGGCAAAAGTTTCGGGAAGGTCCTTTACTGTTTTAACATGACTGTGCTTTTATGGACAAAGCGAGGTTCATAAAGACATGCCCTGCCAATCTTGGTGCAAAGAAAATGCAGTGTTCTGCACAGAGCTAAACATAAAAAATGCTTTTTACTGGATGAGCCAAAATTTTTATAGACACTGTTTTTCACTCTTAAGGTGCAAAACATGCTAGCTCTATATTAATGATTTTGGAATGGGATGGAAAATAATAGGTCAGGTGTTCAAATGCTTTTGGCTTAAAAATCTACATTGGGCAAAAATATGCAAACAAGTCAATCTGTTGTAGATCAAGCAGAACGAGGCCTGATTTCCCTCAGAATATATAAAGTATCTATCTATCTATCTATCTATCTATCTATCTATCTATCTATCTATCTATCTATCTATCTATCTATCTATCTATCTATCTATCTATCTATCTATCTATCTATCTATCTATCTATCTATCTATCTAACAAGTAAAAACAATATTGTGGCTAAAAAGCCACAAACACACATGAAGCCACAAATGAAAGCTGGCCAAATTAATAGAAACAAATTAACAAATAAAAGACAGTAAACATTCTTTTATTGCAAACTGCAGATGTTTTGTATCTTTTATTTGTTACTTTTTGAGAGGCAGGTCCAGCCCAGTCACAGAAGCTGAGCCAAAAATGGCAACACAAAAGGACACGACTCTTAACGTGGGTCAGTCACTGAAATACAACAAGTTCCTCGACTTTAAAAAGGTCATATATCATGTCACAGAAATGAATCTGTGTGTGTGTATGTATGTGTGTGTGTGTGTTCTCCTTTGGTCTTTTCGTCTACTCTGGCTGCCCAATTTCTCTGCAGCAGACAGAATTTCACACTTGTGGATGAAGCCGGAGCCAGTAAACAAGATTCATTTTCAAGATTCTGTGAGTGTGCAGCGTGACAGGGTCAAGGACGGACGATTAAGTAGCCCTGGGAGTTCAGCAGCTGGAAAACAAAGTTGCTTGTACTATTTGAAACAGTACTGCCCTGGGTTTAATTGCAAGTTTGAAAATAAGTGACAATTCAGGCTCAACTTTGCCATTTGCATGGTGTATAAAAGTATATAAAGCTAACATCAGAAGTTTAGACCTGTGAGGGACGTGTACACAGCCTGTCCAAATAATAAAAAGATTTGATAATATTTATTTACAGAGTTGCATTAAGTTTTTACCGAAATATTGTATTGACGGCAGGAAAGTCGAGACAGTTCGGAAAGGCTGGTACATCACAAAGACCTTCAATGAGGTTAAGGTCGGTTAAGGTTAATGTGGCAGCCAATTCATGTATAAAAATGATTATGCATGGTTCCTCAAACACTTTCACAGTTTAAATTCACTGACTAGGCATTGCCACAAAAAAGAAAAAAAATCCACTCCTAGCCCATCGCTGTAGAATAGGGTAAATCTGGACCAAATGACTCTTTTCTGTCGAGTCTTTCATTAGCATCACTAACATGTGGTTTCTTGTGGTACTGATGCTAACTCGTGTCCACTGTCCAAAGCACAAACAATGAGTATGCAGGCACTGAAGCATCATATGAATGGGAAAAGGCTGACTGGTTTGATGAATCCTGTTTTCTTTAAGATCATGAAGACGGTTGGGCGAGTACCAGAGACCAGAGGACTATAGGGGTCTGTCTGAACACCTAGTGAGCTGCCTTGTTGCCTTCTGCCTACCTAAGCAGCTCCCTAAGTAGAGAGGATTCTAATAAGATATCGACTTATAAGGCAGGTTATTTAGATGCACTACAGTGGGCTGGGGCGGCACCACCCACTAGCATGCCAGCTAACATCTCCCTTTGTGTACCGAAAATGGTTACATTGTCACTGACAAGCCCAAATTTGCAAATAGATGACACTTGTGCACTTTTGTACAAATAAAAATCAATGAGAATGTATTTACATTTGAAAAGAAGCTCCACATTCGTCCATCATATTTGTAATTTTTTGTGAGAAAACTTGTGCCGCACTGAATGCTGGGATTGCCTTCACCATTAAAGATACATCAGACGCTTCCTCGTCATTCACTCAGATTATCGCTATACAATAAGGCACCTTAGTAGGAGCATTTATAGGAATCTAAAAATTCAGACAGCCTTCCTCTAGGGAGCGCCAAGAATGACGTAAAATGCATCTATGTAGAGGGATCACTATGTTTTCAGACAGTCCCTAGATGTCTTGTGGAGTCCATGAATCTGCAGAGCCTTTGACAGCATATTAGGCCAGTGGTCATAGTATTTTGTTAATCAGTGTAGTGTGCACTTGAATCACATGATATTTTCATTTGCATGGTGGTGCTGTTAACTGAGTGGGTGTCGCGCGGCAACACATGTCCTGAGGATCTGGTCTCAATCCTCACTTCAGGTGACAGTCTAAGATATTTTGGATTTTCCCCCCAGCCTGTGTGAGTGTTCTGCAGGTACTTCACGTTAAAATTAATGTAATAAAGTGGCCTGTAGCGTTTCTTTATTCATTTATTTTTTACTAACCTGTCTGCCAAGATGAGAGTCAAAGGCAGAAATACACCCAGGGCAGGGTGCCAATCCATCACAGGTAAATGCACACTTTTTTATTCCCTCACATCTAGAGGCAATTTAAAGCAGCTTTCTTACAGGCGTGTTTTGGGAGGTGGAAGTTAAACCAGAGCGTGCAGTAAAAATCCACACATGAACATGAGAAGAACATGAGAAACTCCTTAAAGAGAATGATCAGAGACATGAACTGAACCCAGGTTCATGGACCCATGTTGTTGTGTGGTACACACTTCCTGTTGTGCCTGTATTACTTTAATAAAAAGAGTATTATAAATGTGACATTAGGGCCTAAGGTGCAGTCAGAGTGCTGACAGTGTTTTGACATTATGAAGAACTTACAGTTATGGCAGGTCGCTCCGGTGTAGCCGGTGCCCGAGCAGTCACAGTAGAAATGGTCCCAGGACTGGTAGCACACTCCATCATGTTCACAGAAGTTGGGCACACACCTAGCCAGGTAAGAACATAGCTTTAATGTGATCTGAGGCCTTGTCCAATCGTTTTTAAATAATATGTCATTTAAATTATGTTTAAATTGTGTTTATCTTCTTCCATCCAATCCATTTTTTTGTTCTGGGGCATCAGAAAGGGCATTCTAGTAAAAAACTAGGTATAATAACTTAACAGACCCCATGCAGACAGAATGCCTTTGTGGCATCCCCAAAAATACACAAGCAGCCAAAATAAGGAAAAAAATATAATGGATATACCATACACAAAACAACAAACAGAGGTTGAATATTTGTTTCCCTTCATGGTACATATTGAGGCAATAAAGCTGTGCTTGACCTCAACTTCAAACCATCTGACCTGTCTCGGATACTGCAGATATCAAAGTCCAGCTGGCTGAAGTTTGCCGACTTGTCCTGCTGAATTCTGCTGAGATCGACTGGCTGATTTTTAACAGAGATGAGTCGAAGGCACCCCTGATATCCTGCGGATGGTTTCTCGCAGTCGAGCTCATTCGCCAGTGCAGGGCAACCTAAAATAACAGCATGTCTGCATTAGACTCTTCAAATGAAAGAGGACATAAGAACAGCAGCACACACTGAGCAGCTTATGCAGGTATTTAAGTAATCACACTGGAACGTAACACGCTGAGGGATTTATCAGGTTTAATTAAAACCCTGCAAGCTGAAAACAGATTACTCAGAGAAGTTTTGCAGTAATGTTTTCTCTTCATGTTGTTCCTTTTAGATGGTGAGTGGTTTGTTGATGCAGAACAAAAGAAATGGTCCAAAGAAAATAGGACTCTCTGTTGGTCTAACTGGAATGAAGTGATGTAGAAAGGCCCCTTTTATACAACCTTTAATGGCCTGCTTAACCATTCGGTTGAGCCCACTTTGAGTCAAAATTGTTGGGTAAAAATAAGCTGTATTTATTTACTCCTTGGTTGACGTGTGTTTAACTCAAAAATATTGGTAGATGACACTGTGGTTTTAAGACAACAGCCTTTCTAACCTTTACGTCAACTTGAAGCTAGCCGCTGAAAAATCATCCATAAAAGTTGTGCACTACTGTGTGCACTAGTGAAAATAGTAAAGGTTTGTTGTTGGTAAAGTCCAAAGAAATTAAGAAATATTTTTAAACATTATTTTCTTGGTGAGACCATTAAAGGGTTAAAGATATCACACGATCCATAAGGGATGGTCACCTCTGGCCTGATCAGTCTCAAAAACATTGAATTACAATGGAAATTATAACTGATTGACTGAGATGTCAGCAGACTGAGATCTATAGCTGAAGCTAAAAAGAACTGGTGGGCTTTGTGTGTTCTAATAAGCCACACGCATCAAACAACCTTTGTGGCTCATCAGTCACTCTGACGCTGTCATTCCTCTCTATTTCAGTTATCAATCAAAAGGAATGTCAAGGACCTGAACTGACCAGATCTTAAATGACTCGGACTCAAATCATGACTCGCAAAAAAAAAAAAACCTCATAAACAACAAGAGTCCCTAGCGTCAGCAAGTGTTAACATTAGTTACTTTGATAAAGCGTCGCTTCCTACTCCCTACACAGTTTGAAGTTCACTTCATTTGAACATTTTCGTTACCCTTGGATTGGAATCTCACTAAAAATGGTGGAATACCCTACATAGTGCACTTCACAGGAACAACTGGGGTGAATGGAACGCTCCTACAGAATTTGAGCTAATGGTTGAAAGAGCGCTTTCTGAACCCATTCTGATTTTAATTTTTAGTAAGAAATGCTGTTATTTGCATTTATTCAGTTTGCGTCACACAGATGACGTGGTAATGAAACGCTTGATCGGCTTTCTAACGAGTTCGTGTTTTACTTCACAACCAGGAAAAGTTTGGAGGTTTTCATTATAAGAACACATTTACAAAATAACGGATTCTATTCCTAATGGGACACACGCTTATAAATCTAAAGGTAAATAAAGGTAGGCATTGTTTATGATTTCTTTGTTGTGTTTTGGATTTTGGCTGCTGTGCCATTATTTATAGCGCGTGCCATTAAACGTATCAGTTTAAGCTTTTAACTGGTACCTTCTTGTTATGTAAAGGCACTAAGTAAAATGGCAAAATACAGTTACTAATCTGTTGTTGGTTTTTATTTGAACTTACATATTATTTGTTTATTTCTACGCTACATTTCCAAAATATGTTTTGTGTATATTATATTGACAGGTGACTTGACTCGGACTCTAGTCTAAAGACTTGTGACTTGACTCGGACTCTAGTCTAAAGACTTGTGACTTGACTCGGACTCTAGTCTAAAGACTTGTGACTTGACTCGGACTCTAGTCTAAAGACTTGTGACTTGACTCGGACTCTAGTCTAACGACTTGTAACTTGACTCGGACTCTAGTCTAAAGACTTGTGACTTGACTCGGACTCTAGTCTAAAGACTTGTGACTTGACTCGGACTCTAGTCTAACGACTTGTAACTTGACTCGGACTCTAGTCTAAAGACTTGTGACTTGACTCGTACTCTAGTCTAAAGACTTGTAACTTGACTCGGACTCTAGTCTAAAGACTTGTGACTTGACTCGTACTCTAGTCTAAAGACTTGTGACTTGACTCGTACTCTAGTCTAACGACTTGTAACTTGACTCGGACTCTAGTCTAAAGACTTGTGACTTGACTCGTACTCTAGTCTAAAGACTTGTGACTTGACTCGTACTCTAGTCTAAAGACTTGTGACTTGACTCGTACTCTAGTCTAACGACTTGTAACTTGACTCGGACTCTAGTCTAAAGACTTGTGACTTGACTCGTACTCTAGTCTAAAGACTTGTAACTTGACTCGTACTCTAGTCTAAAGACTTGTGACTTGACTCGTACTCTAGTCTAACGACTTGTAACTTGACTCGTACTCTAGTCTAACGACTTGTAACTTGACTCGGACTCTAGTCTAAAGACTTGTGACTTGACTCGTACTCTAGTCTAAAGACTTGTGACTTGACTCGTACTCTAGTCTAAAGACTTGTCACTTGACTCGGACTCTAATCTAAAGACTTGTGACTTGACCCGGACTCTAGTCTAAAGACTTGTGACTTGACTCGGACTCTAGTCTAAAGACTTGTGACTTGACTCGTACTCTAGTCTAAAGACTTGTGACTTGACCCGGACTCTAGTCTAAAGACTTGTGACTTGACTCGGACTCTAGTCTAAAGACTTGTGACTTGACTCGTACTCTAGCCTAACGACTCGTAACTTGACTCGGACTCTAGCCTAAAGACTCGTGACTTGACTCGGACTCGTATTTTGTGACTTGTGAACATCTCTGGCTGGCACACTGGTTTAACACGCTGGCACATTAGAGCCACCGACCTGGTCGGCATTCACACAAACACAATTGGCCGTGATTGACAGTCTAGCGATTTGGAGACACACTTGTCAATGCACCCTCAAGGCCAGTCCCAAAATAAGGGAGGGTTGCGTCAGGAAGGGCATCTAAGGTTAACACACCTGAGACATTCATTCTACAACAAAAATCAAATATTGTTTGAAAGTTCTTCCCAAAACTGGTGCAAAAGTTCACACAGATGTTGCAATTGTAGGTTGCTCTGCTTTGATCCTTCTGTCCTGTACATCTCAGACCAGCTCATTCAGGTTTGAGCCCGGAGGCTGCCCTGGTCATCCCATGATTTAAAGCCTGGCATCTTGTTGTTGTCCTCTGAGCTAGTTCTGACATGGCCTGGGGGTACTTTTCAGGTCATGGTCTTGTTTTTTGCTTCAGGTCACAGTCTTGCTCTAGGATGAACCAAGTGGATATAGACCAGATGGTATCACATAGTGCTGAGAGATGCTGTGGGAGCCTCTGTGGATTTAGGATTGCAGCAATTCTGTGCAAATCACAACTCAGAATAAGGCAAAAGAGCTCCAGACACACCATGCTTTGTCCTCCATATTTGAAAGTTGGTAGATAGATAGTAGTATTCCCACCACTACAAAAACATACCTCCAAGAAAGACGGTTGTTCCCTGTAGGCTAGTGGTGAAACGAATGACCTCAGTGGTAACCGGCTTTTGATTGTCGACCATCAGAAACACCTGCTGACCTTTGACCTCCACTGCAATCGAGTGCCACTGTCCATCACACAAACTCTGACCTGGTGTGGAGAGAGGAGACACTCATGTGTTGACTTGATATTAACCTCCATCCTGTGTCAATTTACAAACGAGTAAACTAGTGTGTACCTAGTTTTCTTTATACATTCATTCCTTCATTCATCTTTAACAACACACCTCATCATGGCCAGGGTCATAGTGGGGACTGGCCACGTTCACACTAGGCACAAGGCCAGATTATAACCTTGATAGGATACTATTTAAATCCAGGCCAAATATACTCATCCATTTACTTTCAGGCTTGCACCAATTTAGTGCAACCATCCCCACCCTGACCTTGAGTGTCCACATACTTTTGGCCATTTAGTGCATCAGGTATTATTAAAGCTGACACAAAATAGACTAACATATGAAGTGATTTATATCTTTATCTTACCAGCATTAATCTGAGCAGTGCGTTGTGGGATTCCTTTAAGAAAAAGCATAATCTGCCCCCCAGTGAGCTGCAGAATGAGGGAGACCGGTTTTGGGCTGCGGCTCATCGGGACGAAAAGGAGCCGGCCATCCTGATTCCACGTTCTGAACTGAAGTCGAATGGACAGTCCTTCTACTGTCGAGTCAGTGGTCAGAGCCAGAAAACTGCTAGTGCTGCTGAGAAAGGTCACCGCAACTGGCTGCGTCTCAGAGCAGGAGAACGTCACGTTACCCTGAGAGGAAGAACGAATAGAAAATGGTAGGGGGAGAAACAATGGAGGATGAAAATGGGACCAGGTGATGGTGGAGGTGAGAACAGTTAGAATTAAAGTGGCAGTGTGGATGTAAGGAAGAGTAGGAGGTGAATAGTAGATGCATTGAAGTATGACATGGGTGGAAACAGAGGAGGATAAAAAAGTGACCGATTTATGGAGAATGTGGGTGTAAAGGAGAAAGTGAAAAGGAAAAAATTGAAGGTGCTACAGTTAAATGTTTTGTCATTTAACTATAACTTAGTAAAGCAAAGAGGCTTTTAATATCTCAAAGCAACATTGATCAAGGTTACTGTCGGCTACAAAATGACTAATTTCCAGAGTTTTACCCTAAAAGCTGTCAGCATTGTGCTGTTACCTTAATACATGTATTGGTTAGCTGCAAAAACGTCAAAATCAGCCCTAATTGAGGTACAGGAAACTTGCTAGCTGCATGGGTTGAAGTTGAAGATAAAGTTTCTTTATATGTTAATCAATATTCCACTCAAGCCTGTTGTTCAGTGTTCAGCGCTAACCCGGCTGGGTTTTGACAGTAATCACAGTAACACAGTGCAGGTCTATTGTTATGATTGATAATAAGATTTAAAATCCAGCCGGATGTTTAAAACTTGTGGTTTGGCCACAGTAAGATATAGTAAGATTAAGATATGTTTTTTGTTATTAAGTGAATATTTTTTTGAATTGCATTTTACAATATTAGCTTTGGGTGGCACGGTGGCTAAGTGGGTAGCACTGTCGCCTCACAGCAAGAAGGTCCTGGGTTCGATCCCCAGGTGGGGCGGTCCGGGTCCTTTCTGTGTGGAGTTTGCATGTTCTTCCCGTGTCTGCGTGGGTTTACTCCGGGTGCTCCGGTTTCCTTCCACAATCCAAAGACATGCAAGTGAGGTGAACTGGAGATACAAAATGTCCATGACTGGGTTTGATATAACCCTGTGTGAACTGATGAACCTTGTGTAATGAGTAACCACCGTTCCTGTCATGAATGTAACCAAAGAGTAAAACAACATGACGTTAAAATCCTAATAAACAAACAAACAAACAAACAAACATTAATAGCTTAGTATGTGACACAATAGGTGTGCTTTTACTCTTTATAACGGCAAGTTTACTACCAACCGCCACCTAGGAAACATCCTACTGTTTTAATGAATAATGAAGGTCCAGGTTTACCAACATTTTGCGACTTTTCCCAAAATGCACTTCTGAAGAAGCAGCCTTAACTGACAAAGCTGTAACAATGCTAATTGCTTTTTCTTCCCAAAATATTTACTAACTGTCTAATTAAGTAAAGTTTAGTTTAGTTTACTGCCAGGAGACAGTGTTTTGGCTGACTGAAAAAAAGAAACATCTTTTAAACTGGCCTCAAAAGAAGTGTTAAGCTGGAGAGAAGGATTACACTACCTCACAGAGAGCGAGAGATAGAGAGATTCTGGTCTTTCTGTTAATTAGCCTCAAAAAAGCTTTTCTACACTTACATGCACATAGCAAGTCTGCCTTTTCACACTGTCTTGATCTTGTCATTATGCTGACAGGAAAAACTGTCACTGCAATTAAGCAGAAGTCTCTGCAGATCTCTGATTAACTGTGGGTCATGCAAGCCAGACTGTCTTAACGCAATGGGTTCTAACACATAGCAAAGAAAGAAAGTGAGGCGAGTACTCGGAGTGTTTTTACACCTCTCGATAACAGCAGAGATGTGATTGACGGGTTGTAGCTTTAGTGACAGCTATCCTTCTAGCGTGCTAATAATATGTTAAAAGTAACAAACCTACCACAGTGTAGATCTGGGGTTTGCGTCTTTTGGCCATGTCGATGATGTTGACTCCGTTGTAGTACAGGCTCTCCAGACAGCCGTGGAAATTCTCCCTCAGAAAGGTCCCGGGTTTGCCTGGCAGAGGGATTCCTCCAAAACTAAGCTTGAGTAAACACACCCAAACACACAAGCAGACGGAAGGAATCATTAACATGCCGAACACACAATGCATCGATGAATGATTCATGGCTGTATAATGAGGACCCTGTCGTAAATGTATTCATAACACCCTGTGTTTCTTACTCTGGCTCTAAAACGAACACTCGACTGAGGTTTGCTTTTGATCACCTGTACAAAGTTAAAGCCAGCTGCAGAAGTGTTTTGAGGTCAGATGAAAAGATGAAGTTATTTGGCCAAAATGACCGGAAGTTTGTATGACCTAAAAATACTTAAATGTTGGATGCAATTTGGCATTCCAACAAGACAATGGCCAAAGAACTCCTCATCAACTGCATTTCATGTCTAAATTAAACTTTTTAACCCACATTATAAAGTCCTGACCTTAACCCAATCAGGAATACATAAACTGTACTGAAAAGTCATGTTCCAGCTGGAAAACCAATTAATTTAATAAAAGGTTCAGCTAAAGTTGTACCAGAAGTTTGTTTTTAGCTCCTAAAATCAACTGATCAAGGTGAAAAGAGCTAAGGAACATGTAGACAAGCATCAGGTTAGCATCAGTTTAATAAAACTTCAAGATTTACTGCTAATAGGGATGTAACGATACACTCTACCCATGATGCGATACGATTTACAATACTGGGTTCACGATATGATTTTTCCTGATTTTTTTAAACAACATAAAATTGAAGACAAATTATGACAAAGTTTCCTTTTATTATTTCTGTTTAAAAAATACTTCTTTTATTTATCTAAATAATGAAGCCCTTTTATTTCTGAGGTAGGTACAAACTATACAAAACAATGCTGCACATTAACCTTTTTGTGTTAAAAAACTCAAATGAAAATGTAAAACAAATCCCACAATCAATGAATAAATGAATAATACAAATAAAGAAAGTATCCTCACATGAATAAATTTGGCTGGAAAATTCCAAACCTGGCAAAAATAGCGGCAGTGCCCTCTGCTGTTTAAAGTGAATATCGATTCATTTTACATGAATTAATGATTCGAATCTTGGCACATGTGCACCGATTTTTAACTGCCTTATGGTGCATCGTTACATCCCTAACTGGCAAAGTTTAGAAGTTTTTTTCAACACAGGTTCAGCATTTTGAGCGGCATGGTGGCTCAGTGGGTAGCACTGTCGCCTCACAGGGAGAAGGTCCTGGGTTTGATTCCCAGGGGGAGCGGTCTGGGTTCTTTCTGTGTGGAGTTTGCATGTTCTCCCCGTGACTGCGTGGGTTTCTTCCGAGAGCTCCGGTCTTCTTGTGAATTGGAGATACAAAATTGTCCATGAACTGAATAATCTTGTTTCTGTCAACAGAAACAGGACCTAAAAATTCTAATAAATAAATAAGGTTCAGCATTTTTGCTTCTTTATGTGTCCAAAAGGCAAGGCAGAATTGTTTTTTTTTTCTTTTTAGTTGTGATATTAGCATACTTACTTACATCTTAAAAGAAAATGTAAAAGACCCATCAGTGGAAACCTTGCCTGGTGTGTATTTCATTACTGGAGTGGCAAAGGAGAAAATAACACTTCCCTGCACCTTACTTCTTGTTGGTTGTACTTTTAATGGAATCAATATGTAATGGATTGTTGCAGGACTGGTTTAGAAATTGGGATTAGAGATCCCACATTTACTGGCTGTTGTTTTTACCGGCATTGATTTTCGACAGGAGTGAGCACTTTGTGCGCTTGACGTGTTCCGCAATGCTACAACTGCAGCATATGTGAGACTAGCACTGGTTTTCTACAACAGCAACATTACAGCAGCACTATAGAGTGGTGTGCTCATTCTGCTCAAGTAATGGGCTAACGGCCTCAGCGCTCCTCCACCCCCCCAGATCTCTTGGCCGTAGTCAAGCTATTTCAGATCATTAAATAAAACATGATAACACAAAGGAATCTAAAGTAACACATCACTTTGTACTGTCCAATATACAGTCAGACACAATTATTTAACACCCATAACATGCTTGTTTAAAAGATTTAAAACAAAATAATTCAACTAATAATAATAATAACTTTTAACTCTTGTTACTTGGTACACAAGGTGAGCAAATTTTGGTAAGATCATTTTTATTTAAACAAGCAATACAAAAGTATTTCTACAGCTCTGGGACTTCACTGAACCACAATGAGAGCTATCATCATCAAATAGGAAAGAAAACATTGACCAGTAATAAATGACTCAGAACTATATAGCCTGCGGAAAATTCCTCCAAGAACTCACAAAGCCAGAGCACATTAGTGAGGTCAGAAAAGATTTAGGCAAACATCTACAGAACTACCTTAGCTGAGGTCAGACTTCAATTAGTTAGGACGGCACGGTAGCTAAGTGGGTAGCACTGTCGCCTCACAGCAAGAAGGTCCTGGGTTCGATCCCCAGGTAGGGAGGTCCGGGTCCTTTCGGTTTAGAGTTTGCATGTTCTCCCCGTGTCTGTGTGGGTTTACTCCGGGTGCTCTGGTTTCCTCCCACAGTCCAAAGACGTGTAAAAGAGGTAAATTGGAGACACTAAATTGTCCATGACTGTGCTTGATATAACCTTGTGAACTGATGAATCTTGTGTAATGAGTAACTACCATTTCTGTCATGAATGTAACCAAAGTGTAAAACATGACGTTAAAATCCAAATAAACAAACATTTACAGTTAAAATTATGGACAATTCACACCTAACAATTGTAAACATATACAATTCAAGCAACTGAAGGTTAAAAACTCTGCTCAACATAACCAAAACAAGTTCAACCTTCAGACCAATTTTAGTGCCAATTTTAGTTTCCTCACCTGTATGTAACAGCTGAACACACTGGTGGTGTTAGTGTGAAATTGTGAGGGTTCTGTTCATGAGCTAAAGCTGAGATTGTTGACTTGTGTAGCAGGATAACAATCCAAAATACAAAAGCAACTTAAATTCTAATTTTTTCAGCCATTTGTATTACTATTATTAGTAGTAGTACTAGTACTAGTATTATTAGTGGGCCTTCAGGCTTCTTAATGGCTCATTCATTGCTCCTCTAATTGTATTAATTCCTCTTGTTGCTGGTTGTCCTCTTCCTCTTTTACCTTCAATTAACTGGTTCTTCTTATAAAGTGTCCAAAATAAGAGCGCTCTAGCTTGGTTACCTGGACTTTAAGTGAGAGGTTGGGTTTGGTCAATGATCTATCTGTTAAATTAAAGTTCCCAAATTAATTGAAACCAGTGCAGAATGCTTTGGCAAGATCTGAAATAATAAATAAGCCGTTTATGATCAAAATATAGCAGCAGGTCTTGATCTGATCTGCAAAGAAAACTTCCTTCACCGATATCAAATTATAGAAGTTATTTAACATCAATAAAAAACTAAATGTGGTGAGCACTAGTAAAAGAGGTAATTATATATAGAATTTTTGGACAGCTTTAAATGCAAGTATGCTTTATAAAATATGCAGCATTTTTAAGTTGTCTTGTGCAAAAAGATTTTTTTTTAAATGACCCAAATTCATCAAATGACAAATACGTAATAAAACGGCAACTGACCGGGGCAATAGCTTTTTCAGCAAAGGTGCTAAATTATTCAAGCATGTATAAAAAGGCTTATATCTGTCATAAATGATCAGTTTCTGTTGAGAATTGAATGCATTAATTATTTAGTCAAAAGGGGATAAGACAACAGGAAGTGTTCACATTAGTTTATAAAATAATTACTAAGTAAGGCTCAGAGAACAAATCACTCACACTACAGAGCCAAAAGTATGCTTAACTTTACTCAGACCAGCACAACACACACTAACACACCACCACCATGTCAGTGTCACTGCAGTGCTGAGAATGATCCACTACCTAAATAATACCTGCTCTGTGGGGGTCCTGACCATTGAAGAACAGCATGAAAGGGGGCTAACAAAGCATGCAGAGAAACAGATCAAGGACTACAGTCAGTAATTGTAGAACTACAAAGTGTGTGTGTAGAAACAAGGAGGTGGTTTTAATGTCATGGCTGATCGGTGTATATATATATATATGTGTGTGTGTGTGTGTGTGTGTGTGTGTGTGTGTGTGTGTGTGTTAACTGTAAAAACATGATTTAACAATATTAAAACAAAAACAATAATATTATTATTAATATTTATCATTATAACAATGATATTAGATTATCTCAATTTTTATTCATATAATTGTAGTTGCTTGGTCGGTGCATTTTAAGCACCCAAATCAAGGGATCCAGAGTTCAAATCTCAATGATGCTCTCGGCCAGTTGACTATATGCATGGACATGATTGGCTAATGATAACAGGGTGACCAAAACAGCCTAGCCAATGGGGGGTTCACTTTTCAGTGCGCTCTCAGTGCCGGTCCCAAGTCTGCATAGAAATGGGAGGGTTGAAGTGCATCTGGGGTAAAAACTGTGCCAAGTCTGGTATGTGGCAACCCTTATATACAGGAGCAGCCAAACAGGAAAAAAAAAATCTGTATTTATAATTAATATTAATATCACTACTATATTATTTCTGTATTATTATTATTGTTGTTGTTGTTGCTATTATTGTTGTTGCTGTATGATTATTCTAGTTCTTTACAGACCTTTGTGTGTTAGTTAATGAGGGATTATTTATCCATTATCTATTGATTGCTTTGGATCAGCTATAAATCCAGCAGAAGTCTGAGTAAAATAAGCTGTAATCTACAGGAAGCTTTAGGGTCATTTACTAAAACAAAGCAAAAGTGCCTCCACAAGCATTTTGATTAAAGTTTAATAAAGCAGTTCATTATGTTTAATGATGTTTATCTGAAAAAACAATTATAAGGCTGATTATGAAGTAGGCGTGAGACTCACCTCGTAATCCACCTCCAGAGAGTCCTCCTGACCCTGCATGCGAAAGTGCTGGGTTTCTTTGTCCACTGTAAAATTCACCTGCTTATTGAAACGCTCGATGAGGACCGAGTGCCAGAGATGATCATCCAGTAGACTTCCCAACATCACTGAGGCGTGTCTGCTACTCGACTGGGGTTTAGCATCATCTGTAGTCCAAAACAAACAAAAAAAACACTTAGATTTTTTCAGCAGTCAAGACATTGACAATGTTGACAACATTTTGCAAGAAAACCTGAGTAAGAAATAAAGCTAAGGATCAATTCTTAATATTTATTTATGCATTTTCTCCCTTTTTCTCCTGATTTTAGCGTAGCCAATTAGTCTTCCGCTGCTGGTGATCCCAATTCCATCCGAGGAGGGTATATTCGCCTGGCCCACGCCCCCTTTGACGCATGTGCAGTCCCTAGACCCCTTCTTATTCGCACATGCTGCGGGGGATTTGCACATGAGGCCGGATATCGCGCTTGGAGAGACACGCACCAATCTTCATGCTTCACTTCTAGGCTGCGCTTTGGGCTGCTAACCAGGGTCCTTGCACAGCTTTTGAAGACCCAGCCAATTATTAGTCTGGTCTTTGCCCACCCAGCAGACTGATGGCCAATTGTGCCTACTAGGGGGCGCCCAACCGACTGGTAGCAAAGCTGAGATTCGAACTTGCAGAGTTTAGAATCCCAACGCTGGTGTGTTAGCGGAATATCCCGCTGCGCCACCTGGATGCCAAATTATCATTTTTTATGCTTTTAATGCTTGTATAATCCTAAACACTACATAGGGTATGCATGCTGAAGTGAGTGCAAGGTCACCAGTGATGGTCACTCACTCCTACCTTGGGGCAATTTTAAATAGCCAATGTAAGAGGATTTAATAATCTGTAAGAAAACCACATGTCTGAAGGAGGGGGAGGAGGTGGCCAAAGTCCTGTGATAGATAGCACCCTGTCCAGGGTATTCTTGCCCTCTGTCCAGTGTTTCCTAGTTGAGTTAGACCTACTGCTGCCTCAACCAGGATAAAGCGGTTAAATACATAAAATGTATTATTTATATATCTATATTATTATTATTGCTTAGGACTTTATTACAAAATAAGAAATGCATGTCTCTTATTACTTCCACATTATGTATTGAGCTAGGCAGTGCAGGTTTATGCAGACTATATAAAAAACAAGATGGGTTTTAAACACCTTCTCATGGTATTGTGACTTGGCTTGCATACATCAGGAAAGCAGAGCGCTTACAGATGCTACCCCCTGTATTGGGAAGCAGCAATATAGGACAATGTCACAGCACAAAGGAGACAATAGCAATGACATCAATGCAACTTCACAGAAGAAAGCAACAGTAAACCACTTCTATGCCAAGAAAACCAAATGAACATGAACAGAAAGACTGTCGGTATAGTGCCAGAAGATTGGACTGTCATGGATAAAGCCATGCAACTTCTTATTGAGGAAGAGCTGAGGATTCCTCGGAGTACAGCGTTTGACACGGCTAGGTTGAAGCCTTTCAGATGCCTGGCTGCTGGTTGACAAGCAAAAAAAAAAGAGAATTAGAAGATGCAAAAATAAAATTGCCATCACAGCTTGGCATGTTTAACACTAGCTTGACTGAAAATGTTGCTCATTCCTGGAGATCAGTCTCCAACCCAGGACCTAGTCATTTCTCTGGATGACTCCCAGATCAGACCATCTGATAAGGCAAGAAGTCTTGGTGTTGTCCTTGATAACCAGCTGACATTCTCTCCTCATATAGCCAACATGACAAGATCATGCCGGTTCCTCTTGTACAACATCAGGAAGATTCGTCCATTTCTCTCCAGGGAAGCTACCCAGATTCTGGTGCAATCACTTGTAATCTCACGGTTGGACTACTGCAACTCCCTTCTGGCTGGAGCTCCCATGTCCACGATTAAACCCTTACAGCTCATTCAAAATGCAGCTGCCCGTCTGGTTTTTAACCAACCTAAACACTGCCACATCACCCCACTGCTGCGTTCTCTTCACTGGCTTCCTGTAGCTGCACGCATTCAGTTTAAAACACTGACGCTCGCCTACAAAGCCAAAAATGGACCAGCCCCAAGCTACCTTCGTGGCCTTATCAAACCCCGCTCTGTACCACGCAACCTCCGAGCCTCTAGTCTAGCTCGACTTGAGCCTCCATCCAGGACTAAAGGAAGACAAGCATCAAGGCTGTTCTCTGTTCTAGCGCCCAAATGGTGGAACGAACTTCCTCTGTCTGTCCGAACATCTGAGTCTCTTGCTGTCTTTAAAAAACGATTAAAAACCCATCTTTTTACTAAACACTTAGGCTGACTTGTACTTATTTACTAACATTTTGTTCCATTCTTTTCCATTTAAAAAAAAAAAAAAAAAAAAAAAAAAAAAGCAGCACTTTGGTTCTAACAGGTTTTAGCAGATTTGTGTTCTTTGACTGTTGTTTTCCTAAACTTGAGAAATGAAATGTTCACTATAGAAGCACTTCTGTAAGTCGCTCTGGATAAGAGCGTCTGCTAAATGCTAAAAATGTAAATGTAAATGTAAATGAAAATCTGAGATTCTGAGGACAAACCCCTCCTTCTACACAACCATTAGAGCGCTATCAATCCTCTTTTGTCATGCAAATGCTTGCAGATAACACACTATTCAACCCCCCCCAACGTTTATCCCAGCAAACCTGTGAGTTACCTTTTCCTAAGTAATTGCACTACAGGCAGGAAAGTCTCAATATGGCTAGATTACATGTGCCACAAAGGTGGTGGGAAACTAAGCCTTGTTATGGTCTGACCAAACTCTGAACTTTTAATTTGTGAACTTGAACTTGTGATGTACAGGAGAAAAATTTACACAGGACAAAACGTAAAGGGTTCTGAACATGTTTATTTAGCACAGGATGCGTTAGAGTTGATTTTTTTGAAAACCCTGTTAATTTTTCCCATTGGAAATCGCGCTTAGACCCAGGTCTCCAAATATGGGCATAACGAGGACTACAGAATGACGCACGACTTCAGTGGTCTATTGATCTAAGAAAGCAATAAACTAAAAAAGCAAATAGTGGGGTTTAATGCAAATAACCAATAAAGTATAAAATGTCCTGTCACACTTGTTAGAGATCTCGGACTAACTACAGAATTTCTTTATTAATTTCTATATGAAATTGAGAAACCAAGGACACTAATTAGTGCATTTTGTCTAAGTATGAATCATGGTAAGCTAAAGCTATAAAATAAATAGCAAAAAGAGAAGACAGGCCAAAATCAACAAGAATAAAGATCTTTTCAGTGTACTAAACCAAATGTAATGGTTTGTCTCTCCAAACAAAGATCAGTCTTTGGTCTTCTCTGTGGTTCTGTATAGATGTCAAAGCTAGACAATAAAAAAGCAGAACATGCACATTATGAAAAGAACCAATTCACCAATTCATTGAAAAAGTGCAGTGGGAGCTCAGTGGTTAAGGTACTGGACTGGTAATCATGAGGTTCACCATCGCCAATTGCCACTGTTGGGCCCTTAACCCTCAATTGCTTGAATTGTATTCAGTGATAACGGATAAAAGCGTCTGCTAAATGCTGAAAATGTAATATAAATGGGAAAGCCAATTATGCCTGAAGGAGCTAAAAATAAAAAAGGAAGAGGACGGCCAGCAACAAGATGAATGGATGGATACAATTAAAGGAACAGTGACGAGCCTCTAATATGATCTAGACATTCTAGAGGAACACTATCAATATGGTCACCTGGAGCCTGAATCAACACAACAACAGTTTCTTTACTGATGATGAGAAGAACAAACAAAAAAGCTGAAGTTGCTTGTGTAAGAAAAAAAAAACTCACAGCCTTAGTGACAGCTAATCCTTGTCAATTCTATGCAAAAGACCGTACGCGTGTCTAAATGTGTGTGTGCGTATGTGTGACAAGTTGCTATAGCAACAGCTTCTATTCTTGTAGCGTTGGTGAATGTGAATGTCTGAGCATTAAAATCTTGTCACTGTAAACATCAGGACTCACTGCCATGCTCACCTCACACTGTCTTACTAAGTCATTCATTTGCTTTTCCTGTTCCTCTCATCAAATCAGTCTACTGTTATCTCTTTCACTTTATTTCTACATGATACGTTTTAGATCCACTTTTCATCTCTCTGCTCTTTTCCTTTTTTGGATTTAAACCTTAATTTTAAACTCATCAAAAGGAAAAAAAAGGAATTACTGAAAAATAAATCTTGGCGATAAAGCAGCCCAAACATTCACTACTAAAATTCAATGAGCTAATTAGCTGGGATAGAATTATATACATTATTATTAAGTGATGTCTAGCTGATTCCATTTTCTGGCGATCGTAGGGACAGTGTTTCCTATCATCCATCCCATCTTTCCAAAACATCCTATCTTGAGGCTTCTTAATGTGTCTTCATTGTTCCTCTTATTGTGTCCATCCATCTTGTTGCTGGCCATCCTCTTCCACTTTTACCCTCAACTCTTCCAAGCATAAACTGTCCATTCCAAAATTTTGGTTTATTTCATAATGTGCCCAAAATAAAAAAGCCATAGGGTGTGTTCAAAAACCTAGTGAGCTACCTTGCTGTCTTACTGCCTACATAGATATGATTCTAATAAGTCATTGACTAATAAGGCAGGTTTATTCGAACGCACTTAGCGAGTCCATCAGTTTTCACTTACTAAGCTAACTAACACCAATGGGATGAGGTGGCACAACACGCTAGCATGTCAACTAACATCTCCCTCCGTGTACCGAAAACGGTTAAATTCGTTGACAAGCCTGAATTTGCAAATAATTATTTTTTTCTGTGAGAAAAGTTGTGCCGCACTGAATGCTGGGATTGCCTTCACCGTTAAGGCAACATCGGATGCTCACTCGTTCCTGAGTCAAAATAGAGTTCAGATTTAAGGTGCCTTAGTAGACATCATTTGAAGGAATCTAGGCCTACTTCTCGGCAGCACGCGTAGGATGACGTAAAATGCTGTCTATGTAGCGAGCTTCCTAGGTTTTTGAACACACACATAGTGTGGTTATATGAGATTCGTGTGATCTTAGGTTTGTTTGTTGTGGATCCATTTGTTTGCTTTCCAGTGAGCTCTCAAAAGTCTTTGTCAGCACCAAGGTGTAGTCATCAATACTCCTCATGTCCAGTTTTTCAGTGCCAACAACAGACAATATAAACAGAAGACTCTAGTCTGGATAGTTTCTTTGTTTGGATGGAAAAATCTTTACACCTGAGGATCTTTTACATTTGCTTTATTTTTGTCTACTGAATCCTTGACAATTAATACCACTTGGACGTCTTCTTCATCAATGGTGATTAGTCTTTTCTGTTATCATGACTTTGTCTTCTTCATACTGAACTGAAGAGCTTTTAGGTCTTCCAGATTTTCTGCTAGAAGTGCTGTACCATCCACATATTAAACGCTATTGATGTTTCCTTCACCAATCTTCCTCCAGTCCTGCATCTTTTATTCTATGATCCACTTACAGGTCGAACAAGGATAAACAGAGGCAGAATGCAGCAACTGCTTTGCCAGTCTGTAGCCACTCTGTCATTCTTTCAAGACTGTGGCTTGTTAATCTCATATATCTATAAATCATTTCACTTGTTTAAGGGTGAGCGACTAAGCAGACATCACTGGTCATTGTGGGGTTGGGTTCTGGGTTGGTTAAAAGGATGTCCGAACAGCCTAGCCATTGGGAGGTGCATGCCCATAGCCAGTCCTAAGCCGAATAAAATAGTAGTAGGAGTAGGAGTGTAATGTTAGGAAGCGCAGTGGTGTAAAATCGTGCTAAATCAGGTATGCAGAGGAATGATCCGCTGTGGCGACCCCTAATACAGGGGCAAATGAAAGAAAAGAGAAGAAAAGAGAAGCCAGTTTTTTTGTGCTTGCTTATTAAGCTGTCACGGTCAGGTTCATCATCTTTCACCCTCATCCTCATCCCCAATTTACTTTCTCCCAGTGTACCACTTTCCACCCCCCACATACAATCTCTTTTCAATCTCTATTACTTTTTATTCATCCGCTCATTTTTTCCCCACTCTTTCAACAGCCAGCATTTCTTTTCATTTCTTCCCTCTGCTTTTACACTTTTTGCCTTTCTGAATCTCTACCATCACGCACTAGTGGTGGGCAGATCGATCCAAATATCGATATTATCAACACCAACAGTGGTATTGGAATTGGATTGACACTAGTATGATGGGACCGATACATCAGTTTTACTTTTTCTCTGCAACATTCAGCACGTTTCTCCTGTTTCATCAGAAAGTAAAGACCATGTGTGTACAGAGACCGCTCCTCTTACATCTAACATGCACACATTACTCCTCCCCTCCTGATCTGCTGTGTTTTGTTGTGGTACCGTCACATTATTATGTTGGTGCGTTGGTAGGCATTGGAAGATTGTAAGTTTTTGAATACTTTGCTTTGCAGAAACAGAAATAGGATCAATTTTATGGAAATAATAGAGCAAACTATACGAACGTAAAGTACGGACGCACCATAAGCACTTTGTGTATCCTACGCAAATGAATCACAGCATGCGTAGTGAGACTTTTATTCCGTGTTTTGGTGAATGAGAGCTCTTTTCTGTTGACTTTGTGTTGATAATTGTAAACAGAATAGCATCGATTTTTTATTTTAAATTACAAGGACACATACTGTATATTCAGTCACTATTAAAAATGTACAAATTTATTCACCCAGCAAAATCAACTATGTGGTATGACTTTGTCGCTTGGTGGTGATACGCCATGATGGTAATGTTGTGAGAAAGTAAAGCACCAGAAACAAGAAATCGAACCGCTTTAAACAACTGAATTCATTTACAACCATACTGAGAGCAGCTACTTACAAAAAATGTATGTATTACAATATTACACTTAAAGGTCATGATTCATTCAGATTTAGCAATTTGATGATGCATTTACCTTAATTATTAAAAAATATTGATATCAGTATCTGTATTGGCAATACTGGCCCTGTATTTACTTGGTATCGGATGGATACTAAATTTTGCAGCATCACACACCACTATCACACACCGTCTCATCTTTCTCCTCCTGTATTTTTTCTTTTTCATTTTTATCTAATCCAGCAGTTCATTCTTTTACTCTCCTAACAACGCCATTCTGCTCATCTCATGCTCTTACTCTTCCTAATGTTTTTCAATTTTACCCTCTTCAGTCTTTTTAGTCTTTCTCTCTCCCCTCTTGTTCATCTTTCTCATTTCTATTACCTCATTCACCACCTCATCCCTAATGTTTCTCTCGGTCCCTCTCTAGTTCTCTATTTTCAACTTTCAGTTTCTCCAGTCTTTATTTTTTTACATTCTCCATCCGTTTCCCAGAGTCTCTTTACTCTTCTGAAAACTGTTCTGTTTATTTATTTTTTGAGTTCTTCCCCTCATGAATCTTTTTAGACTTTGTCCATTCTCATTTCATTACACTTTCCTTATGTTCCCCTTAAATGAGCCTCTTCTGAGTTTCCTATATGTTCTTTTCCATTATCTTATTCCCCTCTCATTCTTTTCCTCTC
This sequence comes from Trichomycterus rosablanca, assembly GCF_030014385.1. Lineage (NCBI taxonomy): Eukaryota > Metazoa > Chordata > Actinopteri > Siluriformes > Trichomycteridae > Trichomycterus > Trichomycterus rosablanca. The sequence continues at coordinate 24,059,148 of NC_086004.1, forward strand.
TTAACAGTCTGTAGGTCTCATCTGTGCATCTTTTTCCCTCCTCTTTTCTACATTACTATCCAGTATCTCTGAATCTCTACTTTTATCTCTTTTGCTCTTGTTACCTCTCCAACTCCAACTTTCTTTCATTTTTTTTCTCAAACCTTGAAGTACTAGATGCACCCTCATATCCTTATCTCCCATTCTCTTTTACTGTTCCTTATCAGTCTGTCCTCCTGCCCGTATCATTTTTCTTTTCACTCGATTCCTTTCTGTATTTTTTCCTCCAACTATCTCACTCATATTCTTCACCCTGTCATTCTTATCTCCGTCTTTCACTTCCTCACGACTGTCTCTTTTCTTCTCACTTACATTCTGCATCTTTTGTTATCAGCTGTCATTTCACTTCACCTGATTTACATTTCCTGCCACCGGTTAATCCTGGTCAGGGTCACTGTGTTTCTGGTTTTCAAGAAATCACTGAGCACAAAGCAGTAACTGCACCCTGCACAGGACGCCAATCTAACTACCCACTGTGACACCGTGACACCCATGGTTAGCCTGATTTAGTTCACCTGATTTAAAAGCAGCTCTTTAACACTACATTGTTTAATTAGTATATTATTTAATCTCTTACTTAAACAGATCATTTAAGAGAGATGTAAGATATGTATATATAACTCTTAAATAGCAATTTAATGGAGGCATTAACATGTTCTTCGTATAAAGCAGGAACACAATGTAATTTAAAAAAATTAAAAAGGGCCGATTTGTATATTACTAAACATAATTTATAATATGTAGCATGTATGCTATGGACAGCAGGTAGTGTGGGAGCACATCTTCAACCAGAGCCTGGAAAACTGGGCTCAAAAACAAAAGAAGGAGAAATAGCTATTCTAAATAAGCCCTATTTGTGAGAGCTCTACTTGTGTGTTAGTCTGAGATCCCCAAATATTGACTGAAGCCCTGTTCTAATCAGGATAATGCAGTTATGTAAAAAAATAAAACTAAATAATGTACAAGGGCCATTCCACTAAATGAGCGTGTAGTAACACGATGAAACGGAACTTATTTCTAGTAACACACATACTTAACTACTCAGAATGTGTTCTGATCAATCTCAGGCAACTGTGTTTAATTTTTACAGGGTTTCTAAGTGGAAGATGGTTGCAGCATGGAGCTCATACTAAAAGCCTGAGAACACTTATCAAAAAAAATATTTTTTAAATAAAAAACTAAAAAGAATTTAGGTAACAGGAATGTACGTTGAGATTAATCTTCTCTGTCAGAGTTACAATATTATCAAACATACGGGGAGGAGTGGGGGGCTTACTTTAGGTCACATGGGTCAAACTCAAGGTCCGCGGGCCAAATCCGGCCCGCCACATCATTAACAAGCCTAAAAGACGTATGATTGTCTTAAAATACACTGTAAAATCGTACATAAACTGCATCTCCCACAATGCAAGCCAATTTTGTGACCCGCAAAGCGACCGCATCCCACCACTAGATGGTAGTGTTTCCACATAAGCATTTAACTGAGGCGGTTTTCTAACAAGTGATGTTGAGAAATATTTACAAATAATCCCAAAATGTACAAGAAGAGAAAATTGAAGCAGAAGGAGGAGAATTTAATAAAAGATGAGAAAGTGAATACAAGTTTGTGCTTCAAGAAGAAAAACCGGGACGTCTCGTGTTATGAGGCCGCGTCTGTGCTAAGGTAGTAAATGTAGATACAAATTATAAATATACAGTATAAATTTGGCATTTTGACACCAAACACAGAATTTAGCCTCCAAGAAAAACAACAAATTGTCCAAGACTTAAAAGGCAGACTGCACCATAATGCAAATGTGGCAGTTTTGGAGATGCTCTGACCCAGTCATCTAGCCATCACAATTTGGCCTAGAGATGCATGAGTACCGATACTGGTATCGGGTATTTGCCCGATACTGCGCTCATTAACTTGTACTCGTACTCACAAACCAGGCTCCGATACTAAACATCCGATACCGTGTGCCTAGTGCACGTTGCTGCGTTATGCCTAGTTCACACTACACGACTTTCTGATTTGCCAGGTCGCTGTACAGTTCACACTACACGACTGAATCTTTTGCACTCTGGAGTCTTTCAGTCAGTGTGTATTTCACACTAAACGACTGATCGGTGATAGGGGGGTTGCACACTACACGATCTATCACCAACTGGAATCTCAGGCGAGCTTCTCTGGTCTCCCAAACTATGTTGTTTTTTTCACAAAAACATTCATGAGAAGTGATGAGGGGTTTAATGATACCACGTCCAAAAATGCACGTCAACAAGTAGCGAGTGATCAAAGTGTTTGTGTGCTGATGTGCAGCGTAAAATCAAAGAGGAAAAATAAATGGCAACACGAACAGTATGGATTGTTCTATAGTAAGTTGGAGGTTAATAAATATTTTTGCAATGCAGTGTTGGTGTTATGTTTTGTAGAGGATCAAATCAGAAATACTGTAAAACTATATTAAGCCCCTGTCCCACCTGTTTACACTCCTCTCCTGCGTTTCCCCTCACACCGTATCCTGCGTTCTTGAGAGCCGAGTTTTGATCGCCGAGCGAACACCGAGTTGCTCCCGAGCCGGCAAATCTAGCGCCGAGCTCGGGAGCAACTCGGCGTTCGCTCGGCGATCAAGAGCCGAGTTTTGTGAACTATCCAACAACTCGATCCGACCGGCTCACCGAGCGTCAGATATCCGGTGTGAGGGGAAACGCAGGAGAGGAGTGTAAACAGGTGGGACAGGGGTTTAATATAGTTTATATCAGAATACACCGGCACACACACACACACGTTTTACAGTATTTCTGACCTGATCGTTCTCTACAAAACATAACAACAAAACACCGACATTGCAAAAATATTTATTAACCTCCAACTCACTACAGAACAATCCATGCTATTCGTGTTGCCAAATCAACTCAGATTCATTTATTTTTCCTCCTTGATTTCATCACATCAGCGCACAAACACTTTGATCTCTCGCTACTTGTTGACGTGCATTTTTGGACGTGGTGTCATTAAACTTCTCGTCACTTCTCACGTGTGTTCTTGTTTAAAAAAAAAAACGGTATTCTAAATAGGTATTGGTATCGGTATCGGCAAGTACAAAAATACATGTACTTGTACTCATACTCGGTTGGGAAAAAATGGTATCGATGCATCCCTAATTTGGCCCTTGTCAAACTCGCTCAAATCCTTACGCTTGTTCATTTTTCCTGCTTTCAACATCAACTTTGAGGATAAAATGTTCACTTGCTGCCTAATATATCCCACCCACTAACAGGTGCCGTGATGAAGAGATAATCAGTGTTATTCACTTCACCTGTCACTGGTCATAATGGTATGCCTGTAATGTTATGTTCTCATCCCTATTTCTTTCCTGCTTTCTACTCCTGCCTCATCCCTGTTCTTTTTTTCTTCTTCCTCATGTCGGCTAAGAACCTACCCAGGTTGAGATGCAGAGCGAGTCTTCCTTTCTGAAGCTCCAGGGTGATGTAGTCTCCTCTCTGGCTCTCTCCATGAAGCAGGACGCCGTTGGCTTGCCTGCTGCGGAAGCGCACTGAGATTACATTCTTCACTGTACTTGTCGATTTCTGATTAAAGCGGTAGAGGAGGGCACTGTGTCCATCGAACTCTGCCACGTCTGACTCTGAGGAGCACACAAACACATGACTGAGAGGTGACAGATTAGATCTAATTAATAGTGAAATCATACTGAACTTAAACACAATGGTACTGCAGTCTGGTCAGGATTTCTAAGCAAATAAGTATTGGACAGATCAAAGAAGAAATCTTAAACCGGGTAGAAAGTTTAAGCACACAGACTTTAGACAGTGATTTAAGAAAAGAAAAATGTCTTTTGATGTCTTTGTTTGTTTGTTTGTTTATTAGGATTTTAACGTCATGTTTTACACTTTGGTTACATTCATGACAGGAACGGTAGTTACACATTACACAAGATTCATCAGTTCACAAGTTTATATCAAACACAGGCATGGACAATTTAGTATCTCCAATTCACCTCACTTGCACATCTTTGGACTGTGGTAAGAAAACCGGAACACCCGGAGTAAACCCACACAGACAGGAAGAACATGCAAACTCCACCTGGGGATCGATCCCAGGACCTTTTGCTGTGAGGCAACAGTGCTACCCATTTAGCCACCGTGTGAGAGTTTGAATGGGCTGCTCAAAGTTGCTGCCCAACAAACCAGATAAAACATACTGCAGTCTAATAAAGACTTATTCTACATGGCTTATCTGGGTGCCTAATATTTCTATACATTCTTAAATATGTACAGAAACATCCTGCAGTCTAATAAAGACTCGTTGTGACCGTAACTGCTGCTTAACATGGCTCATCTGGGTGCCTAATATTTCTATACATTCTTAAACATGTATAGAAACATACTGCAGCTGAAGTATTACAGAGTAATAAAGTCAGTATCTTCAGGTTGACTTCATATCATTGTGAAGTCTTTGCTTCAACTGTGAGGATAAAAGTCAAACACGTCTACAGTGTGTCAACCGTCTAAAAGTGAAGTGTTGTCAGTTAATTCTTTGCTGACTGTCATGCAAGTCTTGCAAAAATAATTGAAGCTAAAAGGAGTGAGGAGAGGAATAAGAAAGTCACGGCAGATAGTCTCACACCTCTTGACGTCTACACTGAACAAAAGGTTTTTGCTCTGAATGCAAAAAAGAAAGAAAATACTTCAAGAATCTTCAAATCCTTTAAAAATTTGGATTTTACTCTCTCATGCACACACACACACACACACACACACACACACATATATATATATATATATATACACACACAGTATACATCTTTTTTGTACAGTCACCTTCCGATGTATTTTTCCCAGCATCGTACCAACTACTTAATGCCATCAGCAATAAAGATTTTTGGTTGAGCGCGTAGCCACTGATGCACCGCTGCTTTCACATTATCATCACATGAAAATCTTCTTCCCCTTAAAGCTTCTATGAGTGTCCGAACAGGTGAAAATCAGATGGCACTAAATCCAACTATACGCGTCTCTCAGTCTCTTAGTCTCTCAGACACGACCAATAACCGCTCCCCCCACCCTCATTGTTTCCAACCAAAATATAAAAGTTTTTTAAAGATCCCTCATACACATATGTGTGTGTGGTGTGTGTGCGTCTGTGTATGTATAGAAAGAGAGAGAGAGTAAAATCCACATTTTAATAATGTGTATGTGTGTGTATGTGTATATGTGTTTGTGTGTACAGTGTATCACAAAAGTGAGTACACCCCTCACATTTCTGCAGATATTTAAGTATATCTTTTCATGGGACAACACTGACAAAATGACACTTTGACACAATGAAAAGTAGTCTGTGTGCAGCTTATATAACAGTGTAAATTTATTCTTCCCTCAAAATAACTCAATATACAGCCATTAATGTCTAAACCACCGGCAACAAAAGTGAGTACACCCCTTAGTGAAAGTTCCTGAAGTGTCAATATTTTGTGTGGCCACCATTATTTCCCAGAACTGCCTTAACTCTCCTGGGCATGGAGTTTACCAGAGCTTCAAAGGTTGCCACTGGAATGCTTTTCCACTCCTCCATGACGACATCACGGAGCTGGCGGATATTCGAGACTTTACGCTCCTCCACCTTCCGCTTGAGGATGCCCCAAAGATGTTCTATTGGGTTTAGGTCTGGAGACATGCTTGGCTAGTCTATCACCTTTACCCTCAGCCTCTTCAATAAAGCAGTGGTCATCTTAGAGGTGTGTTTGGGGTCATTATCATGCTGGAACACTGCCCTGCGACCCAGTTTCTGGAGGGAGGGGATCATGCTCTGCTTCAGTATTTCACAGTACATATTGGAGTTCATGTGTCCCTCAATGAAATGTAACTCCCCAACACCTGCTGCACTCATGCAGCCCCAGACCATGGCATTCCCACCACCATGCTTGACTGTAGGCATGACACACTTATCTTTGTACTCCTCACCTGATTGCCGCCACACATGCTTGAGACCATCTGAACCAAACAAATTAATCTTGGTCTCATCAGACCATAGGACATGGTTCCAGTAATCCATGTCCTTTGTTGACATGTCTTCAGCAAACTGTTTGCGGGCTTTCTTGTGTAGAGACTTCAGAAGAGGCTTCCTTCTGGGGTGACAGCCATGCAGACCAATTTGATGTAGTGTGCGGCGTATGGTCTGAGCACTGACAGGCTGACCCCCCACCTTTTCAATCTCTGCAGCAATGCTGACAGCACTCCTGCGCCTATCTTTCAAAGACAGCAGTTGGATGTGACGCTGAGCACGTGCACTCAGCTTCTTTGGATGCCAACGCGAGGTCTGTTCTGAGTGGACCCTGCTCTTTTAAAACGCTGGATGATCTTGGCCACTGTGCTGCAGCTCAGTTTCAGGGTGTTGGCAATCTTCTTGTAGCCTTGTCCATCTTCATGTAGCGCAACAATTCGTCTTTTAAGATCCTCAGAGAGTTCTTTGCCATAAGGTGCCATGTTGGAACTTTCAGTGACCAGTATGAGAGAGTGTGAGAGCTGTACTACTAAATTGAACACACCTGCTCCCTATGCACACCTGAGACCTAGTAACACTAACGAGTCACATGACATTTTGGAGGGAAAATGACAAGCAGTGCTCAATTTGGACATTTAGGGGTGTAGTCTCTTAGGGGTGTACTCACTTTTGTTGCCGGTGGTTTAGACATTAATGGCTGTATATTGAGTTATTTTGAGGGAAGAATAAATTTACACTGTTATATAAGCTGCACACAGACTACTTTTCATTGTGTCAAAGTGTCATTTTGTCAGTGTTGTCCCATGAAAAGATATACTTAAATATCTGCAGAAATGTGAGGGGTGTACTCACTTTTGTGATACACTGTATATGTGCATGTGTATATGTGTATGTATATATACACACATACGTATATACACACATACACATACAGTATATATGTGTTTGGCTTGCTAGGTCACCACCTCACAGAAAGAAGGTCCTGGGTACACCAGGTGGAGTGGTTGGGTCCTTTCTGTGAGGAGTTTGCATGTTCTCCCTGTGTCCATGTGGTTGCTCTGGTGTGTCTGATTTCACATTCAAATTATGATTCAATTATTCAGAGAATTATGGGTAAAAAGTAAAATTACTGAAAGTATAATTATTGAAAATCAAATCTATGTTAAGAGGTCTGAATACGTTGTGATTCTCATATTTGCTCATTTTAATAGTAATGTACTGTAAGTACTGTTATTTTTTGCTGTTTAAGAATAGATATGATTAGGTGTGTGTGAAATCTTACTGTAACCGCAGCCATAGATCTCCAGTCTGAGTCCCATTCCTCCTGCAGGGTTTCCTTCAAGTGGCAGGATTCGTAGAAATCGAGTTCTGATGGAGTGGAGGAGTTTGTGATGGACCACCGAGTCTGAGTCTGTATTTCCTGGGAACGTCTGCACACATAATTTGACAGATTGCTCACGAATCCCACTGTAACTCATACACTCTACTGCAAAATACCATATACTTCTGTTTCCAGTATATATATATATATAAATACACTGCAAGCAAAAAAAAAGTACCTTTGCCCATAACTTCGGCAAATGTTGATTATTTTTCAAAATTCCTTCACTGTTGCAGCGCCAGATCATGATGAATAATTCTGACTGACGATTGGCTAAGCCCAGCTTCCCTAGAATTTTGACGTCTTGACTGATGGGTCTGAGGTTCGTCCTCCTGGCTGAGTACCAGTTCTTGAACTTGTGCTATGCTTGAAATTCTATCAATCTATATTTTAGTTTTTATGTTTGTTACTGCCAGGACGTTTAGGATTGCTCCTGTGTTTTCTTGGGTGAGGGTTTCTTTAACAGTTTCAGTATGTGTAGTTGTTCCAAAAGTAAAATCACATCATTGTTGTGTCAAACAGTGAAAGAATTTAAAAGCTGATTAATAAATGTATTATATGAACGCAATTATATTCTTTTAACATTGCAGCAACAGTTTAGGAAAGGCCCTGTCCTGTTCCAGAATGACTGTGCCCCTATGCACAAAGGAAGATCTATAAAGACATAAAGAAAAGCCTGGTTTAAAGAAACTCCAGTGTTCCGCACAGAGCCCTGACCTCAACCCCACTGAACAGCTTTGGTATGTACTGAAACATTCATCTAGACTTTTTCGACCAACATCAGTGCCCAGTCATACAAATGCTCTTTAGACTGAATGGGCACAAATTCCTACAGACATGATTTAAAGACTGGTGAGAAGCTGTTGTTATAGCTGAAAAGATCACATGGATGTCACTCTATTTTAATACTATTTGTTTTTAAAATGGAATGTCCAACAAGCTCACGATCAGGTGTCCAAATACTTTAGTCACATTAGTGTATAAAGCATAAATGTCAGGAGCAACATTCTGAATATTTTCAGCAGTTAGCAAGGCAGACTTTTATCAGGGATGACAAAAGACATAAAACAAGTTAAAAACAGTACTCATGTTCATAATCCCTTAAATATTGAAGTACATATATGTCAAATGCCCAAAAGTATGAGGACAGCTGTCCTACTAATAAAGGTGTCAGCCACTCTTGCATGTATTGAATTAATTATATTAAATCATTTACGTGCTTTCATCTTTATGCCGACAGTTTGGAAAAGGCAACAACTTGTTTTATCATGACTGCGCTCCTGTGCAACACTGAAGCCCATAAAGATGAGATTTGTGTGGAGGAACTCGAGTTGCCTGCACAGAGCTCTAACCCTATAGCCACCTTTGGGATGTATTTATGTTTGGCGCTACCTAATTAACGGCCGTTAAAATCGTGTCACGGACTTTGAAATGAGCCTTTTCCAGTGTAATATGCAAGTTGCTGTAAAATTCAAACTTTAAGGTTTTGTGTTTAGTAATTTAACAATTTTCAACTGTGTAGCATTCAAGTGACTCACGTTTACTGGTTTGTTTGCACTATGAGGCGATCCTAGCAATCCTACGACAATTCAGTTAGTAATCGGTTAGTCAAAAAGTGTAAAGCAGCTAAAAACACGGACGAGAATTTGAGTATTTGAGACAGAATGTGAAGCTTTAAGGTAGGCTATGGTGTGTATTGTAGTTTCCATTTGTTCGATCATTCAATTTGTGAATGTAATTTATTTACTGGCATGAAATGTGGCACTTTTCTGTGATTTTTAGTAAACAAGGTTCGTGAAATTAAGCACATTTTCCTGTGAATTTAGTAGGGCCTTACATATACACCAGGTTTTGTGTATGGGGGGAATCTGGGTTGTATGGTTGCGAGACAATATTAATAATGCCAATAGTTTAGGGATTGGATGTCAAACAAGCTTATGATGATTAGGTACCGACATATTTTTGGCCGGATGATAAATCAATGGTCAATCTGTCAAATTGAATTTGAGTAAATATTAGTGGAATCCAAATTCAGTTCAGTTCATACTCTTTTGAAAGCAATAATCCTCCTCGATCTTTTCACCTTCTTTTTAAAGCAGGTAGCTTGTCTGGTTTCTGACTGGCACTGACTCACTGACCGCAGTCCACGCAAATCCTTGTCTGCAAGGCTGCATTTATTTTCGATTCTTGTTTTTCCCCTTTATGAAAGTGTCCTGGGTTATAAATGGCAGAGCCGAGCAGAAGTCATAACAAGACAGCGTGCAGGGCTGCAAATACACCTGGCTTCCTGCCCGTCTCAGAGGAGAGAAAAACCACGAGTTGTGTGATTGGACAAATACAAAAAAATGCGCTGAAAGACGGCAGGGGCAGAGCGTAGATCATAAAGTGGCAATAAAAATAGAAGATAAACGGTAAAGAGATCTAATAGTGCACAGAGAGATGAGAGGAAGATGCAGAAAGATAAAACAGAAATGACAGGAGGGGAAATAAAAGCAGTGTCTGGCTGAGATAGCCCGTGCACAACGAATGATTGCTGTGATGTTTGTTCACTGCGAAGCAATTTTGAAACACGGCCCCAAATAGCCCGAACGTGGGAGAAGGTTCTGGGCTTCGGTGGGAAGGTGTAAATGAACTGGGCTTGGTGGGGAGCCTTTAATTTCAGAGACAAGCAAGCAACAAGTTCTGAAATACCTAACAGCCTTTGGTCTACGCCACACGGGAAGCGCAGGATTTTTTTTTCTCCCTCTTTTAAAGCCGAACCATGAGAAATGTGTGGGGGAGCGTGGACATGAGCGGACCAGGGGAGCATTTATTCAAGCAAACGAGAGAGCAAATTAGAGAAGAAGACTGGGAGGAGGGAGTGAAGCATCAGTTTGTAAAGAGTGCCAGAAATGTAAATTTATCATAAAAGCTTAATTAGAAAGCCTGACTACGTCCCTCTGCTAGAATAACAGTTAGAACAAGAGCAGTCATTTTGATCACTATGTTCGAGCTGTCTCCAGGCCCATTGAACTTGATGCTAATTCAATTTCACGGGAATAAAAAGCAGTGAATTATATAGAGGAAGAAAGTCCGCTGAAACCGAAAGGAAAATGAAACGTCCACGCGAGAGAGAAACCATGGCAACTAACGGTTCTGTTTTAAACAGGACAACTAATTTAACCGTTAAAAAAATACATCAAAACATCGTAAGTCAAGGTCAAGATGGATATAACAGAATGCAATGCAGAATACAATGTTACACCACACAACTGACAACACCAGCGACCTTGTCACTGCACCCCAAACACTACATCCTACATGAAGAAGAATAAAGAAGAATGCAGTTATTGTCATGTGAACGTCCACACGTGTTCAGTACAATACAATTCTTTTTCCACATATCCCAGTATGTTTGAAAGTTGGGGTCAGCTACAGTACGGCGCCCTGAAGCAGACAGGGGTAAGGGACTAGCCTAAGGCCCAACACTGGCTGCATACCAGAGACTGGATTTGAACCCACAATCTTCCAGTTGATAGCCCAAAGCTCTACCCTCTAGGCTACCACTACCCCATCCAAATAGACTTGCAATAGTAACCAAACCCAATGCAAGCAAGTCTCTTTCTAAGCATGGAATTATAAATGAGAAGAACAGGACCTGCAGTTCTCTTGTGTTTGGATTGACACCCCAAAGCTCTACCCTCTAGGCTACCACTGTCTTATCCAAATCAACTTGCATCAGTAACCAAACCCAATGCAAGCAATCTGAGTGATAGAGTTCAAACCAGCAACCTTGAGATCAGTACTCCAGTACTTTAAACACTGAGCTACCACTGTCCAGTACCACTGCTAGTTCTGCCCAGTCTCTTTCTAAGCATAGAATTATAAATGAGGACAACAGGACCTGTAGTTCTTTTGTGTTTGGAAGCTGGGGTCAGAGACAGGGTTAAGGGCCCAACACTGGCTGCATAGCAGAGACTGGATTTGAACCCACAATCTTCCGATTGATAGCCCAAAGCTCTACCCTCTAGGCTACCACTGTCCCATCCAAATAGCAAGTCTCTTTCTAAGCATGGAATTATAAATGAGGAGAACAGGACCTGCAGTTCTTTTGTGTTTGGAAGCTGGGGTCAGAGCGCAGGGTCAGTCATTATACGGCACCCTGGAGCAGACAGGGTTAAGGGCCTTGCTCAAGGGCCCAGCAGTGGCTACAAAGCAGAGCCTGGATTGAACTGACAATTTTCTGATTGATAGCCCAGAGCTCTACCCACTATTGTGCCTGTTAGGGGCGGCCAGACGGCCGGCAGCAGGGCTGAGATTCAAACTCCCAGTGCTGGTGTGCTAGTGAAATATGTGTCATATGTTTGCAGTAAAGTGTGCTGCTTGTTGAGTCTAGTTGTTTTTCATTTATTTTTATAATTTTTTATATTTTTGGACAGAGATCATGCATTTTTGTTGCTAAGGCGCTGTTATGGCACAGCAGTCTATTATACTAACATTGGATTCAAAGGTCTGGGTTCGAATCCCAGCTGTGCCATCAACCTGCCGGGTGTCTACACAGACATGACTATGTTGCCGGAGGGGAGAGCAAAAATGAACTGAACCCAGGATAAAGCAGTTAATAAAAATAAATAATAAATAAAATAAAAATTATTCCTTTTTGTGGCAGAGTCTTATTATCAATCCAGGGCCAGGATTCATTTACATATACTTGTATGACATTTGGCAAAGTCACTAAGAAAGGCTTTGTTGTTTACTTTAAACATATCTAACATGTGCGGGTGCATTTATGCAGAAGTTTAAAAATACCAACAAGCTTAAACACTGCCAAAAATCATAAGTCACAAAAACTGAACATTCATGAATATTCAGGTCTGGTTGGATAGTGCATATTTAAAAGCTCGTTTCACTCTGTAACCATCAAACAATTTTCTGTCATTAGTTGACGGTACACTGCCAAGTAGTCGTGGCCAAGAATATCTCCACTGCTGTACTTCTTTCAGAAAACGCACCGCTTCCTGTAGGAAATTGTTCCAATTAAAACGCTTTAATATTGACATGTTTATTCCCCTGTGGGGAAGTGATGACGTTTGAAGACTTTATCGAGAGTTTATCAAGTCTATTTTTGTATCCATTTGTTCAATTTTACTCAATGTGACCTCTTTATTAATTCATCCAAAATGTGCTGACACTAAGTGTACCAGCAGGAGGTAGACCGATCAGGAGGAGACGAGAATAATTTATTCATGCATTTATTTATCTTCAGTAACTGGCATATTTTAATCAGGACTGGTGGGTCCAAGGATTAAAAACACTGGACACAAGGGAGAAATTTAACCCAATCACAGGACATCAGTTTAATTCAGTGCAGTTTTATTTATAGAGGAATGAACAGGTGGCATTGTTACAACAGAGCTCCAGTAGAGAAATTCAGGTGTATGTTTCAAGTATGTTTCAAAGTAGAGAAAAAGAGGGAAAACTGAGGAACCACTGAGAGAAAATCTAAATGTAAAGAGGAACTATAGATATAATAGAATGTGATGCAAATGTTTGCCCGTTCTTGTTTGACATGATGCTGGTGTAGTTGGTACAGTGTTCCTATAAGTAAGGCCCTACCTAATTTACAGGCGTGAAAATCACGTCATGTGTTGTGAAATGAGCCTTTTCCCGTGTAATACCAAATTTAATGTGAAATTCAAAATTTAAGGTCTGTGTTTAGATTTAACATTTTTTATCCGCATGTCATTCAAGTTCCCCTTGTTAACTGGTTAATTTGCACTATGAGACGGTCCTAGTGTAATCGAGCATCTTTAGAGTTTGGCAAGTTTATAAAGAAAGAAACAAACTGTACATAGACGAAAAATCGGGAGCAAAATACTTTACTGGATTGTTTTTTTAAAGTGCAGCACAGACTACACAGAGATGATCACGTGTGTAGAGCAGCACACTTTTTCATTGACTATGGAATCCCCAAGGGGACAAAATGCACGTATTATTACGTTAACAGGCGTGTCAAAACACAGACAAAAATTTTCGTCTATAAGACAGAAAAACGTGACACCAGCTCTGGTTCCAGTGTATTGTAGCTTCCATTTATTCTATCATTCCATTTATAAGTGTTATTTAAAGACTGCAGGGAAATGTGGCACTTTTCTTTAAAAATCTGTGAAATTAAGCATTAGTTATAAACTACGAATTACCACGAGGTGGTGGCAGAGATGGCACAGCTGTACACCTGAAGACTTGCATAACAGAAGCTAAATTAATTGTCTTTAATCCTCACATGATTTGAACGTGTTGTATAAAGTGAAGGTGATGCAGCCAGGTGAGAAACTTGTCTGGAAAGTGTCAAAACGAGCATTTAACAATTAATAAATAAATAATGAAGCTTTAATGGGTGAAAAATCAAATGTGTTTTGTACTGTTTTCAACGTAATACAAATTAAGCATTATAGAATTTACAAACGATTGCTTTGATTTGATGAGCATTTCATTCAGTGAAACTGAAGTTTGTGCTAAATTAAGATTAATAATGTAAGCCGCTCAGGTGGTGCAGCGATAAAACATACACTGGAACCAGAGCTGGGATCTCGAATACATCGTATCGAGTCTCAGCTCTGCCTGTGGGCTGGGCTGAGCGGCCACATGCACAACGATGGGCCTGTTGTTCAGATAGGGGTGGGGTAGTAGTAAGCCGGATAGGGTCTTTTTGTAACTGATGCAATTACGACCTCTGCTGGCTGATTGATGGTGCCTGCTCAGGGCAGGGAAGGAGTGCGTTGATCAGGGTGTGTCTCTCCGTACACAGGGCTGCTGCGCATTAGCACTCACCTAGTGCAGGTGAAACAATGCATACGGCTGCTGCCCACATGTCGGAGGGGGCGTGGGTTAGATTTGTTCTCCTCAATCAGAGTGGGGATCGGCATTAGTGGAGAGGAAGCATGATGCAGTTGGGCAATTGGACGCGCTAAAAGTCAGGAGGAAAAGGGGCGAAAAGGTATAAAGAAAATACAAAAAAAAATACGATTAATAATGTAAGTAACGTTTTTGAAACTCAACACTTATTTATGCTTTTAGGAACAAGAACTAATAAGAAAATTCTAATCCTGTCAGATAAAAAGCTAACTGAAAAGTAATTCCTCTAAATTAAAAATGAATGCTTTGTGTCTAATACTTCTACTGAACAGAATTTTCTCACTTACTTAACACCAGTAGGCACACAGCTTTGTGAGGTGCTTTCTGATTGAGGATTCATCACGTCTAACGAATATGGATGCGACTTGATAAAAATCAAGAGGCTGCATGATCTGATCTGATAAAATCCTACAATGTTTCCATACTACATTTTACATACAGTATGTGCTAGATTTATAGTACATTTATGATCAATGTAGGCACATTTAATAAAGTAAATATTGATTAAAACTAAAGCAACTAAACCAGAAAAGATGAGCAGAGTTCTGACCTTAACCTCAACACAGCTGGAATGAACCAGAACGTTGCTTAAGCGCTATGCCCGACATCATTACCAGGTGTCACTAATGCTCTTGAGGCCGAATGGTAAAAAACACTAGTCACATCCTTGGAGTGTCACGGGTTTATGAAATTCTGCAAGTATGGGGTACATTTTAAGCAACCCTGAACTGATGCCAGTGGTTCTTAATTAAACAGCTTGAATGATAATAAAACACAAGAATTAAGCATTTCCACTCAAACTCTGGCTGAATTTTGGAAGTACCCTCTCTAAATGGTGCCAACCTATCTCACACTCGTGCATCCATTCTCACATCCAACTCTTTCACACACCTGGGTCACATTAGAGATGCCAATCTGAGTTCTGCATGTTTGAGGGATGGAGAGAAACCGTGACCAAAGGAAGGACTGAAGTCAGGTCCTCAGATCAAAGGATTTAGGTTGCTGTACCACCATGCCATGCTATTTTGCATTTTCTTCTTTTTTTAAAAAGATCGAAATATAATTCCTTCATCTTTATTAGCTGCCCGATCCTGACCAGGATTGCAGTGGGACAGAAAATTATTTTGGTAACATTAGATATGGTGTCAATACAGTGCTGGGCTTCAAACACTTTTATCTAAAATAGACAGAATAAAAGCAAACTGGAGTACCTCCACACAGAGAGTATTAGTAGGTGGAGAATGAACCCAGATCCCCCTGACCAGGATTGCAGTGGGAGAGGAAATTATCCTGAAATTATTAGACATGGTGCCAATACAGTGCTGGGCATCAAACACTCATGTTTTATCTAAAATAGAGAAAATAAAAACACACTGGAGTACTTTAGGAAAGAAAGGACTTGTATACCTCCACACAGAGAGTATTAGTAGGTGGAGAATGAACCCAGATTCCCAGGACCCTGGAGCTTTGCCATACCAGCGATACCTGCAGTGCCACTATGCTGCTCCAAAAGATGTTCAGCAAGAACAAAAATGCAAATATCTCCTAGTTCTGTCCTCCAAAATAACGTTCCAGAAGAAAGATGTGTATAGTCCGATGTGAATAGAAATAGCTAAGCATAATCAATACCCTCAATAGCAGCTCCCAGCAACCCCCTACAACCCCTTGAAAACAAATGTGTTCTGCTTATAATGCTTGATGTGCAGGGATGTGACTTTACAGGGAGTCAGATAAAACGAGGACTCTCCGAAAGGCCAGGAGAAAATATCCATAAACATGCTTTTGATTTGATTGACCTTTTTAGAGTGTGTTAATGGGATCTGTCACCGTGTGATAAATGCGCTCAGCCACGTTAGCTGCTCGGGCCGAGGCCGCTGTCTATCAACGGCATCGATTTGAGTGGGTGCTGACTTGGACGCCAAAACCTTATTATGTGGAATAAAGAGGGGCGGTCTGTTCACAAGTACCCAAGATAAAAAAAACACAACACAACAACTGCACAGCTGGTTCCATCAGGGTGGGAGTGGAAAAGCTTTTCTTCAAACTTATTTCTATCACTCAAAATGACAGTCAGCATGGATGTCAGAAAATATGACATGTAGGTATTAGATTTAAAATCAAATAAATAAAAAAATAGAAGAAATGTATTGTAAATCAAGTTACAATTGTCCAAAACTGAAGCAAATGTTTCTGTTCAATAGTGCAACATGACCAAAAAAAGCACCAAAAATTTGGACTGCATGTTCAAAACATTTCTACACACAGGAGGCTCAGTGACATAAAAATAATAAAACAGAAAACATGTGCCAAGTCAGGTATGTGAAGTAGAAAGAACTGTAAATACAGGAGCAGCTGAAAGTAGCAGTATATCTTCATAAAACTGTGTTTAATTAAAGTAGCGCAACCAGAAAAGATGTGCAGGGCTTCGTTGTTTAAGCGCTATGCCAGATATAATAGCCAGGTGTCACTAATGCTCTTGAGGCTGAATAGTAATAAATCCCTACAGTCACGTCTTGTAGAGAGCTACCAACAGCTGGAAACAAATTCCTTGTACATGCAAATATACAGTACTTGGTAAATTAAGCTGATTCTGATTCTGATTAAGTAATAAAGCAGTCACTTAAAATTTTGGAGTGTCATGGGTTTATTAAATGAGAGAAGTAATGAGAGAAGTACATTAATGCCAGTGGTTCTTGAATAAACAGTATGGTGTCTACAAAATAAGTGCTCTGTAGCTTACATCATAATATAATAAAATAAAAATAAATAAATAATAAAATGTATTGTAAACCAAGTTACAATTGTCCAAAAGTGAAGCGCTGGTTTCTGTTCAATAGTGCAACCTGACCAAAGAAAGCACAAAAAATTTGGACTGTACAAAACAAACAAACAAACAAACAAACAAACAAACAAAAACCCAGCCCTGATCCATATGGTTGCCAAAAACTGGTCTATTATGCCAGCCTACCACAGTTTAGATCTGGGTTTGAATCTCAGAGGAGCTATTAGCCAGCCTGGTGTCTACCACAGTCATGATTTTCGGAGGCAGCCGGCTGTAGCCCTGCAAAGGACTCTAGTACGTGTAAAACAGTTGCAATAAATACATTTTTTTGTTTATTTAATATTTAAGTATTGTACAATTACCATTAGACAATAATATAATATAAATAAATAACAATGTTTGCAAACTATATCTCCGCTTCCAGTTTGCTTATAAAGTTGACATAGCAACTGACCTGAAGTACTTTCACCCTGTAAGACATACCTGGAATCCACTGTTATAATTATCGCTCTGAAAGCTTCTTTCTCGACTGTCTATAGAGGAATCGTGTCCTTGCATATGTGGATTGTTACTGCGTTTGTAATTTTGTTGTTTGCAACAGCCGTGGCTCGAAGAACCGTACAGTATTTAGTGTTTTGGTCTGTTCTAAACTACCACACGCCTCATTTATTTGGCAGGTTCTGGTTGGCATGTTCTGTTTAAGTTTTTGTTTTTTTCACCATATCGAGGAAACCTCTCATCTGTTAACACGGTCATGCTAATGCTTCGTGACTAACTCGTGAGCTGTATCTAATCTGCACAACGCTCCATAGCGCCCAGCACTAATTGCCGCCATGTCCAGGAAGTTCCTGCTTGCGGCCAGTGATTCCCGATAAAACCGGACCCACCGTGATTTGGGAGGGGAGAGTGGTTAAACAGCTTCAGCTTATGATTTAAATGTTTAATAGGTCCGTCGCTCATGATTTTATTAAGAAAAGCTTAAAAAAATGTTGATCATCGCAATACCGAGTTCCTCACGCTAATCAGATCTACACCCCAAATCTAACTCCACAGCCGAGAACAAATTCCAACACTAGGAAGAGAACTGCATCTTTTAACACTGTGGACTTGAGTTGCTAGATGCTAGAGAACGGAGTGAAATGAAATGTATCGATTTATTGTGTGTGTGACCGCAGACTCGTGTGTAAATGTGGACTTCACACCCAGTGAATCAGGAGATCATTGCTGTGATGCTGAATGCCAGCGACCTCACAGCTGTCACCGGAGCTCAAACTAAACACTGGCATAACTGGAGTCAGAAGGAGCCATCAGTAAACACCAGACCTTAACTAGATTAGGACTGAGCCAGATTTTGAAACGGATTCAATCGGGCACACACTGTTAATAAGAGGAATTATGTCAGCTTCCTAATGACGCCCTCTTTTGTGCTTAATATTATAAAACCCCAATTTAGGTTTTCCATACTGCTAGCATAAAACAAGGGGATCATTAGTTAGGAACTGCTTTATTTATAGTTAGGGACAGTGGTAGCCTAGTGGGTAGAGATTCGGGCTATCAGCTGAAAGGTTGAGAGTTGAAATCCAGCCTCTGCCAAGCAACCACTGTTGGGCCTTTGAGCAAGGCCATGAGCTCTGACCCCAGCTTCCAAACAAGCTGGGATATCAGAAAAAAGAATTTAGTTGTACTGTACAGCTGTAGGGGCGGCGCGGTGGGTAGCTCTGTTGCCTCACAGCAAGAAGGCCCTGGGTTCAATCCCCAGGCGGGGCGGTCCAGGTACTTTCTGTGTGGAGTTTGCATGTTCTCCCCCGTGTCAGTGGGGGTTTCCGCCTGGGCTCCAGTTTCCTTCTACGGTCCAAAAACATGCAGTCAGGTTAATTGGAAACGCTGAATTGCCCTATAGGTGAATAGGTGTGTGTGTGTCTCTCCCCTGCGATGCAACCCTAATTGGATAATCGATTAAGAATTGAGTGAGTGACTGAGTGAGTGTACTGCTGTATATGTGTATATGACAAATAAAAGCATTCTTCTCATTCTTCTTCTATGTCAAGGGTGTCAAGAGTCTGATGCCACTCAGGGCAGGACTGCATTCTGAACAAGGCACCAAGCCATCATAGAGCACTACACATTCATTAATTTACTTATTCGCACCCAAGAAAGATCGTCACAACCTGGATACCGTGCAATTAGATTTTAGGAAAGAATGCTGCAAAAAAAGGACTTGGACCCACTGATCCAGCCTTGCTGTACCAGTGTACCACCTGCACAGATTTATAGAGCACTATTTTTCAGAATATTGTATAACCACATTGCACATGTCCACATTTATTAACCCTTTGAGACAGACGTCCACAGTTAAAGTGCCGCCTTTAGCAGCAGCAACTGCTGTCTCAAGCTTTTAATGAATTACTATTATTTTTTGCTGGTTAGAACTTTCAGTTCAATTTAATTTCGTGTTTGTATGACTTGTTTAAATCCTATTTATTTAAATTATCCTCCAGGCCACCCAAGGAGGATGGCGGTCCCTGCCGAGTCTGGTTCCTCTCAAGGTTTCTTCCTGTAATTTTAAGGGAGTTTTTCCTTGCCACGGTTGCCTTCTGCTTGCTCAGCAGGGGTTGTTGGTCTATTGGTCCTGGATTCTGTAAAGTTGCTTTGAGACAATGTTCATTGTAAAAAGCGCTATATAAATAAACTTGACTTGACTTGACTTGGTCTGCTACTGGGCGCCCTTTAACAGGCATAATTGGCTAATGCCTGCAGCACACAAAATTGGCCTCCAGTCTGCTAGGGTGGGATTTAACAGAGGGGTGTTTTTACAAAATAAAGTAACATATTTTCTCATTTTATTTTACAGCTAAGATTCAAACTCGGGGAGTTCAGAATCCCAGCACTGCTGTGCCACCTGGGCAGCTGAATGTTATCTTAAAGTCATGCATATGCATTTATTTATAATACAAGCATAAATACAAAACAACTAAGGACTGTGTGCATGCTGTTACTTGGCATCATGTCAGCTGAGTGATACAGTTCTGGTGAGGAAAAAGCCACACAGTTATCAAAAATATCAGCACGGTTAGAACGCTTCTCAACCAATCAGATTGAAGGTCAGAACTAACTGAATTGGGTCATGAAACACTGACACATTCTCATTACTGATGATCACTGACTGATCACTTCTCTTTACCCATTAAAGAATACAACAGCCTTCAAAAACAAATCTGCTAGTAGAACACACATGAGACTGCTCACAGTATATCAAGCTTTGCAGGAGTCAGTGAGGGGACAACTCTGCTAGTCTGGAGAAGGATTTTACACATCAATGCATGTAAAAATCAGTGTCTTTGTGATCTGTTGCTGTTTGAAACTAGAGCAGAAAATGTGCTGATTCATTGCATAATGCATAATGAAACTCCCGGCTAAATCAATTGCTTGCAATCATAATGGCTTTGGTTTTTCTGTGCTTCCTGAGAGAAACGTGCTCTGCACACCAAAGTAGCAGGTCTAAGAAAATTAACATATACGCCAGGTGGCCAAAAGTATTTGGACACCTGACAACAGGCTTGTTGGACATCCCATTTCAAAAACAAAAGGTGATAGAGTGATCTCTATGTGATCTTGTTAGCTATAACAACAGCCACTTTTATGAGAAGGCTTCTTACAAGACTTTGAAGTATGTCTATGGGAATTTGAGCCCATTCAGTCAAAAGAGGATTTGTATGGCTGGGCCTTGATGGTTGGTCAAGAAAGCCTCGATTGATGTTCCACTTGATTCCAAGGCTGTTCAGTGGGGCTGAGATCAGGTCTCTGTGCATGGAGGAACACACTATACTCAAGAATTTCTCATACGAGCAAATATTCTGGACAGTAGGTGCCACTGTTGCAGTGACAACAAGATAATACCCTAGCTTACTGGTTTTTAACCTTTTATTCTCTTAGACCCCCTGTGTTAAAAAAAAAAAAAAATCTGGGACCCCCCTGCCACAGGTTATGACATTATTCATACACTTTCAGCAAGGATGACAAAAGATATTAAGTTCCTGCTTATGGGAAATTTGCTGAATAAATGATGACGTTATATTATCTTGGTATTTTCTGATTTTGGTTGATGTAGTGTGTTTACGTCTGGTGAACTGGAGGTGGGAGCTGCACTATAAGGATCTGCTTCAGCAGGATCTGCATCAACAACTGGATTGAAATCTTTTATAGTCGCCAGCAGTTGAGCTTTGCACTTTTATGGTGGGGAAATTATATTTAACATGAAAATAAATACTTATACAACCAATAAACTGCATTTAGCCAAGTTTCACCAAATCACAAGAAACTTCAAAAGATGAGGGGAAAAGATACACCAGCATATCAGTCTACAAAGGGTTACAAAGCTTCCCTGGAGTCCCAGAGCCTTAAAAAATGTATCTCCAAATGAAGAAAACTCAAAATGTGATTCTGTTTAGAAATGGCCAGCTTACCACATCATCAAAATGTGAATGAGCAAAAATGGTGATTATGGCAGAGTTGCAAGGCACAAACTACTGCTAACCAAGGCAAAAAGACATTTTTCTTATTTGCAAATAAGAACAGTCTATATGACCTTTAGACAGATGAGTTGATGATAAAATCTTTTGTTGTCATAGGTGTTGTTACAGCCGGGGTATAACATAATTAGAACATACAGCAACAGTTTAACATGTCAGTGTGGAAGATGCTTTGCTTTGGCAGCTTGGTCACTTCATGCTCAAATGCCATCCAGCGTGGCTGAATTACAGAATCTTTCCACAGTGATGTAAAAAATGATTAGTCATTAAAAGCTTGAGACAGCAGTTGCTGCTGCTAAAGGCGGCACTTTAACTGTGGACGTCTGTCTCAAAGGGTTAATAAATGTGGACATGTGCAATGTGGTTATACAATATTCTGAAAAATAGTGCTCTATAAATCTGTGCAGGTGGTACACTGGTACAGCAAGGCTGGATCAGTGGGTCCAAGTCCTTTTTTTGCAGCATTCTTTCCTAAAATCTAATTGCACGGTATCCAGGTTGGTTGAAATTATCTTTTTTTGGCTTTGGACATGTTGCTTGCTTTCTATAGTGCCATTTTCTGCAGAAAATATGGCACCAGACACACCCGTTTGTTAGAGCATCCTGCTGCAGACACGGAATGACCTTTTCTGTAAACTGCACTGGTGTTATGCATCCAGATCAGTCTGCTGTCCCCGTGCACCCAAAGGTATTTATACATTTCAATAACCTTCATGTTCTCTGCCAGCATAGAGACACAAGTCAATGAAGTCTTGGATTTATACATCAGTTCCTTTTGTCCAAATCATTTTGGACACAATAATAACCACATCTATAATCCTGTCTTAATAAATAAACAAAAAATGTAGTAAGCTTAATATTAAAGAAAAAATTTGTATGATGAACAAACTGGTGTAAAGAGCACAAATCCTGGAACCCTGAGCAATAGGGAAATAAAATGGTTTAAAGAATCAACTTTTATTCTATTTTAAGAAAAGACTGATGCCTGTAACTAACAGTCTGCTGCCAAATGGTCAGTAAAGTGAGAGAACTCCCATAAAGTGTTAGGGGGTCTGCGGCGTCTGACGGACTTACCACCTGTCCTCGGCGTCGCAGACATTACAGAACAAAGAGCAGCGTGGCTTCATATAGGAAGCCCGCTGATTAGGGCGAACGACCGGCACCTGCGCGCTTACTATATAAGTGGGCGTCGCCAGTGTGCCGGCGTCGCACCTTTTGTTCTCATGCCGGCGTTTGGCTGCATTGCTCCAGCCGCTTTTTCTTTCCTTCAGTCTAGTGGGTACCTCCAGGCGCCGTAGGCGGTTGGAGGAGTAGGGTCAGGAGGCCCGAGGTACTAGTTAGGGTTTGGGTAGATTGGCTGGTGCGACTGGGTGCAGTCCTAACGCTGGGACTTTCTTTCCGGCTCTTGCCGTCTAGCTTTCGGCTAAAGCTAACGCCGAGGTATTCGCTTCCCCGTGCTTTATAGCGCTTACCGGGGTTCGTGGCTCGCTTCCATTACAAGTTGGTTCCGGTTTTTGCTTCTCTTTTCTTTTCAGAGCCAGAGTCTTCGGCAGCGTTCGGGGTTCCCGAATTGTTTTATGTTATTCCTTGTTTTGTTGTCATTTATTAAAATAAAGAATCTTTATTTTTTCTTATCTCCGCGTCTTGGGTCCTCCCTCTCCGCTACTCATAACATAAAGCATGTGATTTTATCCAAATATGTTACATTTAGATGTTTAGGTGCACCCTATGGTGCAAACTGTGTAAAGTAGATTAGATTTTTTTTAATTAATTTTTATTCATTTTTAATTACCAATTTACCTGCTTATCGTAAAACACTAACTTTAATATTCAATAAACTTTTTTATTCCTATTTGCCCCTGCTCCAACTCTTTTAAAATGTGTTGGAGGCATTAAATTCTAAATGTGTCTATAGTTACAAAATACAATGAAGTTAAACAGTAAAAGCATTTAAACTTTTTCTTTCTACTTTTATCAGTTAAATATTCAGAACAAAATCATAGATTCTTCTTTTTATTGCGTTTTTCAAACTTTCCCAACTTGTCTAAAAATATAGTTTGTATACTCCCACTAAGATTAAGAATAGATCCACAGATTAAACCAAGCGCTGAGGTATCTGCAGTGTTTTGATTAATCTTTGACATTTCTCTGTGGACGGGCTATAGTGGGGTTTTAAGCTGCAGTTTGTGAATCATTTGCAGCACTCTGGTGGCTTATTATTTCTATTTATATTAAAGCTGTGTGTAGCCCTCAAGATTAGACCTCGGCCACTGTGGTAGCCTGTTATGACCAAATTGATAAACATTTTAAGAACCAAATTGATAGGCTAATAATGCACTAAAGGTCCTCAAACCGTTTAATAGATCTCACACAGTAATGAGCTATTTATTCTTGTGGAGTACTTGAAAAGAGCTACAAATTTCTTACATGAGTATAATCAACTAATTAAATGTATTGGCAGGGTATGAGGTTTAATTTTTACACTATTTTATTGATGCATTTTCTTCCTTTTTCTCCCAATTTAGTGTAGCCAATAAGTCTTCCGTTGCTGGGGACCACAACTGTGTCTGAGGAGGGTATATTTGCCTGACACTGTGTGCAGTCCATCTACCCTTTCTTATTGGCCTATTCTTTGGTGGATTTGCTCGTCCATACAAAAAAGTGTCCAAAATCCCAGCACTGGTGTGCTAGTGGAAATTCCCGCTGCAGTGCTTGGGTGCCCAGGCTTACATTTAAACTAGTCCTACAGGCATGAAACCCTCCAAAAACATAGAATACATTTTCTAATATATTTACTTTAAAAAATACAACAAAAAACAATAATAATATTAATAACAATAATAATAATAATACCTATAATAATAATTATTATAGCATTCTTATATTATTATCAATAATAATAATAATTATTATTATTATAATTATAATGATAATTATAATGATAATAATAATTATAATTATATTATCAATAATAATAATAATGATAATAATAATAATACTATAATTTTAATAATAACAACACTGATAATAATAATAATTATTATAACTATAGTATTATCTATAATAATCCTAATATAATAATGATAATGATAATAATATCCGTGCTCCCCTTTTTAGGGGTCTCAGTGAAATCCATGTGCAATTCCAATAATAGCAAGGCAGCAGAAGAATGGAAAAGTAGAACAAAACCTCCAGAAAGCTGACTGATGCATGACCCACACCACCCCCACTTTCAAGCTTCAGTGATACACAGCACTTTTGCCATCGGTTGGATTTGGGCCATGTACAAAATCAGACATTAGTGCACGATGCTCACACTGAGAACACACTCATCGGCACACAGGATTATAGTGTTTTAAGAGCTTGTGCTTTTAAACATGCAAAAATAAAAACACACAATGCTAAAGTGCTCTTAATGTTAGTACAGAAAGTGCTGCATGGTGATGCGGCACATGCATTAGCTTTCCTAGCAAGATAAATGTACCTAAAGTTTAGCAAGCAATTCCTTTGTTGCAAATTTTTTGTCTGCTTGTACCACACCCACGCAGACAGTCACATGGAGCTTAGCGTGGCTCTCCGTACGTAATATGACTCTGTGTGGGAACCCAAAACTGGCAGGTGATAACAAGTGGTTGCAGATTGGACACATGTCATAGAGGACATGGTGATCTGGCCCTCCTTGATCACATTGAGGGTCATGCATGCTGCATTGTTTTCGCAATCAGAAACTGGAAATGCCATTGGGAAATTAGGGGGAGGGGGGGGGGGGGGGGGGGGGGGGGGAGTAATTTGATCCATTTGGTGTGAAGGAACTCAAAGGCTGAAAATCTTTTAACTAAGCCGTTTCAGTGTTTTTAACTAATCTAAAAGCACTTGTCATTTTAGATTTGGGGGTACCTGGAATATTCTTGCCTTATACGTCAGGCCCTACCTGACTGTGAAAATCGCATCACGAAGCGTGAAATGAGACGCTTCCTATGCAACTGTAATATGCAAATTGTTATAAAATTCAGAATTTAAGGTTTGTGTTTAGCGATTTAATGTTTTTCATTCATGTAGCATCAAGTGCCTCACATTTGGACTATCAGGTGATCCTAGTGCAATCGAGCGTCTTCAAAGTTTGCCGAGTTGATAAAGTAAAAAATAAACTGTACATAGACAAACTATTGGGAGCTAAATACTTTACTGGCTTGTTCTTTTGAGGTGTAGCACAGACTACAGAGAGATGATCACGTGTGTAGAGAAGCACACTTTTCCATTGATTATGGAATGCACTCAATACGTAAACACATACATCAAACATTGTCAGCACACTACAGCACAGAAAAGTCTGTTTCAGTAGCAATCCTACGGCAATTCAGTTAGCAATCGGTTAGTCAGAATGTCCAAGATGTCGAAGTCTAAAGCAGCTGAACACACAATTTGGGTAACTGACTTTGGAAAACTCCCAACCAATTCTGTGGACGCAGGTAGACACGGACGAGTACTTTCGTATTTGAGACAAAGCTTCACAACGTCGTTGGATGTTCTAGTTTTACATTCAACTGTTAAGGTGAGCTGTGCTGTGTATTCTAGCGTTCTTAAAACGTTTTCAAAAACGAGGGATGTCAAATTAAGCACATTTTCCCAGGAATTTAGTATAGCCCTATTCATACAACATCCAAGTGACGTTTCTCTGGCATTTGTGTTTTGAACGATCTAGAGATTTACTAGTTTCATTTCATTAACAAATGCAAGCTGATAAGCAAATCAGACAAGCTGGCTCCTGGGTAATGGGCAGCGTGGTTTGTTTGTCAGAGTGAACGTCTTTACACTGGCATCAAACAGATGGCATTGGAGTATGCATACTGCTCTAATCTGTCACCACCTGGCTCACTGGCATCACTCAGGTATACAGTGACACCTCAGTCAGAAAGATTTAACACGTCTTAGCTAAATGCCAGAGCGGCTGCTTATATGTACAGTGTAAAGAAATGGATCTTTTTACTGACGTCTCCAAGTGTGTGGACAACATGATTTTTTATTCATTTTATTTGTGGTCTAAAATGGAAAACTGAAAAATGACAACAAAAGCAAAAGTGAGCGTCATAGTAAACATAACCGAACGCATTTCTGGCTAAATTATTGGTTGCCAGACCCCAACGTAATCATAACAAATCCTAACTATACTTACGACATAAAACCTACATATATTTTGGGGTCACACAAGTTCAAACCAGCGATAAAACCTCACTGCACTTCCTCTGCCGCCTCAACCACCTTATGCTGGGCAAGGATAGTCAGAGACAACCACCCACCTTCTTCTTTTACACCAGCCAGCAGTTAAATCTCACAGGGTCTGTCAGGAAACCTAGTGAGCTCTCTACATAGACGCATTTTTGTCATCTCACATGCTTCTGAGAAGAAGGCTGAGGCCAAACTAGACCATTTTGTATGGACACAGAGGAGTCACAAGCTGTAGTAACCATAATCAGTAACATGAAATTAGGAGGCTACAGTACAAAATTGAATGACATTATAGAACGTTCTAAGCCATTTGACTAAAAGTATGTGGACACCTGACAATAAGTTTGTTGGGACATTTTAATTGAAAACCATAAACAATCACATGATTATTACATATTACTAACAAATATATAAAATCATCCATTCATTCATTTATTGTCATTCATTCAGGGTCACGGTGGGTACAAATCACTGGGTAAAAGATGAGAAACACCCTTTACAGATCACCAGTCCAACACAAGACACACACACAAACACACACATACACACAGGGCCATTTGAGTAGCTCCAATTAACCTGACTGCACGTCTTTGGGCACCCGAAGTAAACCAACAAAGACAAGGGGAGAACATGAACTCATACTAAAAGGACCGGGACCGTTCCATTAGGGAACCGAACCCAGGACCTTCTTGTTGTGAGGTGACAGTGTAACCCTCTGAGCCACTGTGCCAACCTGTATAAAATCAGTGAACTAAAATAAACAATGGGCTTCAACTTTGGAGCAACAAGTTTGAGAGGGTGCGTCCATGAAGACATGATAGGGGAAATACAGGAACTCCAGTATCTTGCACAAAACCCTAATTTAGACACTATTAAACAACTTTGGAATTAATTTAGATATGCAACTGTGACAGACCTTCTCAGCAAACATCATAACATCACATTAACATGACTGAAATCCAAAGATCAGCATGATAAGTGTATGTAAATATCTGACTGCAACGGTACCTGATTGAAGGGTTTTAGAGTCAATTGAACCTGTTAACCTTCTCAGTATTAAAACACTCCTCGGCAACCACTAGTGTAATTAATGAATTATGCAAATGAATAATGCATTAATTATATAATTAATGAATTATAAAAAAATCACTGAGCAAATTCACGAGCCATTCATTGTACTAATTAACAAACAAGTCATGGTTTCAATGGCACTCTGGCTCAAGCATTTAGAGCTGAAAAGGAACACTTAAGAAACTGATCCCAATTAAAATTTCAATCCTGTGCATACATTCGGTTTGACTCATTAAAATAAAAAGGTCCCCGGTGTTCCCCAGGAAAGAAGTGATTTAGTGATGAGAGAAAGACTGCAAGAACCGGAGAACTAGCAAGCTTCAAATGACACACGGTCCGGGTCTGGTTGTACCCCATCAAGATGATTCTTGTTCCTCTTTTTTATCCACTTACTAGCTGAGTTCTTACATTATACAGTGGCTACCAGATCACCCATGTGCAGAGGTGAGAGATTATATATGCTTCCTTTTAGCAGGGACGTTACACGTCTTTGGTCTGTCTGAAGGCCTAGTGATCTCTCTACATATACGCATTTTACATCGTCCTGCGCTACCGAGAAGGCATGTCTACATTTCTGAATAACTTAAAATGTGCCTACTAAGGGTGCCTTAACTCTAAGTGATACTAAACGAAAGAGAAATTATTCTTTTTAAATGTAAATGAAACCACACTCACTCACTCACTCACTCCACTCACTCACTTCACTCACTCACCCACTCACCCACTCCACTCACTCACCCACTTCACCCACTCACTCACTTCACTCACTCACTCACTCCACTCACTCACCCACTCCACTCACTCACTCACTCCACTCACTCACTTCACTCACTCACCCACTCACCCACTCCACTCACTCACCCACTTCACCCACTCACTCACTTCACTCACTCACTCACTCCACTCACTCACCCACTCACCCACTCACCCACTTCACTCACTCACCCACTCCACTCACTCACACACTTCACCCACTCACTCACTTCACTCACTCACTTCACTCCACTCACTCACCCACTCACCCACTCACCCACTCAATTCACTCACTCACCCACTCCACTCACTCACCCACTCACTTCACTCACTCACTCACTCACCCACTCCACTCACTCACCCACTTCACCCACTCACTCACTTCACTCACTCACCCACTCACCCACTCACTTCACTCACTCACCCACTCCACTCACTCACCCACTCACTCACTCACTCCACTCACTCACCCCACTTCACTTCACTCCACTTCACTCACTCACTCCACTTCACTTCACTCCACTCCACTTCACTCACTCACCCACTCACCCCACTTCACTCACTCACTCACTCACTCACTACACTTCACTCACTCCACTCACTCACTCACTCACCCACTCACTCACCCACTCACCCCACTTCACTCACTCACTCACTCACTACACTTCACTCACTCACTCACCCACTCACTCCACTCACTTCACCCACTCACTCACTTCACTCACTCACCCACTCACTCACTCACCCACTCACCCCACTTCACTCACTCACTTCACTCACTCACTCACTCCACTTCACTCACTCACTCACCCACTCACTCCCTCACTCACCCACTCACTCACTCACTCACTCACTCCACTTCACTCACTCACTCACCCACTCACTCACCCACTCACTCCACTTCACTCACTACACTTCACTCACCCACTCACTCACTCCACCCACTCACTTCACTCACTCACCCACTCACCCACTCACCCCACTTCACTCACTCCACTTCACTCACTCACTCACTCACTCACCCACTCACTCCACTTCACTCACTCACTCACTCACTCACTCCACTTCACTCACTACACTTCACTCACTCCACTCACTCACTCACTCACTCACTCACTCCACTTCACTCACTCACTCACCCACTCACCCACTCACTCACTCCACCCACTCACTTCACTCACTCCACCCACTCACTTCACTCACCCACTCACCCCACTTCACTCACTCACTCCACTTCACTCACTCACCCACTCACTCACTCACTCACCCACTCACTCACTCACCCACTCACTCACTCACCCACCCACTCACTCACTACACTTCACTCACTCACCCACTCACCCACTCACTCACTCCACCCACTCACTTCACTCACTCACTCCACCCACTTCACTCACCCACTCACCCCACTTCACTCACTCACTCCACTTCACTCACTCACTCACTCACCCACTCACTCACTCTCCCACTCACTCACTCACCCACTCACTCACTCACTCCACTGCACTCACTCACTCACTCACTCCACTTCACTCACTCACCCACTCACCCACTCACTCACTCACTCACTCACTCACCCACTCACTCACTCCACTTCACTCACTCACCCACTCACTCACTCACTCCACTTCACTCACTCACTCCACTTCACTCACTCACTCACCCACTCACTCACCCACTCACTCCACTTCACTCACTCCACTCACTCACCCACTCACTCACCCACCCACTCACTCCACTTCACTCACTCACTCCACTCACTCACTCCACTTCACTCACTTCACTCACTCACCCACTCCACTTCACTCACTCACTTCACTCACTCACTCACTCCACTTCACTCACCCACTCACTCACTCACCCACTCACTCACTCACTCCACTTCACTCACTCACCCACTCACTTACTTCACTCACTCCACTTCACTCACTCACTCCACCCACTCACTTCACTCACTCACTTCACTCACTAAAACACCCACCCACCCACTCACTCAGCCACCCACCCACTCACTCAGCCACCCACCCACTCACTCACCCACCCACCCACTCACTCACCCACTCACTTACTCACTTCACTCACTCAAACACCCACCCACCCACCCACTCACTCACTCACCCACCCCACTCACTCACTCACCCACCCACCCCACTCACTCACTCACCCACCCACCCCACTCACTCACTCACCCACCCACCCCACTCACTCACTCACCCACCCACCCACCCACCCACCCCACTCACTCACCCACCCCACCCACCCCACTCACTCACTCACTCACCCACTCACTCACCCACTTCACTCACCCACTTCACTCACTCACTTCACTCACTCACTTCACTCACTCACTCACTTCACTCACTTCACTCACTCACTCACTCACTCACTGTCTTAATCGCTTATCCAATTATGGTCGTGGCAGACACACACACACACACACACACACACCCATATAAAACCACACTGACTTTAAATTTGTATAAAGATGTACATGTGTCATTTATTTTCAAGTTCAAGCTTGCCAGTACATGGAGAAAGACGTTAGCTGGCATGCTAGCGGGTTGTGCCACCTCAACCCATTGGTTAGAATGGCCTGAGGCTAACTGTGTTAGGTAGGTGAGCAAATGCGGTGATGTAACTGCTGTCAAAGTAGTGCGTCTAAATAATCTACCTTATGAGTTTGATGTCTTGTTTGAATCCTCACTACTTAAGGAGCTGCCCAGGTAGGCAGTAGGCAGCAAGGCAGCAAGGCAGCTCACTAGGTTTTCCCTATGGCTGCGTCTGAAATCGCTTAAACAGTACGTACCAAATTTGAGGCAGTGCGCACTGCTTGGCTGGTAAAGCAGTAAGCTCTTTCAGTACGCAAGTATGCAGTATGCACGCAACCTCGTACGTACTACGTCAGCCATCTTACCAACGTCACATGATGAATGATGTCACATCGTCACAGTTATAACAATTTTAAAATCAGACAAAATTAATTGTCGTTGTTCACAAAACTACTCATAACGTTATTCAGGGTTGTACTTTAATCATAACATTTTTAATGTTTGTCTTACTCAGACTCTATGCCATCTTTCTTCTTCCGCTTTAAACGCCTTTGCAGCTCCAGTTGAATTATGGGATAGATGATTGGGCCGCAGTGTGCTGTGTTTGCATACTCAAAAATGGCTGCCTATGCTGTCGCATACTGTTCAGTATGGAGTATGTGATTTTGAATGCAGCCAATGTGTTACTCTGCAGTAATTATGTGGAACTAACTAACTAATGAACTAATTAGATATACTGTTTAATGCAACAGAATCTAGTTGAAGTTGCACCCTTTTTTCAATCACTACTTTTTCCTTAAGTTCTGCCTGTTATAACAGTTCTTGGACAGAGTTTGTGATTGAGGGCAGGCTGACATGGTCTAAGCAGAATGAAGCACTTCCAGGTGGCTTGTAATCCCCACAGCAAACACCTGACTGAATAAGCCTGCTGGAGATCCAATTCCAAAACCATGTGCATCTTGTGGCCGGTAATTATGACAGCCTTTGTGCTTCTGGGAGGGCATTCCATCAGATAATGTCTTCTTGGGAATGTGCTGCCTGGATTGGTGAGGTCAGGCACAGATGGTAGATGAGAAGGCCTGGTTTGCAATTAATGCAGCATTTTTTGTAGTAAGTGTCACCTTAAGAAGACAGTCAACCTCAACCCCGGCTGCAATTAGATCTGAAAATGCTGTGTAGGAATGAACTGTGAGCCATGTAACAGTGACTGTTTGGGTACAGAGCTGCTCATTATAGCTGATTTAGTTGAGGACTTACCCACGGCATATTATCTTGCCTGTAGGTCCTCCATGTTCGACCTGAGTCGCTGTACTGCAGCTGGTAGCTGCTCACCCAGTCTGAGCTTCCCCATCTGCCCTGCGTGGCCACAGCTGTCACCTCTAAACGATCTCTCAGATCCAATTGCAGCCAGGGTCGACGGTCCTCAATGTCTGGAGACCATCCACCGCTGCCTATGGAGTAAACAAGGAAGATGGTCAATATTGTTCTCAAAAACAAAAGCAAAGAAACTTTGTGGAAGTTGTGTTACTAAAATACTTTTGTCTGTGATTTATCTTTAAATGTCAATAAAGAGACTTCTGAGTGCTGGAGCTAAAGTTAAAAGTTTATGAACAGTGATAAGGTACATGTACACTCACCAGATAGTTCAGTTATAAATAAGGCCCTACCTAAGATTCTACATACCTTTTTAACCTGCTTTCACCCTGTTCTTCAATGGTCAGAACCCGCAAAGGACCACCACAGAGCAGGTATTATTTAGATGTTGGATCATTTTCAGCACTGCAGTGACACTGACATGGTGGTGGTGTGTTAGTGTGTGTTGTGCTGGTATGAGTGGATTAGACACAGCAGCGCGGCTGGAGTTTTTAAATACCATGTCCACTCTATTAGACACCCCTACCTAGTTGGTCCACCTTGTAGATGTAAAGTCAGAGATGATCGTTCATCTATTGCTGCTGTTTGAGTTGGTCATCTTCTAGATATTCATCAGTGGTCACAGGACGCTGCCCACAGGGCGCTGTTGGCTGGATATTTTTGGTTGGTGGACTATGTAGCAGTGACAGTGAGGTATTTAAAAACTCCATCAGCGCTGCTGTGTCTGATCCACTCATACCAGCACAACACACAGTAACACACCACCACCATGTCAGTGTCACTGCAGAGCTGAGAATGATCCACCACCCAAATAATACCTGCTCTGTAGTGGTCCTGTGGGGGTCCTGACCACTGAAGAACAGGGTGAAAGCAGGCTAAAAAAAAAGTATGTAGAGAAACAGATGGACTACAGTCAGTAATTGTAGAACTACAACATAATTTTGACTCACCCTGAAAATTCCATTTTGTACATTGGGCTCAACACAAGGGACTCAGGGAGGACAAACATCAAGGTCCCTTTTTGTATGGGCACACTGGTGGAGCGATTGTCTCCAGACTGGATAAGTATCTCTTCATAAATGTCTTCCAAATAATAACTAAGGATTAACCTGTTTACTAAGTATTTAAATATACACCAACCCAAGGGAATTTGCCTAATGCTGTAATTATAAATATGACGCTTGTGAACCAGGTTTAGGAGTTTCAGCCTCTGCTCAGCACTCGGTGCCAACCACTGGCCTTGTTTCCCAGTTTCAGTCATATTTGTTTTTTAGCACTTCCTAAAGCCAGACGTAGGAGTTCCTGCACGTTTCATCTACTTCTCATTCCCCAGTTGCTGCAAATGAATTTAACTGCATGTGAATTTAATGAAAATGAAAAACAAGTCAAGACTCCCTTGAGAAGTAATAACTATTATTCTCTTCCAACCCACAAAACATCATCTCGCTGAACTTCATAATGCACTCAGTTAAATACAGAAGCTATTGCAGACCATCGATCTCCGATGGCAGCAAGGAAATGTCCAATGAATGCCTAATACAGATGTAGTTATGGATGCTGATGCTGAAGGACAGAGCTCAGGGACTGATAATTGGCTTTGGTCCATTACAATCTCAAGCCCAAGTTTCAGATCAATTCCAGATCTTGCTTCACATCTCCACTTTTGGATCCATGTCTGCTTCTAGGAAAGTGGTTTATTTTATTTATTTATTAGGATTTTACCATCATGTGTTACACACTTCGGTTACAATCATGACATAGCAGGTATGGACAGGTCATGGACGATTTAGTATTTCCAGTTTACCTCACTTGCATGTCTTTGTACTGTAGGAGGAAATCCATGCAGACACAGAGAGAACATGCAAACCCCACACGGAAAGGTCCCGGACCACCCCAACTGGGAATGGAACCCAGGCTAGGGAAGTGGTAACTCAATGTTTAAGGTAATGAACTAGTGATCGGAAGGTTGCTGGTTCAAGCCCTGCCCCCACCAGTGACTGCAATGACTGTGACATTGTAGCAAATTAAGGTCATTATTATATAATGCTGATGTGAAGCCAAGATGGAACACAATATCCAACCTTCTGATTGTCATTCATGATTTATTAAGATGCATTTTAAACACGGCCTGGTCTACACCTCTGAAAACCACTAAACTCTTGTTCCACTTTACACTGGAAATCTTTAATATGTCTGTTTATACATTTACGATTTTTTTTATACTATATACAATGTAACAATGTATTGGAAAAGGAGTGCATTTTCCATAAAATAATGGTATAAAATTACTCTGATAATATCTATTTACCAACCTTGTCAGGTAAAACTAATTCTGAACCAAAAAACTGTATACTGCAAGTGTTCTTCTGTGTAAAGACAGTATGTATTGATGGCTCAAATGCCGCATCGAATGTTTAGGTCCCAATACAGAGTCAAAGACAGGACTAAGGATTTTGTTTATGTCTGCCAGTCCTCGTTTTGGGCCTCGGTCTAAGCCTGCACGTCCTTATTCTTTGCAAATGTATTCTGCAATTTGTATTGTCAAGTCCTGTTGTTTATTTATGGTTTTAACCTTTACAGGATTAACAGGCTTTGACCGCAGCAATGGCCTGCTTAACACCTGTTCAAAACACAGGGACACCGGTGCTAAAGGTACAAGCCCTGACCAGGGTATATTTCCGCCCTGCTTCTAGCTTTTCTAGGAGGCAGAATTAGCAGTTTCTCAGCAGTTACCCTGTTCTGCCGACAGATTACAAATCAGAACAACGAGTAGAATAAAGTCCTTTGAGTTTTATGAACAGCATTGTGTTGTGGGGTGTGTGGAGTAAGGTGGCTCTTCAGACATCGTTGTTGTACTTGACGCTATTATGAATAGGATTCGATACGCAAAATATTATATTACACCAAGATTATGAACCTCTAAAATAAAACAGTCCTTAAATGTCCATCTCTTGGCACTTACTGGATTTCTCCCAAATAAAACAAACCGATGAAATACTTTGTGACATTTCTGTAACATCTCAAGATTCTGGGTGTCAGCGGTACTGAGTGCAAAGGACAGAAACAGCAGTGAAACCAACCTTGGACAGCAATTACTGTTGACAGTTGCAATAATCGTTTCCAATTCCAAAAAAAAATTGGACTTTTTCCCAGCTGATATTTATTACGACTACTTGTGATCAACGAAGTCACAGAGCTGTTGAAATGGTGCAATAAAAATAAATTGCTATAGAAAAAGCGATTTATATATATATATACAGGGGTTGGACAAAATAACTGAAACACCTGTCATTTTAGTGTGGTAGGTTTCATGGCTAAATTGGACCAGTCTGGTGGCCAATCTTCATTAATTGCACATTGCACCAGTAAGAGCAGAGTGTGAAGGTTCAATTAGCAGGGTAAGAGCACAGTTTTGCTCAAAATATTGCAATGCACACAACATTATGGGTGACATACCAGAGTTCAAAAGAGGACAAATTGTTGGTGCACGTGTTGCTGGCGCATCTGTGACCAAGACAGCAAGTCTTTGTGATGTATCAAGAGCCACGGTATCCAGGGTAATGTCAGCATACCACCAAGAAGGACAAACCACATCCAACAGGATTAACTGTGGACGCAAGAGGAAGCTGTCTGAAAGGGATGTTCGGGTGCTAACCCGGATTGTATCCAAAAAACATAAAACCACGGCTGCCCAAATCACGGCAGAATTAAATGTGCACCTCAACTCTCCTGTTTCCACCAGAACTGTCCGTCGGGAGCTCCACAGGGTCGATATACACGGCCGGGCTGCTATAGCCAAACCTTTGGTCACTCGTGCCAATGCCAAACGTCGGTTTCAATGGTGCAAGGAGCGCAAATCTTGGGCTGTGGACAATGTGAAACATGTATTGTTCTCTGATGAGTCCACCTTTACTGTTTTCCCCACATCCGGGAGAGTTACGGTGTGGAGAAGCCCCAAAGAAGCGTACCACCCAGACTGTTGCATGCCCAGAGTGAAGCATGGGGGTGGATCAGTGATGGTTTGGGCTGCCATATCATGGCATTCCCTTGGCCCAATACTTGTGCTAGATGGGCGCGTCACTGCCAAGGACTACCGAACCATTCTGGAGGACCATGTGCATCCAATGGCGGTGCCGTGTATCAGGATGACAATGCACCAATACACACAGCAAGACTGGTGAAAGATTGGTTTGATGAACATGAAAGTGAAGTTGAACATCTCCCATGGCCTGCACAGTCACCAGATCTAAATATTATTGAGCCACTTTGGGGTGTTTTGGAGAAGCGAGTCAGGAAACGTTTTCCTCCACCAGCATCACGTAGTGACCTGGCCACTATCCTGCAAGAAGAATGGCTTAAAATCCCTCTGACCACTGTGCAGGACTTGTATATGTCATTTCCAAGACGAATTGACGCTGTATTGGCCGCAAAAGGAGGCCCTACACCATACTAATAAATTATTGTGGTCTAAAATCAGGTGTTTCAGTTATTTTGTCCAACCCCTGTATATATATATATATATATATATATATATACGTATATCCCAATTGTTGCTGGGGATCCCCAGTTTTTTTTTTGCAGTTGAGGTGGGTACATTGCTGCTCACGCCTCCGACCTGTGCACAGCCCTTAACGGAACCCTTTTCCCACCCACATATTCCGGTCATCCCTCCCTGCAGGCACTGCCAATTAAGTCCGCTAGATGGCACCCAGACGACCGATGACGCCAAGAGAAGTTCAGAATCTCTGTGCTGGTGTGCCAGTGGAATAAAGCAAGAAAGCAATTTTGGGGTGATCTTGGCGGCACCTTGGCTTTTTATTTCCATATGTGCTACACTTTGATCATTTGTAGTGTAAACATTCTAAACTTTTGGTGACACTTAAATGTTCTGTTGATGGGTGGACAAAATACAACCCTGATCAGGTTAATGCATTCGTTTAAATAAGTTAGGGCTATTTATTAATAGGCTGACTCACATTCTGACCATTTTAGGAGGTTGGAAGGAATCAGAATCAATGATATCACTTTGTATAAGTGAAAGCAGAAGGCAAAGCTTGAAGCCCTCAGGAACAGCTCTGCTGAGAAGAGCCAGCATTTTGTGTGCATGTTCACCGGAGATGAATGATGATTTCAAGCTTTTGGTTTGACCTCAGACTGTAGGAGATGTCCGCTGTTCCTACATTACAGAAAGTGAGGGGATGTCTGGGGGCAATGGAAGGGTTGGCCTAACGTACCGTAGCCCAGCTGATAACCAACCATCTGAGAGAAGCAGGGCAACGAATTAGACTTCATTACCATATATGAGTTTAATTATAATTAAAGCAAAGCACTGCTGTTTGAATGCTGATCACAGCAAAGAGGTATGAATGCCTTCAATATGGGGTTTAATCTGGATTAATATTGTGGCACTGGCAAGGGAAAACGAGGCATTTCTGCTCTTTTATAACTGCAGAAGGAAGCAGTCTTTATTCAGGAGCTTCTGAACCAGTTAAAAAGTATGAAGAAAAGGCTAGAACAGACCACTCCCGCTATATCCAAACACACACAAAACAGGCCGGCCTGCTTTCACCCTGTTCTTCAATGGTCAGGACCCCATCAGCACCACTACACAGCAGGTATTATTTAGGTGGTGGATCCTTCTCAGCACTGCAGTAACAATGCCATGGTGGTGGTGTGTTAGTGTGTGTTGTGCTGGTATGAGTGGATCAGACACAGCAGCGCTGCTGGAGTTTTAAATACCGTGTCCACTCACTGTCCACTCTCAGGGCGGACACTCCTACCTAGTTGGTCCACCTTGTAGTTGTAAAGTTAGAGACGATCGCTCATCTACTGCTGCTGTTTGAGTTGGTCATCTTCTAGACCTTCATCAGTGGTCACAGGACACTGCCTACGGGGCGCTGTTGGCTGGATATTTTTGGTTGGCGGTCTATTCTCAGTCCTGCAGTGACAGTGATGTGTTTAAAAACTCCATCAGCATCGCTGTGTCTGATCCACTCATACCAGCACCACACACTAACACACCACCACCACGTCAGTGTCACTGCAGTGCTAAGAATGATCCACCATGCAAATAATACCTGCTCTGTGGTGGTCCTGGGAGAGTCCTGACCATTGAAGAACAGCATGAAAGGGGGCTAACAAAGCATGCAGAGAAACAGAGGGACTACAGTCAGTAATTGTGGAACTACAAAGTGCTTCTATATGGAAGCTGGATAAAATGGACAGTGAGTGTAGAAACAAGGAGGTGGTTTTAATGTTATGGCTGATCGGTGTGTATATACAGGTGCTGGTCATAAAATTAGAATATCATGAAAGTTGATTTATTTCAGTAATTCCATTACTGTTTTATTCCATTACTCCAGTAATTCCATTACCATATTACAACCCCTGGCAAAAATTATGGAATCACCACTCTTGGAAGATGTTCTGTCAATTGTTTAATTTTGTAGAAAAAAAATAAATCACAGACATGCCACAAAACTATCATTTTTCAAAATGTCAACCTTCTGGCATTAAGAAACAATAAAAAAAAGAAACAAATATAATAGTTGTGGTCAGTCACAATTGCTTTTTTTAGATCAAGTAGAGGAAAAAAATATGGAATCACTCTGTAATTTGCAGTTTAAAAACAAAACATCTGCAGCAGATTAGATTTGCTAATTATTCTTCAGTTTAAAAAGAGTGCTTACACCTCGGAGAGCTGTTGCACAAAGCAGATTGTCATGAATCATGGTTCCAACACAAGATATGTCAGTTGAAACAAATGAGAGGATTATAAAACTCCTTCAAGAAGATAAATCATTGTGGAATGTCGCAAAAGATGTTGGTTGTTCCCAGTAAGCTGTGTTTAAAATCTGGACCAAGTACAAACAAAATGGGAAGGTTGTAAAAGGGAAGCATACTGGTAGACCAAGTAAGACATCAAAGCATCAAGATAGAAAACTTAAAGCAATATGTCTTGAAAACAGAAAATGCACAACAAAACAAATGAGAAACAAGTGGCCGGAAAGTGGAGTCAATGTCTGTGACTGAACTGTAAGAAATCACCTAAAAGAAATGGGATTTACATACAGAAAAGCCAAACAAAAGCCATCATTAACACCTAAAAAGAAAAGAACAAGGTTAAAGTAGGCTAAAGAAAAGCAATCGTGGACTGTGGGTGACTGGATAAAAGTGATCTTCAGTGATGAATCGCGAATCTGCATTGGGCAAGGTGATGATGCTGGAACTTTTGTTTGGTGTCTGTCCAATGAAATTTATGAAGATAACTGCCTAAAGAAAACATGTTAATTTCCACAGTTGTTGATGATATGGGCCTGCATGTCGGGTAAAGGCACAGGGGAGATGGTCTTCAATAAATGCCAAAGTCCACATTGAAATTTTGGACGCTTTTCTTATTCCATCAGTTGAAAGGATGTTTGGTGATGATGACTTCATTTTTCAAGATGATAATGCATCTTGCCATAGGGCAAAGGACGTGAAAACTTTCCTTCAAGAAAACATATAATGTCAATGGCATGGCCTGCAAATAGTCCGGATCTCAATCCATTTGAAAATCTCTGGTGGAAATTGAAGAAAATGGTCAATGACAAGGTTCCAACCTGCAAAGCTGATCTGGCAACAGCAAGAGACAGTTGAAGGCAGATTGATGAAGAATACTGTTTGTCATTAGTTAACTCCATGCCTCATAGAGTTTAAACCATTATAAAAGCCAGAGGTGGTGCAACAAAGTAATAATGGTGCAGTGTTTTCTAATGATTCCATAATTTTTTCCTCAGATTTGAGTGATTCCATATTTTTTTCCTCTACTTGATCTAAAAAAAAGCAATTGTGACTGACCACAACTATTATATTTGTTTCTTTTTTTATTGTTTCTTAATGCCAGAGGGTTGACAGTTTGAGAAATGATAGTTTTGTGGCATGTCTGTGATTTCTTTTTTTTCTACAAAATTAAACAATTGAAAGAACATCTTCCAAGAGTGGTGATTCCATAATTTTTGCCAGGGGTTGTATATTCATTCATTACACACAGACTGATATATTTCAAATGTTTATTTCTTTTAATGTTGATGATTATAACTGACAACTAATGAAAACCCCAAATTCAGTATCTCAGAAAATTAGAATATTACTTAAGACCAAGACAAAAAAAGGATTTTTAGAAATGTTGGCCAACTGAAAAGTATGAACATGAAAAGTATGAGCATGTACAGCACTCAATACTTAGTTGGGGCTCCTTTTGCCTGGATTACTGCAGCAATGCGGCATGGCATGGAGTCCATCAGTCAGTCACCAGGCGAGACGCTTCTGACGCTGTCTCTTGTTCAAGAGTGGCTTGACACAAGGAATGCGACAGCTGAAACCCATGTCTTGCATACTGTGCGTGGTGGTTCTTGAAGCACTGACTCCAGCTGCAGTCCACTCTTTGTGAATCTCCCCCACATTTTTGAATGGGTTTTGTTTCACAATCCTCTCCAGGGTGCGGTTATCCCTATTGCTTGTACACTTTTTTCTACCACATCTTTTCCTGAATTTGGGGGTTTCATTAGTTGTCAGTTATAATCATCAACATTAAAAGAAATAAACATTTGAAATATATCAGTCTGTGTGTAATGAATGAATATAATATACAAGTTTCACTTTTTGAATGAAATTACTGAAATAAATCAACTTTTTCATGATATTCTAATTTTATGACCAGCACCAGTATATATTTATATGAAAATATTTACTTTTTCTGAAAACATGTCATTAAGCTGTTAATGAAAACTTGCTACATATGATTATTATGCATGATTAATAAACACAAATTGAATAATTTATGAATTAAAAATGTATTTACGGCTGCTGATAAACAAAGGTCTCACTACTCTATCTAGGTCTTTCATTACAAACAGAAGCCTTTAGAGAATGTGCTAATGAGAGACATGTGCTTCAGTAATGAGAGTCATTAGGTATGCTAGCTTCGAATTGTGAATTCAGACAAGCCAGCGTTTTTTCCATCTTGCCAACTTTTAATGTCTTGCTTTGTCTTTAACATTGCAAAACGTTAAAGTGCTTCGTATTGGTAACGATTACGGGTGCAGAACAGAAAGTTAGAAGTCTGAAGATACACAGACTGTTACATTATTGATAATGCATCATTTCATTTTAATAAGAGTCATATAAAATCCTAGTGCCTCTTTTATGGGCATTAAAATGAAACTACTTCAATGAGACACTTAGGGTCTGATTTGCTAATAACTGCACAGAAATGTGAACTCCACCTATGGAATGTGCAAGCGGATTTTCTCAGAGGGTTTATTGAGAATTGCAATTTAAAAATGAACCAAAATACCATTTATTAAAGGATATTCACTTGAGAGTGGTGTAAAAAAAACTCATTTATTTTGCAACATAATTGGGATTTACTGTATTAAATTCAGGGTTCTTGGGGGAAGTGGAGGGGGGGCAGCTATCTGTTATGCTAGCCCACCACCACTGAGATCTGGGTTTTAATATCAGAGGTGCTATCAGGGCGGCACGGTGGCTAAGTGGGTAGCACTGTCGCCCACAGCAAGAAGGTCCTGGGTTCAATCCCCAGGCAGGACGTTCCGGGTCATTTCTGTGCGGAGTTTGCATGTTCTCCCTGTGTCTGCGTGGGTTTCCTCCGGGAGTTCAGGTTTCCTCCCACAGTCCAAAAACATGCAGTCAGGTTAATTGGAGACACTGAATTGCCCTATAGGTGAATGGGTGTGTGTGTGTGTGTATTTGTGTCTGCCCTGTGATGGACTGGTGCCCCGTCCAGGGTATTACTGTGTGCTTCGCACCCATTGAAAAGCTGGGATAGGTTCCAGCACCCCCTCCCCTCCACCCCCGCCCCCCGCGACCCTGACTGGATAAGCGGTTAAGACACTGAGTGAGTGAGTGAGTGAGGTGCTATCAGCAAGCGGGACATTTACACTCACATGACTGGCTATGTCTAAGAAAGAGGGAAAAGCTGGAGCCCTGCAATGGATTGGCACCCTGTCAGAATATCCCTGCATTGTGTCAGAACCGGCCCCGCAATGAGCCTGACCAAGGTCATAAAACACCTGATGAAAATCAAATGAATCAAATTCACACTACTGTGATGATTGCCTTGTCTAGCCAATCTCCTAACTTCAGCTCCCTAAGGCTATAAAAATGTCTCTAGTAAAGTTTCCTGAATGAAACCGAAAAATGTTTGGTGATGCGGCTCTCCATTATAAGCTATAGATGTACTACTCCTTCAGATTTATGCATGGGCGCTGGAAGCAAGAGCATTTTGGCAGCAGTTCCAGTCAATATGATAAAG
The DNA here is from genome assembly GCF_030014385.1 of Trichomycterus rosablanca. Lineage (NCBI taxonomy): Eukaryota > Metazoa > Chordata > Actinopteri > Siluriformes > Trichomycteridae > Trichomycterus > Trichomycterus rosablanca. The sequence goes on from NC_086004.1 coordinate 24,102,065, forward strand.
AGGTTGAGAACCGATGATCAGTAAGGGCTCTTTCACATGAGAAAGCGTTTTGCGATTCGCTCACCGTGAGCCTCGGCACAAACTGACACTTTGTACAGCACTTGGTTTTAGCTGTGCGGTAAAACATGAGATGAATCTGAATTTGTGTGGAATAACCGTCAAATCCACTCTGAAAGTGTTCCACATTTATCTGTGTTTAGCTGGATTTTCCTCCTGTTTCACTTTTAAACTTGTGTTATAGCTCGGGGTGCTGAGGAATTGTTCCAAGAGTCTAAAACGCTTATTGTAAAAAAAAAAAAAAAGCTTAACGTGGTTTAATGTACTGAAAGAATGACATAGGAACACTAAATCTCTCTTAATTATTACTGCTCATATTTATTTATTAGGATTTAAATGTCATGTTTTAGACACTTTGGTTACATTAATGACAGAAACAATAGTTACTCGACAGTAACTACTACAGTGCTACCCACCGAGCCACCGTGCCACCCCACTACTGTTCATAAGATCTTTCCACTAATAATATTTCACTCATTGTTTTAATACAGCAAGTCACGTTAAGTTTTGTTTGTATTGCTTTTAGTATTGCTGAGTCACTTTTACCGTGTCATATCAAACAGTTCATCTCATTGGAGGTGCTCTGAAAAGGTCAGCGACAAACTGGGTCAAAATTCAATCAGGTGAACTTTGAGTGCCACCCAACGCGGCAAAAGCGCAGCACAGCGGCAAGCTAAGCGTTGAAGCTAAGAGTCGAAGAAGTGCAGCTGCACTACTATAACCTCACTTCTGCACTCTCCATGTGTCAGCACACCGGAGTCTAAGTACCTTTATTGCTGCTTTCCTGGCCACTAAAACATGCACATTTAGTCAGAAAGCCCTGCTATTAGAGGTCACCAGACAGACATTCAGACACTCAGATTACCTGACATTAAACTGATACCTACTGCAGACTGGCAATATTTTCAAGAGCTGGCACAGCACCTGCAGTATTTAAAAAGCTTCTGTTTAATGCTGTTCTGAACAAGGACACATTTCTCACTGCTGAACGTTTCATGGCTAATCAGGTACACTGACAACCCATGAAAATTGCACATGGAGTTGGAAGGGGGACTGGACGTGCCTGCCAGAGAAGAAATAGAACCCGTTTGGAGATATTTAATCAAGGTAGAATGAAACTGCGGATAAAAGGCCGCTAACAAAACGTTGGACAATCGCAAATAAGAGGTGGGCAAATTATTAGAGACAGAGTAACAAATTAAAGACACAGTACATGTGCAACCCGAAACAGGGAAAGTGGAGAGAAAAGGGAAAACGCAAAATGAGAACTAAATGTTGGAATATGACAGGCCATTGGTGCTGTCCAGGACAAGAACAGTTTGCAGAAACAGAATAAACAGGGAGCAATCAGAACCTGGTATGAATGAGCAGAACCCCTTACTCTTTCACTGGCACCTCCCATTAACTCCCATTATTAATTACATTCATTTCATTAGTTTTTTTGTTTATTTGTTCGCTTGTAGTAAAACTAAACCAGTAAAATGCTTTTGAATACTTCCGGTCATCTCATACTAACACAAAAGTCTCTTAGTGACAGATTCACCATCCTAAAGTACAACAGTAGCTACACAGAACTCAATTCCACTATTACTATTTATAATACTGTTAAAATGTAATTATAATAATAGGGCTGGCAAGATTCTAAGCTCCTGGGTTCAAATCTCAGCTCTGCTACCGGTCAGCTGGGCGCCATCTAGCAGAGACAATTGGCCTCAGTATGCTTGGTGGGAAAGACCGGACTAAGAGGTGGGGTTATCAACGGTGTGTAAGAACCTTGGTTGCCCAGGGTGCCTGTACAAAAAGTGGAGGAGCGCAGAGATCAGGCGTGGCTCTCCGTACACGAAGCCGACCTCACACGCAATACGAGTATGGATAAATAAGACGGGATTGGTGTCCTTGGACACCATTGAAAACCCCAGCACGCTAATTTGGGAGAAAACGGGGGAAAATGCATACAAAATATATTAATAATAATGCTTTATGTATTTATTTCTGTAGCACTCTTGAATTTCACATGGTGAAGGAGGTTAATGAACTGGCTGAGCTGAATGTAATGATCAGGATTAAGAGGGGTTCCGTCTCAACAGGATCAACAAACTGATCAGAAAGGACGATCTGCCTTCAGGAGTTCAGCAAGATATGAAGGAGCTAAAGTATGTCGAGCTTTAAAGGTCATGAGCAGCATGACTCTGCAATCAATGAGTTGTATAACAGGCAGCCAGAGATAAAACTGGGGTTATAGAACCAGTTATACACCAAATACACCTGCTGTAGCTTTGGGCTTAATAAAACAGTAATCGAGCTCTAGGATGCATAAGCAGTGAAATGTTTACTGTGGAAGCACTTCTGTAAGTCGCTCTAGATAAGACCTTCTGCTGAAATGCTGAAAATGTAAATGTAGTTAAAACAAGTACCAGGTATTATGTGCAGATAGTAAATGAACCAGTTAAATATTTACCATATTTTGAGTTGAGTTTTGCCAAGTGTGGCGAACTGTCAGGGGATCTTGAGGAACTCTGGAAGGAGCCTGAAGGGAGTGATGCCACCAGTGCTTCTTCACAGTAATCTACAAAGAAAGAGAAAGATCGTTCATTTACAGTCACTGAGCATTATTCAAGGCTTGAAAAATAATTGGGTGCCGGAGGGGATTCCTCATAACTGATGCGATTACGACCTCTGCTGGCTGATTGATGGTGCCTGCACAGAGACAGGGGATAATGCATGATCAGGCTGTGTCTCTCCATACTCAAAGCTGATCCACGCATGAACTTGTCTCGTGCAGGTGAAAAGATGCAGCTGGTACTGCACACTTGTGTTAGTCACAGCTCTCCTAAGTCAGGAGTGGAGGTCAACATCAGTAGAGAGGAAGCGTAATGCAATCGACTAGATTAGGAGGAAAATTGGGGGAAATTAAACAAAGAATTTTTCATTATTTAAGGTTGTGGTGGGTCTGATGCAACCCGAAACCACTTGGTGCAAGGCAAGAAAACACCCAGGACCAAGCAGCAAACCATTGCTTTTACTTATTCACATGCCTAGAGGCTATAAATAGCAGCCAATCCATCTTTTTTATGCTTTAGGGAAACCGAATTACCCAGAGGAAACCCACAAAACAGAGTAAACAGGTTAAACGCCTCACAAACCCATCTTAGTACATTAATAAATATGTACATTTATACTTTTATGTAAATAAAATGTGTTTAATGTTACCTTTTATTAACATATCTTTAGAATAATAAATGTTTCTACATTTTGAACATTTAGTACTTATTGTAAACTCTGATTTAAAAACCCTTTCACTGGTAAATGCTCCCGCGGTGAAGATAAAGATGTTTATTCTCCAGATTTGAATAAATATGCATCAAATTACCCTTTACACATTATTTGCACTCTTGGTATCATTACAAAATCAGTGTTTTTGACCTTTTTGAAGATAAACAATAGTTGTAGTAAAAATGTGAGGATAAAACACAGAGACAAACAAATGCTAATTACAGCATTAATTAGCAAAGCCTTCTGACATTTTCATACACAGCTTATTGATTCATAATAAATCAAAACTTTGTTGGTTCTTTATTGGTTTTGCTGTTTGAGTCGTTTACTCTGGAAGATAATGCATCATGAACTGCAGCAAATCTCAGAGTTCAGTATGTTTATTAAAATGATTTTTATTCAGACTGCTTGGCTGTAACACTGATGCAGGACACACACACACACACACACACACACACACACACACACACACCATATACTTATTTGTATTCTGTACTGTATTTCCATGACAGGATGCATTTAAAATTGGAATCATCCTCAAGTTCTTTCATACCATGTCTCCACACCCACACCCACTAACACCCACACCCACTAACCAATCCCAGTTTTTTGTGAAAGTCAGTGGTAAAAAGTTCATGATCCTGTACTGAAAATGGAGAAGGTAATTCACTGGATTGTAATAAATGTACATCGAATTAACCTTTAATACATTCTCTGTACTTTAATATCATCTGGTCAACAGCATTGCTGACCTTTAGCAAGACAATCAATACAATGGCAGGAACAAGCATTAAAGCTTGCAACCTTAAAAAATATCAAAAACTGAAATCTCTGATTCACGAACATGTTCAGAACAAATACAATACCTTATAGAATCCTCTTTGGCAAATCAAATCATTTTTATTGTCACGTCACATTAACACAGGTGTAAAAGGTTAGTGAAAATCTTGGGTGCATAGTCACACAGTTTTAACACACATTAAATACAAAACACACATTTACTTACATAAATCTTACATCAAACTAGCACCATCTGTTCAATATATACATGTAAAGTTATAAATGTACAGATATACTGTACAACAGATATACAACATTATAGTATAATGTACTGAGTCCGGGAATGTAAATGTTTCAAATATTATTCTGACATAAAACGTTTCAAATTTAGAATAATTATATAAGGTCCAAGATGTGCAGGTATGTGCAGGTATGTGCAGGTATGTGCAGGTACAAAATAAATTATGTATATGCATACAGCACATTCCCACCTGGATTTAAACAGTTTATCCCATTTTTCATGACAGGTGGCTCTCAAATTAAAATGGCTAGCATTTGCCTCCTTCAGGTCTGTTCACAGACGTTTGATAGGACATAACACAGAAGGTCTCTTGATGCATGCTCAATAATCCAGGTACACAAATCCACAAAGTTGAATCAGTTAATCTAGACACAAATTCACCACCAGTTCAGACTGAAGAATCACTTGGATGAGTGACGGAACGTATCTCTACTTGTGTCCAGATAAACTGATTCAACTTTGTGGATAGCACAGAAGGGTTTTACCAGAATTTAAATGACTAGAGTGGCAATTTGTGCCACTTTAGTCCTTCTGTCGGACCAGACGCCACAGCCTTTATGTCATCAGTGAGTTTTGACCACCCAACAACCTGTCGGCAGTTTATGGACTGTACATTCTCACTGAACCTGGCTGCTAGTGAGATACTGTATTTTAAGCTAATCGTCTGGTCATAACAATTTGCCCTCATTAAAGACAAACAAGTCTTTATACCTAATCATATCTGCTGCGTTTGACACGTGTACCATGAGTAACTACTAAATTGTATATGTCTCTGACTGTCACATGCACAGCTGTTACAAAACAAGCATTGCCATGCACAATTTTGAGAGATGGGAAATGTGCACAGAACAACAGAACGCTTTTAAATTTGGAAACAAACATTCAGTCCTCTGGGTACCATGTCTGTAATGCTTCACTATGTGGACAAGTAACTTAAGTACAAACACCCCTGGTATTAGTCCATGGTTATGGAATGAAATCACCAACAAGCTTATGGTCTGGTGCCCACATACTTTGTCCATGCAGTTTAGTGTGACTTCCTAGCCCTTCTAGCAGATGGTCCACAATGATAAAAGATCCCACAGCAAAGACAGACATGCTTGGCTTTTTTGAAAGTAAAAAAAAAAAACCTTTCATGCCAGAGCTGTAAAGCCAGAAAAAAACTAGTCCGCTAATGTCACTTTATCTGTGTCATGCATGGCAGGAGGAAACTCAACTCTCATGAATCAAATTGTCAGTGTAAACTTTGCTGTTCAAGAGATATCAGAGAAAGCAGTTTAAAGAATACAGTTGGGTTTTCACTGTGTTTTATATATACACCATAACATAAGCTCTGACATACATACATACATGTACACACAGATATATAAATATAAATATATTGTACACAGACATACATACACACACACACACACACACAGACACACACACACAGACACACACACACGATCCACTCATACCAGAACACCACACACTAACACACCACCACCATGTCAGTGTCACTGCAGTGCTGAGAATGATCCACCACCTAAATAATACCTGCTCTGTAGTGGTCCTGTGGGGGTCCTGACCATTGAAGAACAGAGTGAAAGGGGGATAACAAAGCATGCAGACGAACAGATGGACTACAGTCAGTAATTGTAGAACTACAAAGTGCTCCTATATGGTAAGTGGAGCTGTTCCAGCATGACTGTGCCTCTGTGCTCTATAAGCTCTATAAGGACATGAAGAAACGCTTGGTTTAAAAACACTCCAGTGACCTGCACAGAGCCCTTACCTCCACCCCACTGAACAGCTTTTGAATGAACTGGAACATCATTGAGACTTTCTTTGATCAAAAAGCACAGTCATTCAAATCTCTGTTGACTGAAAGGGCACAAATTCCTACAGACATAGTTCAAAGTCTCAGAAGAGTGGCTGTTGTTATGTATTGAGTAGTTAGGAGCTACTAAAATTGCTGTGTATGAGTGTGTGTGTGTGTGTGTGTGTGTGTGTGTGTGTGTGTGTGTGTGTGTGTGTGTGTGTGTCTGCTCTGTGATGGACTGGCGACCTATCCGGGGTGTTCAAGATCACAGACGCCCAAGATTGACTAGCACTGCTTCATTCTCTGTGAGGTAAATGCGGCTTACTAAATGTACTAGCGACTCAATAGTTCAGTTCAAGCCCAGATGCAGCAAGAGCAAGCTAGAGGACTATTGATTGGAAGGTCACAGGTTCAAGCCCCAGAACTGTTGGTCTATTGAGTAACATCGCTCGGTTAATTGAATTGTGCTCTGTTTCCGCTGTAATTCACTTTGGATTGTATAATCTGCCAAATACAGAAATGTAAATGACCAGTTGGGGAGAAAGGAAATCCTTTGCTTCCACTCAGACAGCGGGTTTGATAATGCGCTTTGGATTTTGGAAAAAAAGGACTATGTGCATCAAATTACCACCTCACAAAATCTCTGTACTCTAATATTATAAGAAAACAGCATTTCTGACCTTTAAGAACAATCAATAATTTGAAAGAAAAGGGCTTTCAAGGTCCGAATGAAATATCTGATATAAAAGCATATTACTGCAGAACAAATAAAAGCTTTGTACCATTTCAACAGTAATGTAGCTGTTAATAACAGTCATACACTACAAAAAGTGCTACAAGGCTGACAAAAAGTTGGGACAGGAGCATGCTTACTCCTGTGTTTAAACAACAGTAACATTAATATTAAATCACTGTAATTTCTTTCATTTGAATTTCATAAACTGATAAGATATAAAATGCCTTTATTGTCATTGCAAAGTGTACAACGAAATTGAGCAGCAATCCAACAGCGCTTTTACATACAATAAGTAAAGAAGGAGCATGAAGTATATACATTATATACATACATATAGAGTATATACACAATACACTTATATACGTATGTCTAAAAAAATCTTAAATATAAGGAATAAAGACTAAAAACTATAATTATAAAAAAAGACAATAGACGATAGTTGAAAAACCACAGTGAGGTAGTAGTGGGGTATTGCACATGCCCTAAATAGCTTAGATATTGCACTGAATATATTGCACACTCTAGGAGCAGTAATGCAGTAATAATAAATAAAATATAAATATGAACAGAGTTGAGTGGAACATTGTGCTGTATTAACATTCTTTGGTAACATTCAACAGAACAGGTAGTAACTAGTAACACAAGATTTATCAGTTCAAGTTTAATGTCGAACACAGTCACAGACCGTTTTGTGTCTGCATTTCACCTGACTGCACGTCTTTGGACTGTGAGAGGAAAGCAGAGCTGCCGGAGGAAACCCTCACAGACACGGGGAGAACATACAAACTCCACACAGAAAGGACCTGGACCGCTCCACCTGAGAATCGAACATTCAAACCTGATCAAACCTTTATGGAGTTGAGGTATGTATGCAATGTGGGAAATTTCTGGTTTACGGTACATAACACTGCAAGCCAAGTGTCATCAGGAAACACTGGGCACAAGGACACCAATCCATCGCTGGGCTTCGGCCTCTCGGACATTCATTTATTCACTGTCTGTTTTACCACGGCTTTAATCTGGTCAGGTGGGCCGTTACAATGGCTTGGTGGGTAGCACTGTCGCCTCAAAGCAAGGAGGTCCTGGGTTGGATTCTCCGGTTTCCTCCCACAGTCTAAAGACATGCAGTGAGGTGAATTGGAGATACAAAATTGTCCATGACTGTGTTTGACATTAAAACTTGTGAACTGATAAATCTTGTGTAACCAGTACCTACCAGTTCTCTTGAACGTTAGCAAAGTGTGTAAAACATGATGTTAAAATGCAAATAAAATAAATAAATGATCCTGGTCAGGGTCAGAGTAGGTTCGATTCATTGGGCAAAATGTAAGAAAACACCGTGGACAGGTCGGCAGTCCATCACATGGCAGACACACACTTACACTTTTCAGTAATGGCCTAGTATTATAGTACTTTAGTAAAGGTCATGGTCTGACTGCATGTCTTTGCACTTGCGGGAAAAAAATAGGGCATCCAGAGGAATACACACACGGACACAGGGAGAACATGCAAACTTAAAGGAACCCTGGTTGCTCAGCTGAGGAATCGAACCCAGGTTATTTTTGCAGTGAAGTTTTATTTGTCTTTTGCTTCTCTGCATCAAAAATATGATTTTTTTATTCACACAGTTTAATTAAACACTTTATTGCAGGTGATATTTTACATGGTGCACTTACTATCCAAATAATGCAATCATGCAAATAACGTAGGATTTTTGTGCAGAGGCTTGCATAATGTTCCACAGAATGATAAATAATGTTGCTGAATTAGACGAGAGCAGCAGTTAGATATATTGATCAGAAAGGGAAACGTCCTGAAGCCATGTCAGGGAAATTAACTCCGCTTTAGTTTGTCTTCAGGCTCTCCATCATTCTTTCAGACGTCTTATAGTGTGTACGAGACTGAGAATGTAGCCTAATTTAAAACACTCTCTTTAAAAACTGACTTGAAAATGGAGAACGCTTGCTGCTTCTGATTGCTTTCTGTAAATTGCAGTATAAAAGCATATTATGTGCTGGCAGTGGATAAGTAATGTGCTTTAATTGTTTAGATGTTAGTTCTGAAATGTTTTACTTTAGCAATTCATTATTAAACCTGGTTTGTTCAGATTCTTCTGAACAAAATATATCCATAATGCAGAAAAAACCAAAGGAGCAGCAGGTTTGGGAGCCATTAGCAGTGTCCAGGGAGCCATTCAATGTTTTCTCCTGTGAAAGTTACTACAGAATAGGCACTTTACAGCACTTTCAATGGTGTAGGGTGAAAAAAGATCCTATTTAGACTGGCTTTGGATTTGATATGCTGGCATTTAATGTTAAACTGGCTTCTCCCTGATTTTCTTCACACGTACTTTTCTTTATTTCTGTCTATCTTTCTTTTTCTTTATTATTCACCCAGATTTGTACACCAGGGAGCCGTAGTGCTAGTCAGCAGTGCATTCTATTCTAACAAGCTAAGCATATTTTTTAAAGTTTTATCTACTATTTGTGGGTTTGAAAAGCATACACAGTCAGCCTGTCACTGTATAGAAAAAGCAAGACATCAAGACATTAAAGCTGCAAAAAGTGCATGTAAAGCAAAAAGAAACATGACTGCGGAGTTATAAAATAGAGAAATAAGCAAATTTAGATAAGTATGTCCTTCTCGACCTACATGCACCCTGTGATACAGTAAATTCTAACAAAATCCTGTTCACACTCTCCAAGCTTGGAATGATTGATACAGATTAGAGATGTACCGATTTTTTTACTTCTAAACCTAAAGCAATTCATTTTTCACCCACGGGAGACATATCTCATTAGTCTAACTGACCACGCTCACACGCACGTTAGATGTTATACAGTTCAGTCTGAAAAAACCTTAAAAATAGGACGAACAGTGAAGATAAACCGGTGACAGAAGCATTGACGTGTGTGTGTCTTTAACAGAGACGCTCTGTTCACAGTACAGATATACTGTAAGTGATTCATGAGTCGGTTCATTTTATGCGAAACGTAAGTTTCTCTTCTCAGTTATCTCTCCGTGTTTACTGTTATTAATTGATGTCGTGGTTTTAAATAAACACCAGCTACTACAGAACATTTTGTGTGACTCTCTTACATTAAAAAGCTTCATTAAAAAGCTTAATTAAACTGCTATTACCACAGATCTGTAACCGAGTCAGACTCGTTCCGTCTGTGGAGCTAAAAGTTTTCTGTCAGTCAGAGCAGATGAACTATGAACTATGTATGATGCACAACGTTAATTATGTTATTTTAGGTCGTGAAGAGCTTTCGCGATGGTTTCTGTACGATGGTTGATGAATGGTGATGTGATGGTTGGTGCTTTGTAGCTCAAAGTCTGGATCAATCCACTGAGCTGTTAAGCTTAACGTGGTCTTTATATATCACACGATCGGATCGGCTACATTTGGGAAATATCGCCGATCGCCGATAGCATATTTTGATTAAAAAATCGGCCGATATCGATTTATAGCCCATCGATCGTTCCATCTCTAATACAGATTCTTACCATGAAGCATAAAGAGTTTTTCAAACCCTGGGTCGTGACCCTTGGGTGGGACGCAAGCCAAAAAAATGGGTTGCACAGAAAAATAATAATAATTACTCACTCGCTCACTTTCTTAACCGCTTATACAATCAGGCTCGTGGGGGTGTGCTGGAGCCTATCCCAGCTTTTCAATGGGCGCAAGGCACACAGTAACACCCTGGGCGGGGCGCCAGTCCATCGCAGAGCAGACACACATACATACACACACATACACACACCCATTCACCTATAGGGCAATTCAGAGTATCCAATTAACCTGACTACATGTTTTTGGACTGTGGGAGGAAACCGGAGCTACCGAAGAAGGAAACCCACGCAGACACGGGGAGAACATGCAAACTCCGCACAGAAAGGACCCGGACCGCCCCGCCCCGCCCGTATAATCAAACCTAAGACCTTCTTGCTGTGAGGCAACAATGCTACCCACTGAGCCACGGTGCTGCCCTAATAATAATTAAATAAACAGATTTTAACAGGCACATGAACAGAAAATGAACTTTTACATGAACGCCCCCGTGTAGAGGCTTTACGTTACATCTTGTGAACCACAGTCACAGTGGGGCCAGATTGCCACCATTTTTATTACTTATTTAGATGTTTTTATGCTGTGTTTACACAGTAGTTATTTTCACAGCAGGAAAGGTAGGTAACTCTAATATTTCAGTTTACAGTCCTTGTCAAGTGCTGTTCCTTAGATGCACTATTTTAGACCTCCTGAGTCACCCTGCCACAGCCCAGCACAACCTGCTGATCCAGTTCTACACAGCAATCACAAAGTCCATCCTCACATCATCCATAAGCATCTGGTTTGGTTCCTCCACATCACGAGAACGAGCCAAACTCCAGTGTATAGTCAGGACAGCGGAGAGGATCATTGGATGTAGTCTGTCAAAACTTCAGGACATCTACAACATCGAGTGCTGGCAAAATTACAGAAGACCCCTCTAAGCCTCTTTTTCAAATCTCCGTTTTCAAACACTTCCCTCTGGCAGAAGATTCAGGGCCATCAAAACAAGCACAACCAGACATGCTAACAGCTTTTTCCCCAGAGCTGTAGCACTTTCTAACCCTTGGTTAAATACTTGTTAACAGTCTGTGTGCTGTCTGGTCTGTTAAATATGTTACATGTCATACATGTGTATGTGTACTATCACCAAAACACCTGGCGCAATGAAGTGATTCTGATTCATACACATCCATGGCTTCTCTTACATTTCTTATGTTGGTGACATTCAGCTAATCCTGGCATTTTCTCCCTCAGACAATCAAGTCTTAGCTTGCATCCTGGCATATCTGGCAGACAGCTCAGCTGATATATGGTCACAGTCATATATCAAGCCGAAGTCATGTCATTCCACTCAATGATACTGAGATCACATCATCTAAAAATATAGAAGACCTCAGTGTTGTCCTTGGCTCATGTCGCTTATCTGACCCAATCATGCAGGTAGTTATTTTACAAGAGAACTCCAGACTTATAGAAGCTACAACGGTTCATGCTCAACCTGAAGTCTAAAAACTAAACTACTGCAACACTCTCCTGGCAGGTTCTCCCATGTCCACCCTCAGACGCATGTCTGTTTTACAATCTACCCAAGCACTGCCACATAGCCCCACTGCTCCTCACTGGCTTCCTCTTCAACTTAATACAAAATCACAAGCACTTATAAAATCCTGTTCTATACCTACAGCCTTTAGATTAAGCAGGAAGACCCTTATCTGCACTAGCACTCAGGTGGTGAAAAAAATCCCCTTTTATATTATTTCTAACAGGGTTTTCAGCACAGCACATGTCTATTTGTACTAGCATTAGGAAGGGTTTACGGAGGAAAACCCGTCGCTCTGGATAAAAGAGTGCTAAATACTGCAAATGGAAATACACATACAACTCTAGCAAACATTCAGGATTTCTGTTTTCTTGAACAGCTTAGCCATTTGAAGGTACATTTGACAGTGTGATCTTAGTCCTAGTTCTAAGCCTGGATAAAAAATAAGAAGGGCTCAGTCAGGAAAGGCATTCACTGTACCAAATCTGGCATGCAGAACAGAATTACTTACTTTGACATCCCCTAAATTACAGGAACAGGAAAAAAAAATTCTTTTTCCCTAGATTTAGAAAAAAAAAAAAAAAAGCATTTTTTTCTAGCTGATCAGACATAATCTTAGAACATCAAATTTATTTATTAATATTTTGCAATAGGTTTGGGTGCTGCCCCCTGCTCCAAAAGTAACACATTTAAGCTCAAGTGATGCAGTCAAATGAAACAAAGATTAAGTTTTTTGGCTACAAATACCAAAAGTATGGGTGCCCAAATGGCGCAGCAGGATTATCCGCTAGCTAACACACCAGTGCTGGGATTCTTAGCTCTCCGAGTTCAAAAACTCAGTACTGCTACAGGTCGGTTGGGCTCCCCCTAGCAAGCATAATCGGCAATGCCTGCAGCAGACAAAATTGCAAAAATTTTTGCCAAAGCGATTTATATTACAGTTACAGTATACAGTCTGAGCAATTAAGGGTTAAGGGCCTTGCTCAAGGGCCCAACAGCAGCAACCTGACAGTAGTGAGGCTTGAACCAGTGACCTTCTGATTACTAGTCCAGTAGCTTAACCACTAAACTGCGGCTTGCCCTAAGTAAGTATACCTTACAAGTATACCTTATACCGTACATACAGTGTATCACAAAAGTGAGTACACCCCTCACATTTCTGCAAATATTTTATTATATCTTTTCATGGGACAACACTATAGAAATAAAACTTGGATATAACTTAGAGTAGTCAGTGTACAACTTGTATAGCAGTGTAGATTTACTGTCTTCTGAAAATAACTCAACACACAGCCATTAATGTCTAAATAGCTGGCAACATAAGTGAGTACACCCCACAGTGAACATGTCCAAATTGTGCCAAAAGTGTCAATATTTTGTGTGACCACCATTATTATCCAGCACTGCCTTAACCCTCCTGGGCATGGAATTCACCAGAGCTGCACAGGTTGCTACTGGAATCCTCTTCCACTCCTCCATGATGACATCACGGAGCTGGTGGATGTTAGACACCTTGAACTCCTCCACCTTCCACTTGAGGATGTGCCACACGTGCTCAATTGGGTTTAGTCCATCACCTTTACCTTCAGCTTCCTCAGCAAGGCAGTTGTCATCTTGGAGGTTGTGTTTGGGGTCGTTATCCTGTTGGAAAACTGCCATGAGGCCCAGTTTTCGAAGGCAGGGGATCATGCTCTGTTTCAGAATGTCACAGTACATGTTGGAATTCATGTTTCCCTCAATGAACCGCAGCTCCCCAGTGCCAGCAACACTCATGCAGCCCAAGACCATGATGCTACCACCACCATGCTTGACTGTAGGCAAGATACAGTTGTCTTGGTACTTCTCACCAAGGCACCGCCACACATGCTGGACACCATCTGAGCCAAACAAGTTTATCTTGGTCTCGTCAGACCACAGGGCATTCCAGTAATCCATGTTCTTGGACTGCTTGTCTTCAGCAAACTGTTTGCGGGCTTTCTTGTGCATCAGCTTCCTTCTGGGATGACGACCATGCAGACCGAGTTGATGCAGTGTGCGGCGTATGGTCTGAGCACTGACAGGCTGACCTCCCACGTCTTCAACCTCTGCAGCAATGCTGGCAGCACTCATGTGTCTATTTTTTAAAGCCAACCTCTGGATATGACGCCGAACACGTGGACTCAACTTCTTTGGTCGACCCTGGCGAAGCCTGTTCTGAGTGGAACCTGTCCTGGAAAACCGCTGTATGACCTTGGCCACCATGCTGTGGCTCAGTTTCAGGGTGTTAGCAATCTTCTTATAGCCCAGGCCATCTTTGTGGAGAGCAACAATTCTATTTCTCACATCCTCAGAGAGTTCTTTGCCATGAGGTGCCATGTTGAATATCCAGTGGCCAGTATGAGAGAATTGTACCCAAAACACCAAATTTAACAGCCCTGCTCCCCATTTACACCTGGGACCTTGACACATGACACCAGGGAGGGACAACGACACATTTGGGCACAATTTGGACATGTTCACTGTGGGGTGTACTCACTTATGTTGCCAGCTATTTAGACATTAATGGCTGTGTGTTGAGTTATTTTCAGAAGACAGTAAATCTACACTGCTATACAAGCTGTACACTGACTACTCTAAATTATATCCAAGTTTCATGTCTATAGTGTTGTCCCATGAAAAGATATAATGAAATATTTGCAGAAATGTGAGGGGTGTACTCACTTTTGTGATACACTGTACCTTAACCTGTTCTACAGTATCTTTTCACTCATCATTGTTTGTGTAAGTAAGTTACAACATATGAACATAGTGGTGCTGTAATCGCTGCTTATAACTGTTGCCAGTTGTAGAAATATTCCACACATAACATTTTGGTAAACAAAAACTAATTTCCCCGTGGAGTTTCAGGCCCTAAGAGATGTTGTAGATCATACAAAAGCCGGGCTAGATTTAATTATGAGAAGCACAGATATGAGAGGCATTTTCTCAAAGCGCTGTATCCCCCAAGGATGATGCAAACACCAGCACATAATAGCACTGTATAAAGCAAACAATAGCATTAGCTTACTGAGTCTGAGTGCATTTGGACCATGCTTTGAGCATCGTGAACATGACCACACATTCAGACTGCTAAAAAAACAGTATAGTGCTATGAGTAAGTATTTGCTTCATGCTGCTTTCTTATATATTTGCATATTTGTCAAAATACAGGTTATTTATTAAAGTTAAACGCCCTCCTAGTAACTCCATCAAACACATCTAGTGACTAACTGGGTTTAAATAGATTAAAAACACAGGCTGAATTATCGCCACTTAAGTTAAATGTGAACATAATTGAAATAAAACCAATTCACTAATTCAGCAATGTGAAGCGACACACTAAGAAAAAAAGTAGTTGTACATGTTCTTCAGAAGTGGCTGCCTGATAGATGATAAATCCAGAACATAAAAGAACCCAGATAAACAACCTAAAAAACTGCAGGTCATGTAAGTATCAGAAAAGGTCAATGGACATGTTTATGAGGCCATCAATAAAAGGTTACCAGAGGGAAAACCACACTGAATTCTGTTCTCTTCCAAAAAATCCAGACAGAAAATGTCCAGAAGCGTGTTGTGAACTGAATCCACCTCTGAAAGACTTGGAAGGAACTAAGATATGATGTGTGACGCTACAAGCTGTGTTCAAAGACAACAAAAAGTAAGGCATCTGTACTCAACAACACTGTACATACTGTACATACGATGGTGGGAATATGTCTGGGGCTGTTTCACTGGTGTATGGTGCAAATCCTCAGCCAGATGAATCTTAGGATGCAACTGAGTGTCCCAGCAGGATTTAGTATGGCTCATTAAGGCTAAATGTTGTTTTTTATTTACTTACCTACCTACTTATTTATTTATTTCTATCCTGAACTAAACCACAGCAAATAATTTCAATTTTACCTAAAAAAAAAATCAAGCCTAGTTTATGCTACATGACTTCTAGTTCAACATACTTAAATGTTTTCACATAATGGTTATATAAATAAATGTAAAAAACCCAAAAGCTCGTTAGGGCACTTGGGTGATGCCAGCCCATTATGGCTGAGATGAGACTCTGTATATCACCCTGTCAGGTGTCTACACAGACAAGATTGGCAGAACAGTCTAATCATTGGGAGGTGCATTTGTCAAAGTGATCTGTGCCGGTCCCAACTTAAAGTCTGAGTTCAGAATAAATGAGGGAGGGATGCATGAGAAAAAAAAAATCTATGTATCTACCAACATATACTGAAAATAAAATCAATAAAAGACCCAAATATATTTGTTGGATTTAGCTTCTAAAACATTAAAGATCTATTTTGAAATAAAATAAAAAAGACTTATTCACTGTAATCATATTTAATGTTAATGAAATTAAACAATTTTTGCATGTTTTTTTCTGCTCATCCTCCTCCCCAGACTAATTCAATCATGTCTGTAGGTAGACGCCCAACTGGCCGACAGCACTGCTGGAGATTGAAACCCTAGATCGTATCAGTAGTGAGCTAGAGTAATTTACAGCTGCACCACCTATGTGTCTTGAATTAAACATACTGGATGAAACAAACATTTGATTATTATTCTATTGTTTTAATATTTATATTTTATGTTTGATTTTTGTCATTTAGCATACAAATCTATATAATGACAGAAAATGGCATATTTAAGAAGAAGAAAGCCTTTATTTGTCATATATACATATTTAGCTGTACAGTACAATGAAATTCTTTCTTGTTTGGAAACTGGGGTCAGAGCGCAGGGTCAGCCATCGTACTGCGCCCCTGGAGCAGAGAGGGTTAAGGACCTTGCTCAAAGGCAAGTGGCTGCATGGCAGAGCTGGGATTCGAACTCTCAACCTTTCAGTTGCTTGCCCAAAGCTCTGCCTACTAGACTACCACTGTACCATTTAAACAAGACATGGAATTTGACCAGGGGTTTAGATTTAATATGTACTTGTGTATGCACTTTTAGGCAAAAAAAGAAAATAAAGTCAAGGACTGCACTTGGCCTTTGGACCTCTAATGGTGTTATTCCAACCTTAAATATATTTTTCAACCAAGTACCCTTCCCTCACTACCCACACCATAACTCCCTGTAAACCACTAAACCCACACAACCATTTCCTCCCAGTCATTTAATCACAGAGTGGTCCCAGAGCAAAGAGCAGCAAAGATGAGCAAAGACGAGGCAGTAATAATGTTTTTCTAATGTCAAGCAATCCGCCGAGTGTAGAGAGCTGCCAGTATTGGAAGTGCCTGAATGATGGATATGGAGGAGGTGGGCTCTTGTAAAAGGTGAATCTGAGTCTCTGGGCGGTGGGGTGAGGTGCAGAGGAAGAGCACTTTATTTCTGACCTGCCCACAACGTAATTATTCAAAAGGTCAGCCGTTATTGCCCCACTCCTTTACACAGTTCCTGACCTATTAAACCCAACGCAGAGCAAAAAAGCTGCAATCATGAAGACAAAAGTGCAAGAGTAAAAAATACTGCAAGTGGAACAAGATAAAGATGATAAAGATAAAGAACAGATCTCAGTCATTTGAAGACATACTAATCATAAAACACACTTTATTAGATACACATATCTGGTATGTACATAGAGTGTTTTAGAAACTGCATCTACCACACCGATGACCACACAGATGTGGGTATACAATTAGTGACTGTAGCTTAGATGAGGTTTTGTACACTTTGTCACCCATTTAATCCCTGCTGATCACATAATGTTTGGGTGGTGGACCTTTCTCAGAACTGCAATGATGTTAACATGAGATTAATAACATGGTAACATTGGGTCTGCACAAAAATCTAATGCGCTGTCCTGCTGCCTACTGCCTACCTACGCAGCTGCCTAAGTAGAGAGGATTCTAATAAGACATCGAACTTATAAGGCAGATTTTTTTGATTTATTTATTATCATTTATTATTCACTGACAAGCCCAAATTTGCAAATAAATTACATTTGTACACCTTTATACATGATAATTTATTTACATTTGAAAAGAACTCTGTAAGAAAAGTTGTGCCGCACAGAATCCTGGGATTGCCTGCACCACTAAGGAAGCATTGGATGCTCCCTCAATATTCAGTCAGATTATCGCTTTAAATTAAGGCACCTCTGTAGGCAGCATTTTAAGGTGTCTAAGAATTCGAACAGCCTTCTTCTCGGGAGCGTACATAGGATGCCGTAAAATGCGTCTATGTAGAGAGATCACTAGGTTTTCAGACAGACCCAATGTGTATGAGTGTACTTGTTTGAGTGTATCAGGTGCAGTAGTGTTGTTGGGATTTTTAAACACCTCAGTGGCAGTAATAGTTCAGTTTTGATGAGAATAGTGTTCCAACCAAAACTATAAAGCCAGTAGTCCTGTGATCAGAAGGCGTCCACTAATAAAACATGAACACACCTTACTGTACACCTACAACAAGAGCTAACAGGGAGTGTGTCCCTAATAAAGCGCAGAATATGTTTAAAGAATTTTTAAATATCCCAACAACACTGCTGTACCTGATCCATTTATATCGGAACAACATTCACCACCAAGTCCTTATTACGTTTTTGTCAGTGCAATGCTGAGAAAGATGAATGGTCCACCATTCAAACATTATCTGGTCAGTGGGGGTCCTTTTCAATAAAAAAAATACAGGGGTGACAAAGTGTACAGAGCAACCGATAGACTTGATAATCGTATACCCACAAAGTTCATCTCTATGATAAGTGTAGCTTATAAAATAATAAATAAATGTATGGCCCGGATAGGTGTACCTAATAAACTGCTCTGTAAGATTATTAAATGAGTGAAAAAAAAATTGACAGCATGTCTGCAATCCCAACACCACTGTTCCTTCTAATTGCAGTCAAATTTATACAATGCTTTAGCGGGACAGCTCTAAGCCATTAATAGCTCCTGCTATCGTTCACTCATCTGATGGGCTGCCATGATCACTCTGATTAGTGAGATTAATGACGGATCAAGTGCTAATTATCGACTTTCAGGCCGTGTTTCCATCAGTCACCTTATCGATCGATAATGCTATTGTGTAATCAGGAGCTTTTTGGTAATAGGATAAGCAAAGGAGTGAAGCCTATTAGAGATTAAGCCGGGCCATTTAGTTTTAGTGGTTGTGTAAATGATATGTACATGCGAAGTGGCATGAACATTAAATGATCATTGCTAAAAATACACAAACGATAGAATTTAATCACACTGAGTTGCATGGTCTGTTTGCATTACAGTAAAAAGTAAATAGTTGTATAGTGAGCTGGGTTTAATTCCAAAGCGCTAATGGAATTAAAAACAATTTCTGTCATATTTCACTCAACAGAACAGGTTTATTTGAATTCCAGCACTGGCTTCCATTTTTTTGTTCCTAAAGTCTATGAATAATACATCATCTTTGAAAATGTATATCCTTGGACGCCTTGTTAAAATGAGAATCCGTGGTGCAACATTAAACATTGAAACCACACACCTGACCTGCCGTCAGAACATCTTTGAACCACCGACCCATGGAAACCACAGGACATCTGAAAAAGTCCTGTGATATCTGGTACCAACACACTGGATCTGTCTAAAAACCTAGTGATGTCATCCAGCAAAGCTTTCTCAGGAAGTCCTCTGTGTTAGCATTGGGATCCTCCTGGGTCTCCTATTATAGCGTTTCATTTCTTTTACATGGTGATGGATAGTGCGAGCTGATACTGTTGTACCCCTTGTCTGCAGGTCAGCTTGAATTTGTTTGGATGACTGATGTCCAACATTCAAATAAACCTGTTTTTTTCTGTCCATGTCCATGGAGGTCAGCTACTGTGCCAATGCCACATAAATATTAAGTTCTCTGGAGATGGCTTTGTAGCCTTGAGATTGCCCATGCTTTTGCACAATTTTGGTTCTGAATCCTTCGACAATTTTTGCTCTTATTTATTTTCCCTGTGCTCTGTGTGGTACAGACAGGCAGATATTGCCCTTCATTTAAACTGGTTGTGAGTGGGATTTCTATACTGTTTGGATCTGTTACTTGCCACAGGTAAGTTTAGGAGTTTAAGTACAAATGAAAGGAGCATCACATGATGATTCATGCCTGAAATGCAGGAATAAATGTATTTTAAATGAAATATCTTGGGTTCATACTGTCAGCAATAAAATAAAAGTCAAGTTTTTTTACCCTGATTCAGGGTTGTAGCTCATATGACATAGAGTATGTGAATACTAAAGCGTTTGTAATTGCAGCAGTTTGCTGGGAGAAGGTGGTGTATTTTCTGGGGGAATTGCAGGGTGATAATATTGTTGGCCATGACTGTAGGTTTTTAGCTATAGTGCTTACTGCGCACTTTACAGTTTACTTGTTCTGTTTTTATGGTTTATTTTTGTCACAGGTATTGAATATTGGTCCAGGTCAGTTCTGAACTGAAAATACAATTAGCCAGAATTTTATCTGTAACAAGTAACTGACCACATTTAATAAATGCTGATACTACCTGCATTAACTATGACATTATAACTATCACGAATGAATAAAAATAATAGCTATAAACCCACTTAAAATATAGGTATTATATATCATTAAATGATCCCAGAAATCACCTGTGTAATGACACACGTGGTAAGGATGTTGCATGTAGATTTGACTTTGTTTGTTTTAGACTGATGCTCCACCACAGCCTTAATTTGCCCTCATTAAAACTAGAGCAGATTTTTGTTTGTCCTCTGTTCCGCTTTAATCTGAGTGGAATCCCCGTCTGCCTCTTTTGATCTTCATCTGTCCTGGCTCAGGTATAATCACAGTGGGCCTCTTATACCTTCATTCACCCTCCTCGTTTACATATCTATCTGTAATCTCCTCTGTCTGACTCTGAAAGGTTTGTTTTACCTTATATTGTTTATCTCATAAATAAAATACATCAAATAAGCTTGACATTACAGAGAGAATGAAATACACTTTTGGGTAGAGCAATGTAAAGAGTACTGAACTTGATAAAGTAAAAAACACCAAAGTGTTAGTACTATGAAATTGAAACACAACCTCCTTATAATAAAGCAAATAAGGAATTAGAGAAATCCAGGCATTAAATAATGAGATTGTAGTTTCCCTTTCCTCGAGTCTCTGTGCATGTGCTCCGCTTTAAGTATCAAGTTTAAGTCCATTGGACAATAAAACAATGTTGCTGCCCACCTTGACATGCAAATGCAAATAATCCTTGTCAACCTTTTTTATGTGTTCCAACTGCAGCAGTAACCCATAATCCATAAGAAAGATCAACTGAATCTGGACTTCAGTTATAAGCCACTAAGCGACACAGTGTCCTGTGGAACATGGGTCCTGAGGGCCTGCGTTTGATCCTTGCCTCTGTGCACTGTCTGTAAGGACTTTAACATGCTTCCTCTGGCTGCTTTCATACCCTTTACTGAAATATGATTGGCTGTTTAAATTAGTTTCCAGTTCTGAGTGAGTGATGGGATATGTGAGTCTGTGTTGCCCTATGGCAGGCTGACAGCCTGTCCAGGATGTATACCTGCATTGTGCCCAGTGCTTTAAGGTAATGCTGAAAGCACCACAACCGTTACCTGGATGAAGTGGTAAGTAAAAAATCATTAAATAATAAATTCATCCAGTTTAACTGTCACCGGTATTGGAACAATTCTACTGCTAGAATCTCTGCAATCCACTTTTCTTAGTAGACAATCTGATGTGCTGGATTCATCATGTTTTAAATAAAATCACTTTCTGACCTGGATACATGAAGCAAGATTTTATGTAGTTGTTTAATATCATTTAAATAAATCCAATTTCTCTAATGCCACAGCACTAAAGAAAGAAATCAAAAGTACCTGTCTTTCACAAATTGCCTGTCGCATTCCAGTTAAAAAAACAACAACAACAAAAAAAAGTAATAAAACTTAAAATAAAAAGCCGAACTATTTTGTTTTAGTGGTTGTGTAAGTAATACGTACATGCAAAGTGGCATGAACATTAAATGATCATTGCTAAAAATACACAAACGATAGAATGTAATCACACTGAGTTGCATGGTCTGGTTGCATTACAGTAAAAGTAAATAGTTGTATGGTTTATTTTTGTCACAGGTATTGAATATTGGTCCAGGTCAGTTCTGAACTGAAGATCACATATTAAAATACAATTAGCCAGAATTTTATTAAGAGGTAATTCACCACATTTAATAAATGCTGATACTACCTGTGTTAGCTATGGCATTATAACTATTATGAATGAATTAAAATAATTGCTATAAACCCACATTAAATATATCTCACATAGCAGGGTTTAATTAGGAAGGGTTAGTGGAATTAATTAGCAATTTGTTATATTTGACTCTTATCATTTAAACAAATCCAATTTCTCCAATGCCACAGCACTAAAGAAAGAAATCAGTAATGTTGGAACTTAGAATAAACCTTACAATAGTCTCTGGGTCTCTGGCTTTTGCAATCTGACTGTAAAACAGGCATTTCTCTGATGTGCAGCCGTGGCATAATGAGCACAATACATCTAAACAGAGGCTACAGAAAAACAGCTCCAGGCTTGGGATGATAGTGAAGCGTGATGGAGTTCTGCTAAGGATATTACAAAGCGCTTACAGTCATCAAACAGCTGCATTTATGTTGTATGTTCAACACCAAGGAACATATGAATGTTCTATCAAAGGCTCCACAAATAATTTCTCAAATGGCATCCCATTAGACTTCTAAATTTCATCACCAGCCCCCTTTGGGTAAGTTTCTTAAGGATAGAACATTGCTTTGTGAATTTATTTCTCTCTAAATTAGCCACATCTGTGTTTTTCCTTCTTCCTCCCCGAAGAAAAGTACAAATTGCTTAAAGTTTTACAGCAAAGTGAAGTTTGGATCATTCTGTCTCATCAGAATAAAAAAAAAAATGTAATTTCACGGGCTACAGGTCACCTCATATTAGAGGTAAACGTTTTTTGACTGCTACCACTTGCTGTATTGACTCGCCTACTGCACAAGCACGTTGTAAAGAGCTTACAAATCACACACAAAAATATTCGGGGCAGTTTATCATTAATTTATTTGGTCTGAGAAGTTTAACTATCTCTATTTTACACTAAATGCCCAAAAGTATGTAACAAAAACCCTGTTTTTAAGTTCAGGTGTTTCAGCCACACCAACTGCTAGCAATGGAAGACTCTTTCCTCACTGTGTTTGTTTAAAGAGGTCCATAAAGACATATATATTCTTTATGGATTTTCTCCCCTTTTTCTCCCCACTTTTAGCGCGTCCAATTGCCTGATTGCGTCATGCTTCCTCTCCACCAATGCCGGCCCTGGCTCTGATTTGAGGAGAATTAAGCTAACCCACGCCCCCTCCGACACGTGGGCAGCAGCCGTATGCATTTTATCACCTACAATAGACGAGATCAGCTGCAGATCAGCTCTGTGTACTGAGAGACACACCCTGATTCACACTCTTTCCCTGCCTCTGTGCAGGCACCATCAATCAGCCAGCAGATGTCGTAATTGCATTAGTTATGAGAGAGACCCTATCCGGCTTAATGCGCCACCCCTATATGAACAACAGGCCAATCATTGTTCATGTGGTTGCTCAGCCCAGCCGGCAGGCAGAGCTGAGACTCGATACGATGTATTCGAGATCCCAGCTCAGGTGTGCCAGCGTGTGTTTCTACCGCTGTGTTTTTACCACCTGAGCGGCCAGAACACTATTTTAAAATCATCAGTGACTGACCCTACAAATGCTCCTTAAACCAAATGGACACACATCACCCCATACATTGCACAAAATCTTGCGGTGAAGCTGCTGTAAGGGAGAAAACCATCCCCTAGTTTTGGAACAGCAAGTCTGACATGCTCACCGTCAGGTGTCGACACAATTTTGGCAATATAAATAGATGCATAGCAGAAAAAAGCAGAAAGAAAATGAATAAGAGCATGTAGGAGATCCTGCTGCAAGATTAAAATGATAAATATAATACCGGCTACGGGTTGGGATTTTATAACAAGCTACATGACGATGTGTGAACATATGATGAAGAATTTGCAGCTGTCTGGCTTTCCTTTTTACAGTTCACATTAAAAAATAAAAACTCGAACCAGAAGCTTCAGCTAAAAACTTTCTCATCATTTCATCATTTTGTTGCAGTCCAAATAGAAAAAGTTTTATTGTAGTGGGCGACACACTGGCTGGTGGGTAGCACTGTCGCCTCACAGTAAGAAGGTCCTGGGTTTGATTGCCATGTGGAGTGGTCTGTGTGGAGTTTGTGTGGAATACAAAATTGACCGTGATGGTGTTCGACATTAAACCTGAACTGATGAATCATGTGTAACCTAAAACTACCTCGCCTGTCATGAATGGAACCAAGTGTAAAACATGCCATTAAAATCCTAATAAATAAATAAATTAAACAAATTCAATCTGAAGATGGCTATAGACTAGCTTTTGCAAGATAAATAGTAAAGGTAAAAAAAAATCATATAGTCCCAATCAGCTGAACATTACACCCAATTCATTATTCATGTTCCAGGTCTGCCAGTGAAAACACATTGTGCTGATAGTGGCTCAATTAAAATTTCCAGCCTTTTCTGAACTTGCAGGCCACTAGATTAATCTCATGATTAATTAAGACATGCAAAGGGCCGTATGGTTACTAATCATTCATCTACATTTTAGGAAAAAGAAGTTCCATAAAGATCAATAGGGTTGTGGAATTCAGGATTAAATAAGAATAATCAGCAACTCAGCAACAAAGTTATTTATAAATGTGTGTTAATTAATTCTTCATTCATCTATGAATTCTTTTTTTTAATAGCAGAAGCTCTGCAATGGACTGCCGTCCTGTCTGGGGTGTTTTACTACATTGCACCCAGTGACTGCAGGAAAACAGGACAATGATAAAGTGGGGGTTAACCATTGGCGGGGGGGGGGGGGGGGGGGGGGGTGTTCTTTGCTGAAAATTAGCCCACAATTAATGTACAAACTAAAACAGTTGTGAATTTATTTACTTATTTCATATTTATTGTCATTTTAGTTCATGTTCCTTACAAATGTATGCAAACTGTTCACATCAACATGATATGATCTGCTACTCAACAGGCTGAATAGACATTTTCATTTCATGTTTAATAGGTTATGTAAAAATATTGTAATATTTGTGTGTGTAATATTCAGGCTTTCCAATGTTTCAATTCACACTTTTTTTTTTTCCACTTACTTGACTTTGAATGCTTTCCTATCACTACCACAGACTTAACAAAAACACCCAGTTCACATAAAAATCTGATTTTTGTTCATTTTTTTCAATTTTTCCTGCAAGCTTGTGCAGGGTCATGTCGAGCCTGGCACAACCAAAAAAAATAACAAAAAAACTGATGCGAATACCAAAATACTATACTAGCGTTTTAGTCCATCACAAAACATAAAACCTTCTTACACTGGCTTAGACCCATTGGGGGGGGGGGGGGTGTTCTTTGCTGAAAATTAGCAAGAAAGAAAGAAATAAAAAAAGACAGACAGACAGAAAACAAGAAAAAAAGGAAAAGAAAGACAGACAGACTCAGAAATAAAGAAAGAAAAAAAGAAAAAGAAAGAGACAGACAGACAGAAATAAAGAAATAAAGATAAAGAAAAGACAGACAGACAAACAAAAAGACAGACAGAAAGAAAGACAGAAAAAGAAAAAAGAAAGAAAGACAAAAAAAGACAGACAGACAGACAGACAGACAGACAGACAGACAGACAGACAGACAGACAGACAGACAGACAGAGTTTCTATTGAGAATGTTCTGACTTATTTTCACGTGAATAGATGATTCCTTTCGGCTGCACCCATTAAGGGTCACCACAGCGGATCATTCATCTCTTTATTCAGTTTGGCACAGTTTTTACACCAGATGCCCTTCCTCATGCAACCCTCTTAGATATCCATTCTTGGGACCGGCACTAGGGGTGCCATGATATGTCTCCCCACCAATAGATACATTTACGTAATGCAATGTACCTTTTGTTTTTGAGAGCCCAGCCCAGTATTCAAGGCCCCAACTCAAGCTCTGATCGTAGCTGGTTCAATGATTTTCATCACAAGATTTCATAATTATAAGCATCTATAGACCCACATAGACAAACAGTGAAGACTAGAGAAAGTATATTGACCGCAGAAGAAGAGAAATAGAAATAAATACATTAAAAAGTCCAATGGAAATTTCTTCGTAATAACACAATGAGTCAAAATGGAAATTCAGTACTGATGCTATTCTTCCAGAGAGTAGGCGTCTTTCAAATCGCACGCCAGGAGCACAATGTGCAATGCGGAAAGAAGTGAAACAAGGGTTTAACCCAAGTGCTGCAGCCAAATATCTGCAGAAATATCTGCAGTAGGTTCTGTTGTGTCTATTAAAGGATAAAGTTGTATAACTGGAGAGAAGCCAAAAATGCAATGTTTCTTATTTTATACTATGGAAAGAAGCTTAATTCTTGTCACGCAAAACACTGTGAAGCATGGTGGGGGTAGCATTTGTGCTTTGAAAACATTAGTTGATGAGAAAAATGCAAAAAAATTTAGTTTTAAAGCATTTCACATGGCAACAGCAGGATGTCCAACACTGAAGCTTATTAGAAGTGTGACAATGCTTTTTTTAGGGATTTTACATTATTTTATGACATAAATTATTGTGATCTAGACTTTATAAGTTATTAATGCAGATTAGTTTTAAATTCAAAGGGTTTAGAATTGATTGATTCCTTGATTGATTGATTGATTGCAATGTTGACATTTCTATAGACTGGCATATTTATTGATGGGGCATACAAAGTCATTGTTAGTGCTTCTGTGATACACATTTTGTCTATACGATTTTTTTTTTTTTTTCAGGAAAGTACAGAATCAAGCGGGACAGTGGCTCGGTGGGTAGCACTGTCGCCTCACAGCAAAAAGGTCCTGGGTTTGATCCCCAGCCGGGGCGGTCCAGGTCTTTTCTGTGCGGAGTTTGCATGTTCTCCCCGTGTCTGTGTGGGTTTCCTCTGGGAGCTCCGGTTTCCTCCCACAGTCCAAAAACATGCAAGAGACACTGAATTGCTCTATAGGTGAATGGGTGTGTGTGTGTATGTGTGTGATTGTGTGTCTTTGTGTGTGCCCTGCGATGAACTGGCATCCCGTCCGGGGTGTTACTGTGTGCCTTGCGCCCATTGAAAAACTTGGATAGGCTATAGCACCAGAACCCACCCCACCCTAAGAAGGTGATTGAAAGTACAGAATCTACCTGGCAGATATTACATAAATATATTACAGATATGACATATCACATAAAAAGTGCTTTTAACTACATTTATGTATATGTATAAGTGGATGTTTATAAAACTGAACTTAACAAAAGCATTAACCATTTCACAAGTTACTTACTGAACCTGACAAGTAATCCTGTCACAACATCTGAGCACAAGAACCAGTGAGAAACATGCCAAGGACGTGAACATACCACATTCTTTTGTCACAGTGGATCTGTGAAACATCTGCACCAAAAGGTGTCAGATTAAAAATCATTTTTACATGAGCCATGTTTGAACTGCCAGTTGATAAATGTAATATAGAAGTCTTTGATCAAAACCACATTTGTACTAAGGCCTGTTTTTCTCCCCTGCACTGAATTTTCAGAGAAGTACATTAGTTAGCCTTGTACTGTGTAGAAAACTTGCTTATAATGGACTTCAATGCCACTTCTATCTCGCATGATGAAATTTCAGCTCTTATTGTTCTATCATTAATGCTTGGCCTTCACTTAGGCATGGCCTTGATAAAAGCATTGAACTGTGCCATGGTGAATAATTAAGCAATCAAGCCACACTCGTCTCGCTGCAGCGGCTTTAGAAATGCACAATGTGCCGCCATTCACACTGAAGAATGTGAACAAGGTTCCGTAAATCAAGTACAAACCAATAAGTAAACTGAACTAAACTCCAAAGGTAATATTCACTGGTGTGGGGAAATTATTGAATATATCCTGAACTATTACAAAATGTACCTTTAAACTGCTATAGTGTTTAAATTAGCTTCTCTACATGAATGCCAGCCATTCCATTCCAGTGTCTGGTGAATTCCAGCACAGGCACACCTCATTTTACTTAATGAGGTACTGATCAAATGATCACCAGAGCTCACTTAATAAGGGAAAGTATACACAACACTTATCTGGCAACCAGCTGGGTGTGAAAAACAGAGCAAGAAATACTTCAAAAGTAACTATTGATAAAGCCAAAAGAGTGGAAAAGAAAATCAGGCTTTACTGGCAGTTTATAAGTAGAAGGTCATTTTAGGTTTAGGTTTATAAGTAAAGCAGCAGACATTGGGTACAACGTTGCTACAGGATGACCATTAACTCATTTAAATGTCACTCAACAACCGTAAGATGACATCATTGACCTTCCAAAAAAGTTGGGACCTTAACAGGCTCACAAGAACACGGCCATGAAAAGCTAGAAAATAGCCCTTCACCAATAAAAAGCAAAGAGTTTGGCTGAGGAAAAGACCATACAAATTACACTGTACAGAACTGGAATAAGATCATCTTTTCTAATTAGTCTAATTTTCAACTTGGCTCAACATGTCTAATGATTAGACACAGACCTAAAGAAGCCTGTAAGTCAGCGTCTCACATCTACTGTAAAATTTGGTAGAGAACTG
Source organism: Trichomycterus rosablanca (assembly GCF_030014385.1). Classification (NCBI taxonomy): domain Eukaryota; kingdom Metazoa; phylum Chordata; class Actinopteri; order Siluriformes; family Trichomycteridae; genus Trichomycterus; species Trichomycterus rosablanca. Next base: position 24,130,780 of record NC_086004.1, read on the forward strand.
GTGCTTCAATCAAGTCGTGGATGGAGGATCTGCAGATCAAGACCCTGTCATTGGCTGCCCAATCTCCAGTCCTGAACCCCACTGATATGTAATAAGGGGAAGTTGGCTGGTCACAAGTACGACTGAATTTTTTTTGTGTCAACAACAATGTGAAAGGCTGCAGTAGAACGTGCAAAGATGCATACATGCTGAGAGTATAAAGCCTTACTAAAACAGTAGTACTTGAACCTGTTTTCTTTGCACTACGAGGTCTGAAAACACTGCGTCAAAGAAAAACATAAGCCAGTAATGTCACTTAAAGCCATTTCCATGTTAAGATTTATAGTGAAAAAATTATAAAAATCAAGTGAAAGAGCTTCTGTAGTGCAACAGCAGTTTGCCAATTTGGCCTGGATGGTTAACTTTAATCCAGGAACCAGCAAAAACATGCTTGTGGTCAGATAAAACAAAGACTGAGTCATTTACGCACAATGAGGTTTGTTCGGAAAAAAATAAATGAATAAATGGCATTCAAACCCAACAACACTGTCCTACTGTATTCATGGTAATATGGTGCAGGGCTCTAGGGCTGTTTTCAGGCATATTCGTGTGGCAGAAATCCAACAGCTTTGATCAAAGATAATTGATTTACCTTTGTTCTCTGAAGGTGTTATTGATTAGAGTCAAACCAACGTTATTTTAAATGGGCAAAGAGAAGTCACCAGCTCTACTCAATCACAATTATCAATAAGGAATTATGAGGCTGTTAGGAGGCTGCCAGTTAACAAAAGCTAACTGACATTCAGTTAAATGTGTAGAAATCTGAATAAACTCAGGTTGCTGTATTTTTAATATTGACCCAGCATATTTTTAGAAAGCCCACAATTAATGTACAAACTAAAACAGTTGTGAATTTATTTACTTATTTCATATTTATTGTCCTTTTAGTTCATGTTCCTTACAAATGTATGCAAACTGTTCACATCAACATGATATGATCTGCTACTCAACAGGCTGAATAGACATTTTAATTTCATGTTTAATAGGTTATGTAAAAAACATATTAAAAGTAGTCAGTGTGTGTAATATTCAGGCTTTCCAATGTTTCAATTCACACTTTTTTTTTTTTCCACTTACTTGACTTTGAATGCTTTCCTATCACTACCACAGACTTAACAAAAACACCCAGTTCACATAAAAATCTGATTTTTGTTCATTTTTTCAATTTTTCCCAGCAGGTATAGCTTGTGCAGGGTCATGTCGAGCCTGGCACAACCAAAAAAAAGAACAAATAAACTGACGCAAATACCAAAATACTATACTAGCGTTTTAGTCCATCACAAAACATAAAACCTTCTTACACTGGCTTAGACCCATTGGCATTTTTAGGAATATGATCCTCTGCACGGTTTTTAGAAGATGGGAGATAAACCTGTAGCACCATACTACTCTAATAACAACAATAATACATAATACAGCTTTAAACTAAACGTTTGATGAGAAGAAAACAGATGAAAACTTCTCTAGTCAGTCTCACTAATAAACTGGTCTACTGCACGTTTTAATTAAGTGCCTGTCAAGAAGGTAATAAATGATACAAAGAATAGTCTAGAAGTGTCTGAATTCTCAAGAACACACTGTTCAAGCATGTACAGTACTTTTAAATTGACACGTAGGGTCTAAAAGGTAAACATGGTCAATACAGTTCAATACATTTCCATTAGTGGCAAACATATACTACATGAAATCACATAAAATTATAATAAATAAAGCTGAACCAAAGTTGGATAAGGACATTTTAAGTCTAAAAGTTCATAAACTTACACCGATCAGCCATAACATTAAAACCACCTCCTTGTTTCTACACTCACTGTCCATTTTATCAGCTCCACTTACCATATAGAAGCACTTTGCAGTGCTGAGAATGATCCACCACCTAAATAATACCTGCTCTGTGGTGGTCCTGTGGGGGTCCTGACCATTGAAGAATAGAGTAAAAAGAAGGTTAAAAAAAAGTATGCAGAGAAATTGAGACTTCTTGCTCAGGAGCCCAAAAATGGCAAACTGGTGCTATTGGGGCTTGAACCAGTGACCTTCCAAATGACTAGTTCAGTACCTTATTCACTGTTCTACCACTATTCCAATCATAGATTTTATAAATTAGTGGGAACAGGGGAAGTGCCTACATGAAGTCATGGTTTTATAAGTTCTGAATGGGATGGTGGATGGTTCTCCATATTACAGCCCATAGTGTTGGTTTGTTTATTTGTTTGTTTATTAGGATTTTAACGTCATGTTTTACACTTTGGTTACATTCATGACAGGAACGGTAGTTACTCATTACACAAGATTCATCAGTTCACACAAGGTTATATCAAACACAGTCATGGACAATTTATTGTCTCCAGTTCACCTCACTTGCATGTCTTTGGACTGTGGGAGGAAACCGGAGCACCCGGAGGAAACCTACGCGGACACGGGGAGAACATGCAAACTCCACATAGAAAGGACCCGGACCGCCCCACCTGGGGATCGAACCCAGGACCTTCTTGCTGTGAGGCGACAGTGCTACCCACTTAGCCATCGTGCCGCCCGCCCATAGTGTTGTAATAAAATGTCCAGTATGTGTGTTGTCTCTTTACTTTATGGAAACAGTTGACTGTATTTTCCATAATGTGGGATGGAAATGTTTGGGGCTGCAGTTTACAACCTTGTATTAAAGGTTGTTCAGAACCATAAATTGTGCAGATTGTTTTTCGTTTCTGCTGGAACGGGCAGTAAAATAACACTGGAGAAATTTATGCTTGGTTTTTACTAACATACAGCACCTGTTTATTCCATCGACGGCTCACATTTAAATCTGCCACTTGTGAGATTACAGCTCCCCAAAGTGCACCACGGCACAGTAGATACCAGACAAACGTTACAATGCCATTTATAGAATTAACTTCCTTGCTTTATTTTGCTCTCCCTTGTAGTAAAACCACTTGCATCCAATAAGGTTTGTGACCTGATACCTGCTGGTAGCTTTTAAAAGGTCATTGACATAGTTGATCGAGTTGAAAAAAGCACCTCACTATACACAGCTACTAACATTTCACATTGCAGTTTTTCCCTTTGAGCTGCAAGTAAGCAAGGCAACTTGGACCTGATTTTAGACGAGAGGAACAAAAACTCGGTCTGAGTGTCTAAACACCACAGTCATAAAGTGCAAATCGAGCAAACGAGTCTGGCATCTTTTCAGTCCATGTGTAGCAAATATCAGTCATTTAAGTTGAAAGGCACTGGATGCAAGGTCAAGCAAAAAGTGATCTTAATCACGGCACAATGTAAGACTGTATGTAAGTAGAGCAATTCCAGGAAAGTCGGTAAAATCCTCAGAAGCTGATAGTTGGGTTGGAAAATAGCTCTGACCAGTTCTGCTCATTAATGCTATAAAGCGGCCCTTAATGATTACAAGAATAGATTGCAGACTTATTATAAAAGACACCGCTAACATCCAGAACGGTCTCTGAACTGCGAAACCAAGAAGTTTTGGACCTGAATGAGCGTAGTCAGAAAATCACAAGGTATGAAAAACAATTATTATCCTGGCAACTTTTTTTAGATTTTAGATTGGTAGCCCATGTACGAGGAGTCTCTGCATATTATATAGTATATATATATTGGTTGGAAACGGTGAGGGTTGGAGGAAAAGTAATCGGTCGTGTCTGAGAGACGCTTATAGTCCAGATTTAGCGCCATTTGATTTCCATCTTTTTGGACGCTCAAAGAAGCTTTAAGGGGAAGAAGATTTTCGTGATGATGATGTGAAATCAGCAGCACATTAGTGGCTACACTTTTTTGCTGATGGCATTAAAAAGTTGAGAAGTTGACGCTGAGAAAAATGCATCGGAAGGTGACGATGTAGAAAAGTGATGTCATTAGTTTTAGAATTTCTTAATAAATAGTTTAAAAAGTGTGGGAACTTTTTGAAAACCACTCGTATTTATATATATTAATTCATGCGTTCACTTATTTTCTTATCCGCTTATCCAATTATGGTCGCGGGGAGGTGCTGGAGCCTATCCCAGCTTTTCAATGGGCGCAAGGCACACAGTAACACCCTGGACGGGACGCCAGTCCATCGCAAGGCATACACACAAATACACAAATACACAAATACACAAATACACACACACACACACACACACACACACACACACACACACACACCCATTCCTTTACCGTGCCACCCTATGTTTATTTATGAATATATATATATATAATTTTTTTCTTTTCATAAGACCTTTGTCTCTTTAAAGCTCTGATACATTTTAATAACAATAAAATTCATAATGAAACATACAAATACATTTTCATTTCATGCTATTTTATTGCACAGTGAAGAAAGATGCATCTGTAATCCAATTGAGAAAAGCAATAACATAAGCTGTACATCAATGTTCATTACAGCATCCGTTTGTAAAATCTTGCCTCTCTGTGAGCCGTGACATTGTCTATTGTTTTTCAAACGAGTGAAAATGTTGCCTGCTGTGATTACTGTTGGTTGCAATCTGCTAGAGCAAGTAGCCGTCCTAACTACTTTTCATCCAGTCGTTCATTTTCCAGCTCCCTCTTTGTAAATCAACTGCCGCTTGCAGTACCCTGCTTCTGACAGGGTAGAGTCGCAGACTTGCAAAGGCCTGCTCTGACTTGAGTGCGGTCGCTGACTGCTTCTTTTTAAGAGCTGGCAATGAGTTCCCACACAGAACCATATCCTGTACTGAAAGTCACGCTACACTTTATGTGAATCCCACACCACTCGTGTTAGCGTCTTGACGAGCATATTGCAGCAGCAGTAAGAAAAAACCCCAACCAACCTTCCATCCTTTAGACACAGCCAATTGTGTCTGCTGGATGCCTGGCTAGATCGGTAGCACTGCATTGGATCGCTGGTGCATTGGATCGCTGCAACACCCAGCAACCAGTGCCCATTTATTCATCTAGTATTTACATTTAAGACCAACCCAGCAGCCATTATGTTTTTGTTTTCTTACTGGGCCAAGTCTGATCAAGTTGGACAGGGTAGGAGTGCAGAAATATTACTGATTCAAATGTGCCTTTTTTAACACTCAACTTTCAAGAAGAGGAACAGTGTCACTGTTTTTTTGTAAAATGCCCTAAATACGGGCTTTCAGTTTGTGGAGCATAAGCACCTGCCAAAGAGGACACACGATGATAAAATATTTAAGATCAAACACATACACTATATTTTTATAAGTATGCGAACACCCTTTAATCAGTGAGTTCAGGATTTTCAGCTACACTTTTTCAGCATGATTAATTTGGCATGAACGAACTCCATTGGCCTGCACAGAGCCTTGACCTCAGACTCAATAAAAAAACCTTTGGGATTAACTGAAATGGGGGCACTCAGACAGGCCCACTGGAATCCCACTGTTGCTATTGCCCTGTTCGAAGAATATAATAAATATAATACTTTACTGTATATGACACCAACATCGAAACCAACAATTTAACTTTATTTAGTAGTTTTGCTATTTACAGTGTATCACAAAAGTGAGTACACCCCTCACATTTCTGCAGATATTTAAGTATATCTTTTCATGGGACAACACTGACAAAATGACACTTTGACACAATGAAAAGTAGTCTGTGTGCAGCTTATATAACAGTGTAAATTTATTCTTCCCTCAAAATAACTCAATATACAGCCATTAATGTCTAAACCACCGGCAACAAAAGTGAGTACACCCCTTAGTGAAAGTTCCTGAAGTGTCAATATTTTGTGTGGCCACCATTATTTCCCAGAACTGCCTTAACTCTCCTGGGCATGGAGTTTACCAGAGCTTCACAGGTTGCCACTGGAATGCTTTTCCACTCCTCCATGACGACATCACGGAGCTGGCGGATATTCGAGACTTTGCGCTCCTCCACCTTCCGCTTGAGGATGCCCCAAAGATGTTCTATTGGGTTTAGGTCTGGAGACATGCTTGGCCAGTCCATCACCTTTACCCTCAGCCTCTTCAGTAAAGCAGTGGTCGTCTTAGAGGTGTGTTTGGGGTCATTATCATGCTGGAACACTGCCCTGCGACCCAGTTTCCGGAGGGAGGGGATCATGCTCTGCTTCAGTATTTCACAGTACATATTGGAGTTCATGTGTCCCTCAATGAAATGTAACTCCCCAACACCTGCTGCACTCATGCAGCCCCAGACCATGGCATTCCCACCACCATGCTTGACTGTAGGCATGACGCACTTATCTTTGTACTCCTCACCTGATTGCCGCCACACATGCTTGAGACCATCTGAACCAAACAAATTAATCTTGGTCTCATCAGACCATAGGACATGGTTCCAGTAATCCATGTCCTTTGTTGACATGTCTTCAGCAAACTGTTTGCGGGCTTTCTTGTGTAGAGACTTCAGAAGAGGCTTCCTTCTGGGGTGACAGCCATGCAGACCAATTTGATGTAGTGTGCGGCGTATGGTCTGAGCACTGACAGGCTGACCCCCCACCTTTTCAATCTCTGCAGCAATGCTGACAGCACTCCTGCACCTATCTTTCAAAGACAGCAGTTGGATGTGACGCTGAGCACGTGCACTCAGCTTCTTTGGACGACCAACGCGAGGTCTGTTCTGAGTGGACCCTGCTCTTTTAAAACGCTGGATAATCTTGGCCACTGTGCTGCAGCTCAGTTTCAGGGTGTTGGCAATCTTCTTGTAGCCTTGGCCATCTTCATGTAGCGCAACAATTCGTCTTTTAAGATCCTCAGAGAGTTCTTTGCCATGAGGTGCCATGTTGGAACTTTCAGTGACCAGTATGAGAGAGTGTGAGAGCTGTACTACACACCTGCTCCCTATGCACACCTGAGACCTAGTAACACTAACAAATCACATGACATTTTGAAGGGAAAATGACAAGCAGTGCTCAATTTGGACATTTAGGGGTGTAGTCTCTTAGGGGTGTACTCACTTTTGTTGCCGGTGGTTTAGACATTAATGGCTGTATATTGAGTTATTTTGAGGGAAGAGTAAATTTACACTGTTATATAAGCTGCACACAGACTACTTTTCATTGTGTCAAAGTGTCATTTTGTCAGTGTTGTCCCATGAAAAGATATACTTAAATATCTGCAGAAATGTGAGGGGTGTACTCACTTTTGTGATACACTGTACATCAGTATATTGGACACTTGATGGCCAGAAGTGTGTAGATACTTATGATTTAGTTGGAAATCCATTCCAATACCATGGGCATTAGAATCCCCCTCCACTTCTATAGGAAGGCTTTTCACATGTTTTCTGCCTCTTCAGAGTATCGGTGTGGTCAGGCACAAAAAAGCCTAACTCACAATTAATGTTCCAGTTCATCCCAAAGGTTTTCAATTTGGTAAAGTCCAGGGCAGCCAGTGTGCCTCCATGGACCTTACTTTGTGCAAATGGACACTGTGATTCTGGAACAGATGATTTAATATTATTGATTTTATAAGCCTGTTAGAAACAGGTGTGTCTGAAACTCCTAAACTTAATCATATAAAGATGACAGTGTTCCTCCTGTAGATTATTTCTGATATAATTTTCATTATGGTTTATTGCCGTGAGCTCAAGGTCTTTGTTGGAGCTTGTCTGAGACAGGCTTTAATTACAGATAAAGACAGCTCAGACATCCCAGGAGATACACAGAAATAACTAGATCTGCTGTCAAAATCACTGAGCTTAGTTAAATATAAACCTGCCTCAGGAATTAAAGGCTAACAAATGGTTTTGTTTCACAAAAACAATATGAAGTATCTTAGTAGTTTGGCCACCATGAACCTCCATAACAACTTTACTGCACCTTAGCATAGATTTACTAAAATTACATTGTAAAGATTTGACCAGAATGTCTTCCAGTAATTGATGTTTTGATGATAGTGGTGGGGAGACTCAACTTAAAATTGCAAAAATACAACACAAGCAATTGATGATTAAGGACCTTGTCCAGGTGCCCATCACTGGTGCCTTGATGGTGTTGGGGTTTGAAACAGTAACCTTCTGATCAATAGTATTTTACCTCAACCAGTGAGCTATCCTTTCTAGATAGAGCTCTTCTTGCTTTGGGCCATACCCCTAGATCACTGTGCCAGGACAAGTACATAATCACCCATGATGTTTAACACAAGCCCATGTACACAGCAACACGCACAAAAAGACAAAGCCATCCAGATTAAAGATAATGAGATCTGTTAACTCTGACTATGCTTTGTTAGTTAATATGCTGAAACAGCTTCACATCTCAGAAATGCAAAACCAGAGAGTAAAACATGCAAGCCCACCAGTGCTGAGATTATCAACTCAAGTTCAAGCTACGCAGCAGCAGCAGACATCTGTAGCTGTGGTGATTATTATGCTACTGTATAAAAAACCTGGTCACTCTCCATGGTGCTGAAATCTGTAGCGGTCTGACCCAGGTGTTAAAAATACTCAATTTTCCTGTGTGTACGACTATAGGTGGTCGGGTGACACAGCGGTAAAGAATGCTAGTCTACTGCCGCTGAGATCCAGTGATTCAGGGTCTGAATCTCAGCGTGCTATTGGCTGGTGGGGCGTCTGTACATACATGAGTAGCTAACGTCCGTAAAGAATGGGGGCCGAAACAGCCTAGACGCCAGTGCCAGTCCCAAGCCTGGATTAAAAACAAGAGGGTTGCATCAAGAATGGCATCTGGCTTAAATCCTGTGCTATGTGGACCAGATCAGCTTTGGAGACTTAAATACAACCAAAGAAAAGAAAAAAAAAGTTATAACACCCTTGATGCAGTAGATATTCACAAAAAGCATTAACAGATATAAAGGAGGGCACTTTTCACCCATTTCCCACTGGTCTGTCATCTTTTAAACATAGACGGTTCTGTCTGTTGGTGGGCTAGCTACTTAGATAACTTAATATGTGTTTACACCTCACTAAATTGCATAGAAAGGGTTTTCATGTGTTGAACTGGAATGTTTAACTTAAGGTTAGCTGTGATTTACACAAGTAACTTGAACATCAAGCAATGTTCAGGTCTTACCCCAACCCAAACACTGCTGCATACATGTCTCTACTCAACTGCTCAGCATGTGTTTGATGCACAGCATCACAGAGCTGCATAATCCACAGCAAACATTTTGGAGGTGTGCATGCTGGCTCCTCTGTGAGTCTCTGTTAATTATCAAAGCCATTTCTGCATACTGACTAACTCCGTTGTTAGCCATGGTAAAATGATGTTAAACTGGACGTTTAACTGAACGTTAAAATCCATCTTAGTTTCTTTGACTTCAAATGGAAACAACATTGAAAGAGTAGGGTTTAATTTGTTTGTTTTATATTTTATTATTCTCTGCTTTCATTTCACTTTGTATGCAAAACTACTTACTGAAACATCAACGATACATTTCATATTGTTTTAAAAAAAGACAACTATGCTTGAAAGAGTTTAAGGTAAAAGTATTTGTAAATATGAACAAACTTAGAATTTGATGCCTGCAACACACAAGCATGTTTGATCATTTAGGAACTAAGGACACTAATTGTAGCAGTTTTATGTTGATTTTTTGCTTGATACGAGACTTAATCTGCTCAAGATTCTGTGGACTCCACTGTCTGATTATCCACTCTATGGTACACCATGCATTTTCAACAGTTGACAGAAGTGGACGGCAGGCCAGTCAAGTACAAGTGTTCTGCATCTACAAAGCCTTATGAATATAAGCAGAATGAGGCCTGACAGGCCTGAGACTTCCCAGGAAGAAACAACGTCTCCCTAAAATCCCAATATACACTTCTGCCTCAATGGTACCTTTAAACATTTGCAAGTCACCCAAAAGAACCAATGTGTTGAAAACGACAGTTATGCTTGGAAGAATTTAAGATAAAAGAAGACAACGAGCAACAAGACGGATTACTACAATTAGAGGAACAATGAACGAGCCATTAAGAAGCCTGAAGACCCAAACCGGAGACAGGATGTTCTGGAGAAACTCTATCCATATGGTTGCCAGGAGTCAGAATCGACTTGGCGGCACTTAATAATAAATGAGAGGGAGACTAAACACACCAGGCCGTTACACCATTACACCCATGTATTTTAGTCCAGCATAAATTATTCTGGAAAGAAATGATTAATTACTTATCTTGCTCGCTAACACCTCTACAGCACTATCGCAAAAACTCTACTTGATTAGAGACACATCAAATATTAATTATAGAAACCACCCAAGCACTTTCGATAGCACTAGCCATCACCAAAATTCAATCAGTGTTATCTACTTGAAAAACAAGCTAATGAGTTAAACATCAATAGAGAAATTGTCGTGTTCTTTCAACAAACACAACATCAACAAATAACTGAACCTGAAAAAACCTTAAGAAGTAATGGCTTACCTTCTAAATAAAAACAAATACACACACGTGCCTGCACATACACGTTACAGCAAATGTTGCCGTTAATGCTGTTTTACAACCTTTAAAGATTTTATACCTAATTATTTCTTTTCTTTTAATGAATGTATCTTACATGCTTTAAAAAATATCTAATCATTGGTATTTAATAAAATAATTTATAAAAGAAACTAAATAAAAAGGCTTTTGGAAGCGCAGCAGCCTATTATGCTAGCCCACCACCACATTTGCCAAACATACATATACATGATTTGTTACCATTGTTGTTACAAATGAATATTTCAGGGTTTGTTGAACAGTTCCTCTGGTGCTGTGCAGTAAAACAGGAAATGTCCTCTAATTACCTCCGTTCAGGCGTATTTTTCACACTAAAGTACTACAGATCATTACACAAAGCATGACACTGATAAAAAGAACCACAGTATTCTACCACCCATACCTCACTCACTTTCTTAACCGCTTATCCAATTAGGGTAGCGGGGGGGGGGGGTCTGGAGCCTATACCAGCTTTTCAACGGGCACAAGGCACACGGTAACACCCTGGACACAGGACACCTACACACACCCATTCACCTATAGGGCAATTCAGTCTCTCCATTTAACCTGACTGCATGTTTTTGGACTGTGGGAGGAAACCGAAGCTCCCAGAGGAAACCCACACAGACACAGGGAGAACATGCAAACTCCACACAGAAAGGACCCGGACCGCCCCGCCTGGCGATCGAAACCCAGGACCTTCTTGCTGTGAGCCACCATGCCGCCCACCACCCATATTACTAATGTGAAAAAGTAATTGCCCTCTTGTTTACTCAATTTCCATTCGAACATTTTGTAAATTGTGAAACAAGAATCTGTTCTGTGATTTGTTCAATAGCTTAAAAACTTTAACTGATAAAAGTACCAAAAAAAATTCCAATGTTTTTACTGACCAACTTTATTACATTTTATAAATATAAAGACATTTTTAATTTGATTCCTGCACTGCAGACAGGAAGACAGAGGCGTGTTTGCACTGTGTTCCATCACCTTTCCCATTAATGACACTTTTTAATTGTTTGGGAACTGAGGACACTAATTGTTGCAGTTCTGCAAGTGAAAACTTTTGCCCATTTTTGTTTAATAGGAGACTTTGTGATCGCTGTTGTCTGGTCATCATTATCTCCTCTCTATGATGCACCTTACATTTTCAACAGGAGACAGATCTGAACTGTAAGCAGACCAGTCAGGCAGATACTTTTTTAGCATAAGTCTGAAAATGGTTATACGGCTCAGAGAGCAGAGCCCTGTTGTTTGAAACAGTGGTAAACAGCCAGCTAAAGGGTATACAAGTGACAACTCATCCAGAAAAAAGAAACATCTGAGAACTGCAGAGCCTACCAACCTCAGCTAACGATGGATGGATGGAGTTTTTCTTTTCTAAAAGCCATGGTAACTCGTGGGTCATTTCATGGCAGGAGGGGCTCTGTGTCTTTGTTTCCAGACTATAAATCTGATTGTTATTTTGCCCTACGATATAGATATAGGGTTTTCATAACTTTTGCTGACAGGAATTTAAGAAGAGTGGTAATCTTTGTTAGGACTAAGGTATCTCCTATGGTGTCCGGCAAAGCACACTTCATTATTTCTTGACAGTATCTCAAACATTCTGTTTGTGTATCTTTGTTAATGTGGCACTATAAGGTCTGCTGATAGGTGCACTTTCTCACCTAATCAAGTGTGCATGTGTTAGATTTGTATACCTCAGCTAAGGTCATTGTTTATAAATACACAACATGAAAGTGGCTGAACAAAATTGGATTAATGAGAGGGTAGAAGAACTATGTAGTTAGAAATTCCTTTCTTAGTTTCAGAGTCATATGGCATTTGTGTGAATCAGCTGGTTGATCCAAAGACTTTGAATAGTATGTTCTTTTTAAAGAGTTTTTAAACTCGAACTCGTTTTCCCAACTGGCCTAACTGCACCTGGGAAAAATTGAAATATAGCATTTATCACATGAACTCGATAGAGATTTTGTGACAAGATCTCAAAAGGGCGATTTTAAACCCCAAAACAGTTGAACAACTAACAAAAGTGTTTAGTTTGAGTCACTGCAGATAAAGATACAGCAACTAGTTATTAAGTGTAGGGGTTATTGCTTTTTATATGGATGATATACACCGATTAGGCATAACATTATGACCACCTTTTGCTGCCCCATACACAACAAACTGTGATGCGCTGCACAGCTACAGTAGCTCGTCTGTTGGAATGGACTACATGGGCCAGCCATGACCCTGTTGCCGGTTTATCACTGTTCCCTCCTTGGACCACTTCTGATAGATACAGACCACTGCAGACCGGGAACACCCCACAAGAGCTGCAGCTTTGAAGATGCTCTGACCCAGTCATCTAGCCATCACAATTTGGCACTTGTCAAACTTGCTCAAATCCTTACGCTCGCCCATTTTTCCTGCTTCTAACACATCAATTTTGAGAATAAAATGTTCACCTGCTGCCTAATATATCCCACCCACTAACAGGCGACGTGATGAAGAGATAATCAGTGTTATTCACTTCACCTGTAACTGGTTATAATGTTATGCCTGGTCGGTGTAGATTACCAACAACTTAAGAACGTTAAAAAATTTAAATAACCATTTAATAAATGCATTGTGTCTTGGTCTTTTATAATACTTCTATTTAGGGGCTCTGGCACGCAGCTGTAAATTCCCAGCCCACTACTAATGAGATCTAGGGTACAAATCCCCAGCGGAGCAATAGGCCAGTCATTCGTCTGCATACAGACATGATTAGGATGGCCTGTCCAGGGTGTGTATTAAAGAAACCGGAACCACTACAACCCTGACCAGGATGAAGTGGTGGTAACACATGAAAATGAAATGAAAATCAGAGGTTGACAAAGTACAAAAATGAGTTTCCTATTTGTTGGTAATTTTTACTCACTGTAGTCTCTACTGAATGGTGCAAACAAAACATCCAGTGAGTGGAAGTTCTGCAAGTAAGAATGCCTTGTTGATAATGTCAGAGAAGGATGGACATACTGGTTTAGGCTACGGTGAGCAGAATGATATGTCAAAACACACAACAATTTTATGTTCCGCTTCTGTCAGACAAGAACATGATGTTTATGTCAAAGTCATACCCTACTATCAGAATCAAATCGAATTAATTAGACCAGATGGTGTTTGTGGTCTAATGAACATCAAAATGCATTTAAAAAACAGATGATACACACAAACACATTTTAATATAAAAGTGTCAGTTCCTGTCCATGGGCAACAACAGTAGCAGCTTCCTACATGCCTCAGGACAAATTATAAGCAACATCAGCAACTTGTCGCCTGCTAGTGTGAAAGCAAGTGAGAGAATGAATGAAGATAAAAAAATGAAGATATAAAAACCAATTATAATTTTAAACCTCTAACTTTACAAGAGATAAAGTTAGCTTCTTTTTTTTTTTTTTACTTATTTTGTTACTTTCCTGTCAATAAAGGACTAATTAAACAGTTTGCCATACTGTCCAGCTGAAAATAGCATGAACCAAAAAGAAACTTGGACTGTTAGAGTGCTCATACTGTTTGATGTATGGACACCAGACTATGTGCTTCTTGGACATCTCATTCCATAAGCATTACTACAGAGTTTGCCCCCTCTTTGGGGCTATAACAGCCTATTTTGGAAAGGCTACCTGCAAAAAAGTGTGGTGTGTTGAACCAGAATCCAGGCGGATCAGGACAGACTCTCGGGTAAGAAGTGCTGTCAGGTTTCTTTTTCTAGACTCTCTTAGTATTACAAGACCTAGCTCTTTTATCTTGACAAGGGAGTTGGTGCAAAGTACTGAATGCAATGGCAATAAAAGTGCCTGTCTGTCTATCCTCAGAGTACATTATTAGATACACATATCTGTTCTGCTTTATAGATTACACATACCGTACAGATGAACTTCGTGGTGATACAGTTACTGACTATGGCCCATCTGTTGCTCTGCAAACCTAACTAACCCTTTGCAATCAAAAGGGACCCACACAGGACTGACACTGATCAGATGTATTTTGGGCTGGTGGACAATTCAGTGCTGTGAGGATAATATAGCTCCAACCAAAATACACAAAGCCAGCAACACCTTGTGATCGGAAAGTGTCCACTGATAAAAGACTAGAGGAAAATTAACACTATTAATGCTGTGCATGAAACAAAAAAAAGAAAACAGCTCCAGTCTCTAACTGTTCACCTGCAAACAGTGACAACAGGCTAGTGTTCCTAATAAAGAGGCCAAGAAGTTTAAACAGTATTTTAAAAACCAACAACATTGTTGCACCTGGTACACTAATACCAGAACTACAATTTATGTGCCATGTTCGTGTCATTGCAGTGCTAGACATGTTTCACCATCAAAACATCATCTAGTCATTGGAGGTTCAATAAGGGTCTGAGGTTCAAGTCTCAAATCTTTGTAGCTTGGACTCTGCAAGGTGTTGGAAACACTGCATGGACTTTTTACTTAATGGTGACATCATTAAATTAAATGCAACGGATTTGTCAGCTGCGCATTCATGCTGTTCTACCATATCAGCAGGATGGTGAGGCAACCAGATTTACACTTAACTTTCTACTTAGCACAGAAACCAAGATTCATCAGACCACGAGTGGACCATTTAGTGCTGGGAGGAGAATATACAGTAGCTTCGACCAAACACCCAAACCCACTAACAGAGGACTAGAAAAAGATTAACACATTGTGCATAAAAAAGAAAACAGCTCTAGTTTCAAACTGTTCACCTGCAAATGGTGCTAACAGGGTATGTGTTCCTAATAAAGAGGCCAAGAAGTTTAAAAACCAACAACAATGTTGCACCTGGTACACTAATACCAGAACAACAATTTATGTGTCATGTTCGTGTCATTGCAGTGCTAGACATGTTTCACCATCGAAACATCATCTAGTCATTGGAGGTTCAATAAGGGTCTGAGGTTCAAGTTTCAATTCTTTGTAGGAAACACTGCTTGGACTTTTTACTTAATGGTGACATCATTAAAATAAGTGCAACCGATTTATCAGCCGCACATTCACGCTGTTGATGCCCCCATTCTACCATATCAGCAGGATGTGAGGTAACCAGATTTACACTAAACTTTCTGCATAGCACAGAAACCAAGATTCATCAGACCTGGAAATGCTTGATGGTAAATTTTCGGCAAGCCTGTGCGCAGTGTAACTTCAGAGTCCTGTTCTTGGCTACTCGGAATGAATCACAGTTAACTGTTGTTATAGACCATCTGCTTTCTGTTTTGGATTCTGAGCTGAGCTTACCATGGTTGTTAGAATTTCCTGTCAGCCCAAAACAGAAAATCTGATTATTCTTTTCTAACACCTTTTCTCAACAAGTCCTACAAACCGTGCCTCACTAAATGCTTTTTGGGGTTTTTTGTACCATTCTGTGTAAACTTTACAAACTTATGTGTATAAATTCCAGAGACTACTTCTTACTGATAAGCTCAAATCAGCTTATCCCAGTCCAAAAACACCAGTCCAGACACTGAGATGACTTTTTTTTTTTAACCTATTCTACATGTACATCACCAAAAGCTTTATGATGTGCTTGTAGGATTTTATACACTGACATGCTGGCAGATGACAGGATGAACAGGTGTTCCTAATTAAGTGGACAATATATCATGAATTGTTTACTTAAAGTGGATTTAGAAAGTGCATTTATTTTAATTACACCTGAGAATTACCCTGCAGTAGGTAGTTAATGTGCTCTGTATTGGCTTTAGGTGTGGGTGAGGGAATTGGCACCTTGTCCAGGGTTTATTCCTGCCTTGCAGTCAGTGTGTCTGGCTGGCTCCGGACCCTCAGGATGAAAAACAATGTACTTGGGATAAAGGAATGAACTATTTAATACTACCAAACGTAGCATGGTATAAAACCGTTTCATATTAGCATTTCATATTAGCTTTATCTGACTCCTTTAGCCGTTAGTTACCCACCCCCCTCCCCCCCACGCCGCCCATTCGATGTCAAACTCCATTTATACATTTTAATTTTGTTTAAAAAACACATATTATTACATTTACACTTCTAATAAGCATAAACGATACATATTACACATTAGAATGAAGAACAGCACTATTTTAACCGTTTTAAAATTAGTCTCGGAGAACCCGAAAGCCGGAGATACTCACAGTTACTGGCAGCCAGAGCTGAAGTAAAAACACTGAGCGCGGTGATAAACAACATCCCGATATCTCTGTGAAATCCCATTACTTCTAAATAATAAGATAATAGTCCGTTTAACAGCTTTAAAATACGCCCAAAACCTCTCAGCACCTTAAGCAGCTTGTGTGGAAAAATGTCAACAACGCCAAGTTTTTCTAGTCGGTTTCTCTCAGCCACACTGACACCGAGCGCGCGCTCACAAGTAAACGCTCGAGCCTTAAGCGCTCTACTTATACAGTCCAAACCTCACGCGCGCGCGCACACACACACACCTAGACGCGCGCACACGCCTCTCTCTCTTTTCCACACACATCACACTCCATCACACATCTCACTCTGTGGTGTGTGTGTGTGTGTGCAAGATCGCACAATGAGTGTTCCTCACATTTAGCTTGAGTTTTGCCCTTGTTGATCAAGAGATGCTTCTAAGTAAAATCTGAACATATTGAACACAGAACACATGGCTTACTGTCTAAATTAGGCTAAGAGGGGTCAGCATGGGCACCCTGACTGGTCCGCGGCTATGCAGCCCCATACGCAACAAACTGCATGCACTGTGTATTCTGACACATTCCCATCAGAACCAGCATTCACTTCTTCAGCAATTTGAGCCACAGTAGCTCGTCAGTTGGAACGGACCCCCACATGCATCAATGACCCTGTCGCCGGTTTACCACTGTTCCCTCCCTGGACCACTTTTGATAGATACTGACCTCTGCAGACTGGGAACACCCCACAAAACCTGCAGCTTTGGAGATGCTCTGACCCATTCGTCTAGCCATCACAATCTGGCCCTTGTCAAACTCGCTTAAATCCTTACGCTTGACCATTTTTCCTGCTTCTAACATCAACTCTGAGGATAAAATGTTCACTTGCTGCCTAATATATCCCACCCACTAACAGGTGCCGTGATGAGGAGAGAATCAGTGTTATTCACTTCACCTGTCAGTGGTCATAATGTTATGCCTAGTCGGTGTACGTCACTATAAATAAGACTACTGTCTATAACTAGTTTGTCATGTTTTGTCTTGTGTCCATATAGGATACCTTAGAGTACTATGGTTTCATTCACCTGGTAGGTGGGTTTGTTACATCAAATTAGCCTAAGGTTTAGGTTAAAAAAAATGAGTATCTTTACGATGTATTGGTGCGTTGACAACAAAGTCATTCCACCCTTTGTCTAGTGCTTCCAGGTAGGTATGGGCACCATGCCTTCAATCAATATGAATCAGTGACTAAAGGTAAATAAATGAATGAACAGATTTTTCATTTGAATTTTATTTTTTATTTCAAAAAATGGGGTGGCACGGTGGCTCAGTGGGTAGTATTGTCACCTCACAGCAAGAAGGTCCTGTGTTTGGTCCAAGTCCTTTCTGTGTGGTTTGCATGTTCTCCCCATGTCTGCGTTGGTGTCCTCCCACAGTCCAAAGATGTGCAAGTGAGGTGAATTGGAGATAAAAAATTGTCCAGGACTGTGTTTGACATTAAAACTTGTGAACTGATGAATCTTGTGTAACCAGTACCTACCTGTCCTAACATGAATGTAATCAAAAGTGTGTAAGACAAAACGTTAAAATCCTAATAAATAAATATTTTCAAAATGTCTCTATCATACACACACACACACACACACACACACACACACACACACACACACACATGACCTACCCACTCAACAGCTTTCTGTCTCATTAATGCATGTCTGACCTCCTAGTCTCCTGCTGTGTGTTGTGGGAACAGACACAGTGTCGGTCTGACTCACTGAAAAGATGACCACTCATACATTGTTTACTCAAATGAAGTGTGATAAAGCCCGTTCAAGCCAGACTTAATATATGTTATATCATATATAATACCTACTTACAGAAAAAAGTTTGTGAGCTCAGAATTTCTGCTTATGCAGGTACACTATGTTCGTATGAGGACATCCTTTCTGATTACAGAGTAGAGGTGTTATAGATACACATATTGCTAACGTGTATAAAGTAAATTACTTTTACATTTACATTTTATGCATTTTTCAGACGTTTTCATCCAAAGCAACTTACAGTACTGTGACAGTGTATACTGTCTAAGCAATTGATGGTTGAAGGTCTTGCTCAGGGGCCCAACAGTGGCAACCTGGCAGGGGTGGGGCTTGAACCAGCAACCTTTCATTTACTAGTCCAGCACCTTAACTGCCCTACAATTTATTTAAAATAAATGGTATACTTCCTAGCTTGCGGCAACGGTTAATTTATTTGAAGGTATCTATACTGTTCCAGGACTGCTTGACAAACCTATTGTGGAGAAACTTTAGTGGCTATATTAAAACAATCAAGTATATGTTATATCAGTTGATAAATATTTTTATTAAAACTAGAAACAATGCAACATTATGTTGTCAGAACCTTTTAAAATATAAAAACCTTAATGTCCATTTTTTTCATGTTTTCCACTTTTCCTCCCAATCTTGTCATGTCCAATTACCCAACTGCACTTTGCTTCCTCTCTACAGCTGCAGACCTCCACTCCTGACCGAGTAGAGTTGTGACTAACACATGCCCCCTCCGACACGTGTGCAGTAGCCGACGGCATCTTTTCACCTGCCCAAGACGAGTTCAAATGGGGCTCTGCCTCGCGCATGGAGAACAACACACTGATCTCCATTATCCCTCGTCTCTGATGCAGGCGCCATCAATCATCCAGCAGAGGTTGTAAGTGCATCAGTTTTGAGCAATCCCATCCAACATCCGACCTTGATGGACGAGCCAATCTTTGTCGTGAAGGAGCTCAGGCTGCCGGTAGCAGAGCTGAGATTTGAACTCACGAGTTTGAGTTGTCAGCGCTGGTTAAAAAAAAAACGAAATTAATAAGAAGATAATAAGGTGCCCAGGTGGCGTAGGGGAATATTCCGCTAGCACACCAGCACAGAGATTCTGAACTCCTCGGTTCGAAACTCGGTGTTGCCATCGGTCGGGTGGGCGCCATCTAGCAGGCATAATTGGCAGTGCCTGCAGCAGACATGTTTGTGCTAGAGTGGTATGACTATGTGGGTGGGGTCTACAAATGCTGTGTAAGGACTCTGATTAGCAGATATAGAGGTGCTTGTGCAGAATGCATGGGTGTGCGCAGGTCAGAGGAGACGTAAGCAGCAATATACCCACATCGACTGCAATCAGGGATCCCCCAGCAGCGGGAGACAAATTGACTACGCTAAATTGGGAGAAAAATGGGAGAAAAATGCATAAATAAAATAAGAAGATAATCTAAGAAGAAAAAAATAAGAAGATAATATAACGCAGAAATTTGAAACTGAACTAACAGTGAATGAGGTTGCAGGTAGGAGCTTAAAACAAGTGACAAGTAAGAGTCAAAATATAGAACTACCAACAATAAGTTGATGTATAACAGATAAAAGAAATTTTAAGAATTTAAAGAATAACTTACAAAATAAGAAATCTATCAGAACTGATTAAAAAGACTGGATTAAATATGTCAAAATAATATGTTAATATGTCAAAATGGTAAATGTATGCATAACACTTGAACATGTGACACATTTAGGCCACAACTGATCTCCACAAAATATCCGAACGAATCCCGTATAAATGTATGGGCTTCTTTACACCCAGTGTCCAGATCATGTGAGCCATATTGTAAATGTGACAGCTTTTGTAAGGCTAAAAGTAAATAATTGAATGCCTAACCTTCTAAGACACATACGAATGGAACGATATTTTGCATGCTGCATGTGATCAAAATTAATGTGGCATAAATAAATGGCAAAGCAGCGGAGATCAAAGAAGTTGCCACTTCAAAGAGCTATTGCAAAAAAGCCATCAAGTTGAAGACCGCCCTCTTAAACTGATTAAAAACAAGAAATAAACAAACTTATAGAATAAAAATAGCTTAGGCCAAAATAACCTCTGGATGCATTAGGGAGAATGTGGTGAATCTCATACTTTAGAGAAATATTACACAAATAATTGATAAGTATGCAGCATGAAAAAAAGTTTTAGAAACATTGCTCATACATTGTTCATACTGTAGCGACGTTTGATGTGAGCTTTTCTTATGAACTCAACGAATAAAACACCAAAGAATAAATTAATAATGATGCTAGCTGAGAGTCTTACAAAACCTTACAGTCAGAAATGACTGATGTTTAATCTCTGGGCACCAGTGAGTAACATCTAATAATGATATAAAGCAGTTTTTAGAAGTAACCGGTGTCACTTGGACTGTCACGTTGGTCTTGATAAAGCACTTGTTTGTTTGTGTTTAGTAAAGAGTATTCTTATTGCTCCTACACAAGTGTATTTTATAAGACACTGTGATCCAGTACCTCATACCAAACTCCATGTTGGTTTAGTTAGTGATGTGACAGCGACTATATATGGCTGCGTCCAAAATCGCATACTTAAACAGTACGTTCTAAAATCGAGGAAGAATGCACTGCTCAGCCGGTAAAGCAGTAAGCTTTTTCAGTACACAAGTATGCAGCTTCAGACGTACTGCGTCCGGCATCTTATCAAAGTCACGTGATTCATGACGTTATATCGCTGCAGTTATAACAATTTAAAAAACAGACAAAATTCATTCTGTAGGTCTTCACAAAGCTACTAATAACGTTACTCAGGGTTGTACACAATAATAAAATTTTTAATTTTTGTCTTACTTACACTTGTAAACAACCGACTCTCTGCTTTCCACCATCTATCAGCTCCAGTTGAATTATGGGATACGTTAGCAGACCGCAAGTGTGCATCATTTGCATACTCAAAAATGGCTGCCCATGAAGTAGGTTATCCGGGTACTTTTTTACGTACTCTTTAACGTATACTAAGTATTCGGACATACTAACCGCTCTCTCGTACTGCTTTCGCTTACTGTTCAGTATGGAAGTATGCGATTTTGGACACAGCTTATGTCAGTACCAACACTTTGACTTTGAGGCAGTTGAAGAAAATCCAGACAAATTCCAGAAATATTATAGTATTATATATTAAATATTTTTAGTATATTACAATATTTTAGTATTACATTATACATGCATCGGCCTATTACTGATACACACATTATAAACACAATAATACATGATCAGTAATGTATATAATTAAGAACAAATATGTACATCCACTTATTTACAAGGAATGCCCATGGATTTTTTTTATAACTACCACAACAGTAAATAAATAATTATTGATTAAAATGAAATAAAAAATCAGGTGCATGAAATTAAGCCAGGAAATCTCGGAAGTCAATCATTGGCAGTAAAATCAGCCATATTGAATAGCTCAGTGACATTTAACTTGGCACTCTTATTATATACCTCATCAACAAGGGAATTTTGTCAATAAGCTTCACACACAACCTCATGTGTCATTTGTGAGGAATAAACATTAAGAAGCAACAACAGCCTAAATCATGTGGTGAAAAAACCTTTATAAAATAATACAAAGAATATCTGAAGACTGGATTAAGCAAAGGTTTATTTACACTGTGCTGTGTGTTTAATAAAAATGAAGCATCGAACCACATCACAAGAGTCACATTTGCACATGGTGTTATACAGACAGTCTGCTTCTTCCAAAAACCACCAATACTACTTGGAACCGGTTAGAGCTTGTTTAAGGTGTGTTCTCTTTACACTTCAGTCACTAATTTAAAGCATTGTGGATCAAGTTTCCATATGGATCAGTTGCACACAAGCCTAAGATAACCATGCGCAATGCCAAGCAACAATTGGATTGATGTAAAGCTCTTAAAAACATCTCACTAACAGTGGAAAAACAATGGAGGGACAGGGGTAGCCAAGTCTGATGGACAGTGGTAGCCTAGCGGGTAGAGCTTTGGGCTATCAATCCGAAGATTATCAGTTCAAATCCAGACTCTACTTTGCAGCCACCGTTGGGCCCTTGAGCAAGGCCCTTAAACTTGCCTGCTCCAGGGGTGCCATACAATTGCTGACCCTGAGCTCTGACCCCAGCTTCCAAACAAGCTGGAATATGCAGAAAAAGAATTTTATTGTCCTGTACACGTGTATACGTATATTTGACAAATAAAGGCATAGAAGCAAACCTATCATGTCAGTCTGACAAACAAAACTGGGTGCCTCCAAGTGTCTGGCAACTATTTAAAAAGGCCCTTTTGTTTCAGAATTGCAATTTTCTGATACACAAAGCAAAGTCCATGGTACATTGGTGAAGGAACGTGACTGGCCTCAACCCCAATCAAACCCTTTAAGATGAATTGTAACATCTAGCATCAGTACCACAATTATATAGAATGGACTGCTTGAAAAATATAAATCTCTTTCTCTCTCTCTTTCTCTCTCTCCTCATCATTATATGAGTTGCACTATTAGACGCGAAGGTTATCTTCTTGACAGAACAGACAGTTCCGCCACCCTATGCAAGTGCTGTCTCGTCTTCTCTAGCCTCATTTGGGGACCATCTGGTCTGCATATAATTATCAAGCATAACTTAGTGTCGGTGCGTAACACTGTGCAGTTGAATACTGCACAAATACTAAAACAATGAATGAATGCCTTTATTGTTATTGTATATAAAATACAATTACATTTCCTGTGCAACTCCTTGGAAAAAAGAAAAACAAGAACATACGCTGTCACATACACACTAAAATGTAGACACAGCGGCTTAGTGCTCCTGGAAAAGTTGTTTGGTTTTTTTTTTATTCTTTTGAAACTGTGTCTAAGTACAAGGAACTTCTCCTACACTCGGGACGAACCCATAACATTGGAAAAGCATACCAGTCCGTTGTTACGAGCACCTTCCAAGACTCTCACCAAATTCCTGCTGAGATAGTGAGAGCCCATGGGATAATTACTTGGATTGGTTTGGTTGGTGACCAGGTATTGGCAAGCCAGGTGTTGTGCAGTGCCAGTTTGTCACCAGACATAGCGCTTGATGTTCCTCTTACCTCATCAGACATAATTTAGCACACTCCATGTCATATACCTTTTACTCAACACTGGCTTCCGTCTTGCGACTCGTCTTGCCATAAAGGGCCATCGTCTCTTATCATCTTGGAGAAATTTTGAAGCTCTTATAGAGTGTCAGTTGGGTTCTTTCAAAACTTGCTGACCAAGGATGCCTGGATGCTCAATTTGGCTTGACGGTGAACTCCATCATGGTTTAAGCTCCTTCTACTTCATAAGTAGAAGGAGACAGTGGTAGCCTAGTGGGTAGATCTTTGGGCTATCAACTGAAAGGTTAAGAGTTTGAATCCCAGCTCTGCCATGCAGCCACTGTTGGGCCCTTGAGTAACCCTCTCTGCTCCAGGGGCACCGTACAATGGCTGACCCTGCGCTCTGACCCCAGCTTCCAAACAAGCTGGGATACGCGAAGAAAGAATTTCATTGTACTGTACGTCTGTATATGTATACATGACAAATAAAGGCATTCTATCTATCTACAATCTCTAAAGCTACTGTGCTTCTAGAAACACTCAAAGCCTTAGATATTGTTTTATATCTGTGCAAGGACCATGATTTGTGATAATTTGAAGATCATTCTCCTACATAACCCCATAGCTTTGGAATAATCTCCCCACCCTTGTTTGTGATTGTGTCTCAATTTTCAATTCCAGATTGACACCCTGGTGGTCTGGACAGTCTTGCGCTCTCATGCTCTGTCACTGTTGCTGGCCCGGTTACAGTATGTTTGCTCATCTGTCTATGCCTGTTTTTGACCTCCAGAAACAGGGCTGTCCACCTACTATAAACAAAGAAGCAGAGCTTAGGGGTTATGCTTTGCGACAGGATCATGCTTTGCGACAATCTGATTACAGAGATCCAAAGACAGTTCCTTGAAATTCATGGCTCAGTTCTTATCCTGATAATGTAGTCTTATGCCTAGCTCACGCTGACAGGTCACCACTAGATGTGCCAGCTCAAAGCCAAATCTTTGTTTGCTCGGGGCTCGAAAATTGGCTCTTGATCGCTATGTGTGAACTGTTCAACGACTCGGTCTAAGCAGCTCACCGGTTGGACCTGTCAGCGACTCTGAATTATGTAGTGTGAAAGGTGTTGTGATCAGGTTGTGATTGGCAGTGAGTGCGGAGTCAAGCTACAGATTTAGGGGAAATCTGGAGGAGGAGTTGTAAATGTGTCGATCAGAGGCATAACATATTTTCTATCAGAATACATCGGCACACAACAAGCTTTACAGTATTTGTGACCTTATCGTCCACGCCAAACCATAATACCAACAATGCATTGCAAAAATATTTATTTACCTCTAACTCACTCTACAGAGAAACAATCCCTGCTGGTCACATTCACCCAGATTTACTTCTTCTTCCTCTTTGCTTTTACGCTGCATATCAGCACACAAACACTTGATCATTCGCTGCTTGTTGAAGTGCATTTTTGGACACTGTATTATTATACCCCCACAATTCTCAGGTGTGTTTACGTGACAAAATGTAGTTTGGGAGACCAGACAGACTCATCTGTGATTTCTCCTGGTGATAGATTGTGTAGTGTGTGACCCCTTATCGCCGATCAATCTTGTAGTGTAAAAACAACAACTTAAAAGACTCCCGATTATAAGAGATCCAGTTATGTAGTGTGAACTGTACAGCAATCTGACCCCTTAGAAAGTCATGTAGTGTGAACTGAGCATTAATTTTGGACACATATAGACCCAGATGTGTTCCTTTCTGAGGTATTAAAAAGGTGATGTCTAAACAATTTAAATTGCAATTGGTGGATTTCAAAATTCTAGACATCTATAGTATATAATTTCAGCAAACAGGATGCACATGACCACAATCTAGAATGCAACAGCAACGGATCTAAATAAACTGCTAATAATTATTTAGGTAGTCAATGCAAATATCATTAAAGCTTTGCAGCTTTGCACTACTATATGTGGCACTATTGGACGTGAAGGTTATCTTTACATTAAAGATAAGATTTACGCAGATCCAGCATCATATGCAAGTGTTGTCTTACCAGCACCTTTTTGTGTACTGATCTGCACATTATCAGCATAACTTTGCATCGGTGCTATATCCTGTGTGAATGTGTAAATACTGCATAAAAAATCAGGTGCAAAATAATGTCATCATCTTTCTGTCGCATCTGCTGAGCTCCCATATGTAATTATGCCTGGCTTCATGACAACAGTTGACATTTATCCTGCAGTACTGAGTGTGTTTCTCATTTTATTTAGATGATGATGTGAATCTAACCGGAGTGGCTTAGGATTTTTAAAGTATTACAAGAAATAAAACAGTGAAGACCTAGCTTGTTAGTTTTTATGGAATCATTTAAAGTTTTTATGGTGTTTCTGAGAAAGAGGGGGTTTGTTTGTTTGTTTATTAAGATTTAAATGTCATGTTTTACACTTTGGTTACATTCATGACAGGAACAGTAGCCAATTCACAAGGTTATATTAAACACAGTCCTGGACAGTTTTGTATTTCCAGTTCACCTCTCTTGCATGTCTTTGGACTGTGGGAGGAAGCCGGAGCTCCCGGAGGAAACCCACGCATGTGGAGAACATGCAAACTCCACACAGAAAGAACCCGGACCCCACCATCTGGGGATCGAAGAGAAAGAGGGGGTAAACCCAGTATTAAATCCTAAAAGAGGATCTGGGTTCAATTTTATTTAGAGTTATTTTATTTATTTATTTATTCATTCATTCATTTATACGACTAAAACTGCCATTTTTGTCCATAATAATGCCAGTTGGCAGGCTGCCTCTTCTAAAAATTTAGGTTGGATTTACAACCCACCCAAATAGTTTTTCCGATATTCCTCTGCCCTAAAGAGTTAGTGCTATAATTAACAAAACTAAAATATTTATTAAATTTAATTGAAATTAAATGTATTAAACTGAAATATTCATTGAAAGGTTATGAGGTTATATTTTTAGCCTTGGCAAGTTGCCTCTGTTGGGCCCTGATCAACAACTTAGTTTAACTGTAAGTCACATCACATAATTTAAATACATCTAAAAAGCTGCAACAAGGTGATGCACCCTGCACCATGCTTTACAGATGGGATATTTTTTTTATTATCACAGACTGGACTGAATAATGAAGAACTCCAATTCTTTACATTATTATTTTTTGCTAGTTATAACTTTTAGTTCAAGTTCATTTTGTGTTTGTATGATTTGTGTAAATCCGATTTATTTAAATTATCCTCCAGGCCACCCAAGGAGGATGGGGTCCCTGCTGAGTCTGGTTCCTCTCAAGGTTTCCTCCTGTATTTTAAGGGGAGTGTTTCCTTGCCACTGTTGCCTTCGGCTTGCTCAACAGGGGTTTTTGGTCTGTTGGTCCTTGTTTTTTGTAAAGTTGCTTTGAGACAATGTCTATTGTAAAAAGTGCTATACAAATAAATACATTTGAAAATTTGATAAGTTGATGTACAGATATTATTCCTTCTGCATCTCTGCTAAATCATTTAGCTCTTATTCGTGAAATTTCCAAGTATTAAAATGTGCGTGTTATTGTCTAAACATAAATTAAAACATTTGTTGTAAGAGGCCACGAGACCGACAGGTTACATAATCGTGCCCACCTGCCGGCAATGTTGGTAAAATGGTATAATACCTCCGCCATAATAGTATTTTATTGTTACATTTGTTTTCTTTTTTCAATAGTTTTAGCACTACACACTGTGCTCTCGGTGTGATCTTTACAAAACACCCACTCTCAGGCAAATACTGTTTTTACTTAGTTTTGCAAAATGATCAGAATACAGAATCACCAAAGACCTGTTATTATCGTTACCATCCCCATGGAGCTCATTCTAATTGTCAGTGTTCTGGGGGAATGTTTTTATTTTTGTTATTACCCCTGCAGATTCCTGTGGTAATCCACTGTAATACTGCCATCCCTGTTGCTGTGCAATTCTGTAGTTAAATTTAGTGTCATTTTAGTATTGAAAGCAAGATGCACAGGATTACTGGGTTGAGTTTAGGGTGCTGCGCAGGCCAGTGAAGTTCCTCCACAGCACCCTCACCTCAACCCTATTGAACACCTAGAGTATGAATGGGCTGTTGATTGTGAGCTAAGCCTTTCAATCCAACAATCGGTGCTTGACCTTACACATTCTTTTTAACTAAAAGGACACAATTTTCTCCAGACCGAAATATTATGGAAAGGCTTTTTGTTAATATGGAGGCTGTTACAGCCATACAATCAAATATAAATGCCTTTATTTCTCAAATACACATACATGTATACAGTACATACACTGATCAATCATAACATTATGGTCACCTCCTTGTTTCTACACTTACTGTCCATTTTATCAGCTCCACTTACCGTATAGAAGCACTTTGTAGTTCTACAATTACTGAATGTAGTCCATCTGTTTCTTTATATACTTTTTTAGCCTGCTTTCACCCTGTTCTTCAATGGTCAGGACCCCCACAGAGTAGGTATTATTTGGGTGGTGGATCATTCTCAGCACTGCAGTGACACTGACATGGTGGTGGTGTGTTAGTGTGTGTTGTGCTGGTATGAGTGGATCAGACACAGCAGTGCTGATGGAGTTTTTAAACACCTCACTGTCACTGCAATATCCAGCAAACAGCACCCCGTGGGCAGCGTCCTGTGACCACTGATGAAGATCTCAAAGATGACCAACTCAAACAGCAGCAATAAGAGTGATCGTCTCTGACTTTACATCTACAAGGTGGACCAACTAGGTAGGAGTGTCTAATAGAGTGGACAGTGAGTGGACACGGTCTTTAAAAATTCCAGCAGCGCTGCTGTGTCTGATCCACTCCTCCCGGCACAACACACACTAACACACCACCACCATGTCAGTGTCACTGCAGTGCTGAGAATGATCCACCACCTAAATAATACCTGCTCTGTAGTGGTCCTGTGGGGGTCCTGACCATTGAAGAACAGCATGAAAGGGGGCTAACAAAGCATGCAGAGAAACAGATGGACTACAGTCAGTAACTGTAGAACGACAAAGTGCTTCTATATGGTAAGTGGAGCTGATAAAATGGACAGTGTGTGTAGAAACAAGGAGGTGGTTTTAATGTTATGGCTGATCGGTGAATATTCCTGCTCCCCGTATCCCAGCTTGTTTGGTAGAGGAAAATAGAGCACAGGGTCAGCCATTGTCCGGTGCCCCTGGAGCTAAGACAGTCGAGGACTTTTCCAGACGGGTGTTCCAGACGGTATAACAACCAGAACAGAACAAAATAATGAAGGATGCTAAATAAATATTCATGCCAATGGTATTGGAATAGTATGTTTAAAAAGGTCAAGGTCAGGTGTCCATATTTTTTTAGCCATAAAGTGTAGAGTGTAAAAGATGCATCATTAAACACGACAGTGTGCGTGGGCTGGACCTAAATGCATCAATCTAAGTAAAATAAAAACAAACAAATAAACAAAATAATGAATAAATAAATAATAAAATGTTAATAATGGGTTTAGATTATTTGTATCAATTTGTTTGGCTTTGAAGACTCATGTATGTGTTCCTGCAATTTGAAGCTGTATTATCTTGTCTCTTGTTTCTGGTCTTCATTATCTTGTTATCCAGTTTCCTGTGTTCCCTGAGTATTTTGCGGTTTCGACCTCTGTCTGCTTGTTTTCGACCTTGAGTAATAGATACATCTCTGCTGGCTGTGTGTCTGGGCCTGAATTGTTAGTTTTAATGACGACGAGTTTTGGAAAACCCCAATTAAAAGACGCTGCACTTTCATTCAACAGTCTTTGACTCTAAATTGTTAAATGTTCACTGCAGCTTTGTATAAATGTAGTGTTTTATGAAGTGTATCGTCCTGGATAACCAACTGACCCTCTCTTCTCATGTAGCCAACATGACGAGATTGTATTGGTTCCTCCTCTACAATATCAGAAAGATTCGGGCATTTCTCTCCATGGAAGCAACTCAGATTCTGGTCCAGTCACTTGTAATCTCACGGCTGGACTACTGCAACTCCCTCCTGGCAGGTGCTTCTTTGTCCACTATTAAACCCTCGCAACTCATCCAAAATGTAGCTGCTCGCCTGGTTTTTAACCAACCTAAACACTGCCACATCACCCCACTGCTGCGTTCTCTTCACTGGCTTCCTATAGCTGCACGCATTCAGTTTAAAACACTGATGCTCGCCAACAAAGCCAAAAATGGATCAGCCCCAAGCTACCTTCGTGGTCTAATCAAAGCCTGCTCTGTATCGCGCAACCTCCGAGCCACTGGTCTCGCTCGACTTGATCCTCCACCCAGGACTCGAGGAAGACAAGCATCAAAGCTCTTCTCTGTACTGGCACTCAAGTGGTGGAACGAGCTTCCTCTGTCTGTCCGAACATCTGAGTCTCTTGCTGTCTTCAAAAGATAATTAAAAACCTTCATCACGCCGCTCAGGTAGCGCAGCGGTAAAAAGTATGCTAGCACACCAGAGTTGGGGCTTCGAATACATTATAACAAATCTCAGCTCTGCCTTCCCACTAGGCTGGACGGCGGCATGAACAACGATTGGCTGTTGTTCATAGGGTTAGAGGGTAAAAAGTCGGATCATAGGTCCTCATAACTGGTACAACTGCGGCCCCTGCTGGCTGACTGAAGGCGCCTGCACAGGGCTGAGGAATAATGCCCTCCGTACACAGTGCCCGTCGGTGTATGAACTTGACTCGTGCAGGTGAAAAATGTGCATGTGAAAGAAGGAGGGGGCGTATGTCAGTTGAGAGACGTCCTCAGTCAGCGGTGAAGGGTCGAATCAGTATAGAGGATGCAATCAGTAATTGGAAAAAGTGGAAAAAATTGAAAAAAAAAATAAAAAAACCTTCATCACCTCTTTACTAAACCCTTAAGCTGACATGTACTGACTTACTAACACTCATTCATTTCTTATTAAAAAAAAAACGCGTTGGTTCTAACAGGGTTTCAGCAGATTTGTGTTCTTGAACTAGTGGTCTACCAACTAGAGTATGGTAATGTTTACTATGGAAGCACTTCTGTATGTCACTCTGGATAAGTCTGCTAAATGCCAAAAATGTAAATGTAAAAGGCTTGAGACAGTCTTGATCTGAAGTCTTGATCTTGAACAAAACCATAGCAAATAACGAAGGCAGAGGAAAAGCAAACGGGCTTTTTGTACGTACCTTCTCAATCCGTCTCGAGCGGCGTGTTCAATTTAGATTACGGCTGATGGAGGTCTTAAGGAAAATGAAACATGAAAGGAAAAGGCACACTGATGAAAGAAAGCTGAGGATTAAAACAAGGAATAATCCCTCGTACATTCACCGATATCACTGATGCTTCGATTGACCTCGGAGTGGCTCTTTCGGATGTGGCTTTTCTTCTTCTCAGATGCCGTTGTGAGATTAGAAATGTAGCAGAAATGCTAAATAACGAAAAAGCAATATTTTATAAATCAATAACAATACGTACTCAATTATTCATCCTGGATACTATTTCTGCATTTTGGTCTTTTAACTCTGCAGTTTGCATTCTTATGTTCTCCATTCCATTAAATATTGACAAGAGGAATAGATATTTTCATTATCTGCAATCTTTAACAAGTGTATCGGCTCACCGTGGCTAGCTGACTCGCCGGCAGACTGGCGTACGAGATCTAGTGTCTACGCGCTGCAGATCCTTGTTGTAAAACTTCAAAGGCTTTCTCTTTTTTCTTATCCCATATTCTCAAAGAAAGGGAACATTGAGTTACCTCTTTAATGGCTTCTATTGTCTGAAAGAAAAAAGAGGAGACAATCTTACTGAACTGGACTGCTCTATTAGCCTCAGGTCATCAAATAAACCCCAGGTAAAGTCATTCAGAGTATTTCGCTCATGCAGATGATCTATAGATCGTGCACTAACGATTTTGACAGCATGAGTGTGTTTGCATTCGCACAGTCGTGTCGTCTGAACACTCGTTATTAAATTTCCTAAAAGATTATTGTAAGTCAAGCCTGTGATACCATCGCTGGTAAAGTTACATGGTAACAGTACACTGTAACCTTCAGTCTTATCCGGTATAGATACTAGAATTAGCATTTCTGATAAGAGTTACACTGGTAGAAGACAGGGCCAGTTAAAGCTTATATGAATAGATTCCAGATGCAAGATACAAGGTTACTAGGCTGTTACTGAGAAAAAGGTTTAATCACTGTTTAAAATCACTGTTAGGATACTGTGATACCTGTGATAGCTGCTTCAGGATATTTTTGGTCTTTTTTTTTATTCATAACACAATGGTGACAGTGATAAAGTGTAAATTTAGGCCCAGCCTATTGTGCCACCGAACAATTTGAGGTTTGGTTCTTGGTTCCTTTTGCTACTCAAAATTTTTAGATACACATAACTACTGTATACACCGACGAGGCATAACATTATGACCACTGACAGGTGAAGTGAATAACACTGATTATCTCTTCATCATGGCACCTGTTAGTGGGTGGGATATATTAAGCAGAAAGTGAACATTTTATTATCGAAGTTGATGTGTTAGAAGCAGTGTAAGGATTTGAGTGAGTTTGACAAGAGCCAAATTGTGATGGCTAGATGACTGGGTCAGAGCATCTCCAAAACTGCAGCTCTTGTGGGGTGTTCCCGGTCTGCAGTGGTCTGTATCTATCAAAAGTGGTCCAAGGAGGGAACAGTGGTAAACTGACGACAGGGTCATGGGCGGCCAAGGCTCATCAACTTATATGAGTTAAAGGATCTGCTGGTAACATCTTGGTGCCAGATACCACAGCACACCTTCAGGGGTCTAGTGGAGTCCATGCCTCAACGGGTCAGGGCTGTTTTGGCAGCAAAAAGGGGACCAACACAATGTTTATTCTTTGTTTACATATAGTATGACTTTTCAATTCTCTACTTGTAGTCTTCAGTGTACTGTACATCTTCATCGTACACCTTGTCTGATGCTGTTTTATTTTATGTCACTGCTGTGTTGTTTAATTCTATGTTTATATATAGTATACCTTCCTATTATTCAATTCGATGTTTATATGTTGACACCTGCACCAAGAGAAATTCCTTGTACACCTGGTACTTGGCGAAATAAAGATTCTGCTTCTGATTCTAATTAGGAAGGTGGTCATAATGTTATGCCTCATCTGTGTATACTGTATAATACAATTCAAAATGTATTGAACTTTGGTGAACCACTGTAATTGCTTAGATAATAGCCAATAATAGCTACTAGTGTCTGTATTTTTTAATTTTTTTATCACAATAGTCATGGTGATTAGTAACTACAGGCAAAGCCTGGCTATTATTTATGCTTATTATGATGGTACCCTTTTAACAAGTGCACTCATTTAGAACTGTGGTTAAACTTCAGACTGGAACGATTTTAAAAATCTCCTAATATGAGAAATTACTTCAGCCTTGCTAATCAGAATAAATAGTGATTTTTTCATGGCCGTGGTATAACAGGAAATATGTGAGGATATGATATGCAATCTTCTGCCCCATTTAGCCAGGCTCTATTACCCTCTCACCACACCCTGATGGGATTCTGATTTCTGTCCCCTCGGTGGATTAGCTGATGTGTATTGCCCTTGGATTCACTATTTTAGAGCTCTCATCATTCCTCCCTCGCGCATCAGTGCTGATTCACGTCCTCAGGGTAGGAGACGCTGATCAAAGCAAGTGACACCTTGAGAATCCCAGCCGGGAGCTGAACTAGCCGAATCACTGCCGTTACACCCGCCCATCCTGTAATGCCATCTTTCAGACTGTGCTCCACTGTCATAAGGTTTACCCCTGAAGCTTTTCTCACAGTAGGGAGGCTCAGATTAGCGCCTGGTTTGCAAGCGCTGCAGGTATGGGAGAACTTTATTTAGGCAGAGAGCAGAGGTCAGAAACTTGCTGCTCTGTAGGTTTAGGGTAGTGTCTAGAAACCTTTTTTAGAAACCTAATTTTTAGCCACCCAAATTTTAGAGCAAATCATCCATTATTATACACAGGTTATTTTAAGTTGTTAGAAAGTCAGTATGCCTCGTCACAAACCATCATTTTTAACATTCATATCAGCAGAAGTAGATTTTGCTTTAATGTACACTAATTAATGTTTGTTTGTTTATTAGGATTTTAACATCATGTTTACACTTGACTCATCAGTTCAGAAACACAATCATGGACAATTTTGTATCTCCAGTTCACCTCACTGAACTCCTCCCACCCTCACCATAATCAACCAAAATATAAAAGTGCGGAAACTTTTAAAAAAATATTTTTGTTTATGCATGTTCTCCCCTTTTCTCCCTTTTAGAGTGACCAATTGCCCGATTGCGTCACGCTTCCTCTCCACCAATGCCAATCCCCGCTCTGACTGAGGATAACGAAGCTAACCCACGCCCCCTCCGACATGTGGGCAGCAGCTGTATGCATTTTGTCACCTACACTTTGACAAGTGCAATGCAGATCAGCACTGTGTACGGAGAGACACACCCTGACAGCACTCTTTTCCCGTCTCTGTGCAGGCGCCATCAATCAGCCAGCAGAGGTCGTAATTGCATTAGTTATGAGAGAGTCTCTATCTGGCTTAACCCCACCCATATCTGAACAACAGGCCAATCGTTGTTCATGTGGTTGCTCAGCCCAGCCGGCAGGCAGAGCTGATACTCGATACGATGTATTGGAGATCCCAGCTCTGGTTCCAGCGTGTGTTTTTACCGCTGCGCCACCTCAACGGCGGAAACTTTTTGAAGATCTCTCGTAAATTGTGAGAAAACTGAAATTGTCAAGGGCAACAAACATATATTAAGAGAGACAATCAAAAAGAGGAATTCTTCACACTGTGTTTCAAAGAGAGGTAAGGATTGTGTTAAATGTTAAGAACAAAAAGCATCCCATGGCCCTGCTGGAAAGGTCCTGTTTCTTCTAATCTGATTAAAAAACAAATGTCAAAGCACTGTAGTCTACTACTGGCTTCAAGGCAGATTTCACAAATAGACCCTCAAATTCAGATTTCCTCATCACTTTCATTTAGAAGGAGTAGTTTTATCACTTAGGTTTGTGGTGTGAATCCAATTTAATGGATCTGTGAATACTTTAATGTTACTTCACTACCAATTATTGCTAAAGTTCACTTCATGACTTGCTGGAGGTTTAACCATATGCTCATGCTGTGTTGTACTGTTGAAAGTTAAAATTAAATATAGATCAAAAATAACCCAGGTGCAGACCATCACGACTGTGCATCAGCAGATTACCAAACGTCCCGCCTGTCTGGTTCAGCACCATGCACGCTCTCAGTTTGCCCCGCTCTGTGGAGGGAATGCAAATGAGCGCTCCCGATGCCTTCTACGAACTGAACGTTTGCAGACTCCCCCGTGTAAGATGAGCTGCAGGAACACAACCCAATGACCCAAACACCACCTGCTCCTGTGGAGGGTAATCGAGCGTTTTATAACCATGCGTCCTACGAGAACGACTGCCTATTTAAGTTCATAAGAAGGGTTGAGCCGTAACCTTTTCAGCAGGTACTGCTGGTGCTATTAAAGTTGGAAGTGCTTCAGCGCATATGGTAATATGGTAACACTGAGATTAAAAAAATAAAGTGGACATTCAGATAAGTGGTCTAATTTGGCACTGGTGGAAGATAAAAGGTTTGAATAGAGCAGAACTACCATTAGCACTAGGACTGAAAAACATCTTTGGATGGAGATACGTGCAAACACACACAGTTAGATCTGAAGCCAAATATCACATACACTTGTACAAGACGTACAATAAATGTCAGTCTTGGGATTTCTAGCATTACTGCAAATGTTCTGTGACTGAAAGAATTTGAATATCAGTACAAATAGACACTTCTCTAGGTTCATATAACTTTGTGGAATGGCAATTCTTGGTAGTAATTATGATTGCCCACTTGTAGCCCCCCCCCCCCCCCCCTTTTCTCCCTAATCTAGTCGTATCCAATTACTCTGATAGCATTACGCTTCCTCTGTACCGATACTACCCTCCGCTGCTGACTGAGAAGCATCACAACTGACACATGCCCCCTCCGACACGTGTGCAGTACCGGCTGCATCCTTTCACCTGCATGAGGCAAGTGTGTGCATATGTGGATCAGCTTTGTGTACAGCGAGCCACACCCTGATTAACTCTTTATTCCTCAACTTTGCGCAGACACCATCAATCAGCCAGCAGAGGTCGTAGCTGCATCTGTTATGAGGAACCCTGGTCCGGCTTTCCCACCCTGTGTGAACCGCCCAGCCCAGCCCAGTCCAGTCCAGCCAGATGGCAGAGCCGAGATTCGAAATGATGTGTTCAAAATCTCAGCTCTGGTGTGCTAGCATGTTTTACCTCTGCGCCACATGAGCGGCGCCCATTTGTAGTTTGATTGCACCCATTACAAAGGACAATATTTAACCAAAAGTATATTAAGAATATATTAAATAACAAACAAATGTAAATACAGTGGTACCTTGAAACTCAACGTCAATTACTTCTGGGACTGGCGTTGAGTTTAAAAGGCATTGTGTTGCAAGGTATTTTTTTCCATAAAGATGGTAATGTGTTCCATGGTATTGTGAACTTGCATATATTTGAGGCTTATGTTAAATAATGGGGTTGTTTTTGACACTTATACACACAAAATAACACAAATATAAAATAAAAACACTAAAATAAAAAGCCGATTCTTACAATTTCTCAGAACCTCGAGCTGTAAACTAAGTTTAAAAGTGAAACAGGAGGAAAATCCAGCTAAACACAGATACATGTGGAGCTTTCAGAGTGAATCTGAAGCTTATTCCACACAAATGCAGATTCGTCTCATATTCACACTTTGATGACGTATTTCCGCTCAAGCCAAGCGCTGAACAAAGTGGCTGTTTATTGTTAATTTTACATTAAATAAATAAATTTAAAAAACTAAACATGTTGAGTTTAAGGAAACGTTGAGTTTAAGGAAACGTTGAGTTTAAGGGTACACATTTCTCAATGAAGGGTGTTGAGTTTTAAAGATTTTGAGTTAAGAGTACGTTGAGTTACAAGGCACCATGTACTCCCATCAATAAACACACACACTCACTGAAAAGCTAAAGACAGTGGAGTCGAATATTACGCAGTATAAACAGTAAAAGGCCAGACAGCAAAACTACAAGAATCCAAAACCAGAACAAACAGTCAGATGCAAAGTCTAGTGAGATCCAATTTAGAGGGAACACTGCAGAGGAACATTCATCATCATAAAAGTAAAGTATTGAGGTAAATCAGTTCAGGTGCAGCCATGCGTGTTATAGAAGTTGAACTGAGTGCAAAGCCTTTCGCATACTGTACAGCCACCCATGCATAAGAAACCGCAGCTCTGAGTTGCCCATCACCACCCACATCATTACTGTAGCACTGTAATTCCCTGCTGAAATGTTCTGATTAGCTACTGTAAGATACAGAGAGCATTTAAAAGACAACACGAATATGAGACGCCATTATAATCAAAAAACATCTTCCAGTAAACTTGTACAGATTATCTAAAAAAAAAAAGTCAATTACCACAGCAGTCATGAAGTGAAACTATGAACTGAGGCAGGTGCATATAATAAGTGGAATACAGACAGTACCAAAGGCTGAATGTGCTCAGGTTTTTGTACTTGTTTCTAGGTGAACAAAGGTCATATTCTGCAAAAGAAACTTTTTCTTGTGTATAAAACTGGGCCATAAATGTAAAGGTCATCCTCTCAGATCCAGTGGTGCTATATGATGGCTGGCACTGCTTTCTGACCCTGGATTTTAAACAAGCTTAAGTATGCAGAATAGAAATGAATTTCGTTGTTCTCTACACATTTATATATATATATATCTATCAGCTCCACTTACCATATAGAAGCACTTTGTAGTTCTGCAATTACTGACTGTAGTCCATCTGTTTCTCTACATACTTTTTTTTAGCCTGCTTTCACCCTGTTCTTCAATGATCAGGACCCCCACAGGACCACCACAGAGCAGGTATTATTTAGGTGTCGGATCATTCTCAGCACTGCAGTGACACTGACATGGTGGTGGTGTGTTAGTGTGTGTTGTGCTGGTATGAGTGGATCAGACACAGCAGAGCTGCCGGAGTTTTTAAATACCTGTCCACTCACTGTCCACTCTATTAGACACTCCTACCTAGTTGGTCCACCAAAGTCAGAGACGATCGCTCATCTATTGCTGCTGTTTGAGTTGGTCATCTTCTAGACCTTCATCAGTGGTCACAGGACGCTGCCCACGGGGCGCTGTTGGCTGGTTATTTTTAGTTGGTGGACTATTCTCAGTCCAGCAGTGATGTGTTTAAAAACTCCATCAGCACTGCTGTGTCTGATCCACTCATACCAGCACAACACACACTAACACACCACCACCATGTCAGTGTCCAGTACTCTGTGGGGGTCCTGACCATTGAAAAACAGCATGAAAGGGGGTTAACAAAGCATGCAGAGAAACAGATGGACTACAGTCAGTAATTGTAGAACTACAAAGTGCTTCTATATGATAAAATAAACAGTGAGTGTAGAAACAAGAAGGTGGTTTTAATGTTATGGCTGATCAGTGTATATAAACATGTATATATGACAACATCTCAATTTCTTATGCTCATGGTTTTGGAATTGGTTGTTCCAAATAGTTGGGTGTCCATAAATGTTTGTTTATATAGTGTATCTATAGTCTCAGAGACAGTTTAGTTTTCATAACCTTACAGCATCTTACTGGAATGGCTTATGAATAATAAAGTCTGTAAATAACCTTATCGTTTGTCATATTCACTGCTGCTGATATGCATTTTAATGCTAATCAATAGCAGTGCATGCTTACTCTATAAACTCATTAAACAATATCGTATAAAACTCATCCTTGAGCAAACCACCTTGACAATTGATTTGTCAATAACCTGATCAATAACGTAGTCAATATCTAGGTCTTATTAAAAGCTTTTATCTGTTGCATGAGGTACATTTTTGTTGCCACTATAAGCATAAAGTATATGCCGCCATATATGCTGTGTTCCAATTCAATAATCATATTTTCATATTCATATTTTAATTACAATATTTAATTGAATCGTAAACATATTTATAGCTTCCAATATGACAAATAATCTTCAAACTAGGACTCCTTCTGGTAAGCACCCATAAAGTCTTTTTAAAGACTTTGATATTTAATATTGGCTTTAACTGGAAACCAGGGACTGAAAGCCAACAGTGAGTTATTTCAAACCGCCTGGCCACAAAGAAGACCAGAAAACAGATGTATGAAAACGTAAAAAATAATCAGAATCAAAATGAAAAGTGCTTTTAAATCGTACTGAATCCTGCAATCTTAGTACGTTCTGTGGCATGTTTTTAGAAATACTAAGCAGGCCCGGCTGACCTTGGTTTTAAATGGCATGTACAGTGTATCACAAAAGTGAGTACACCCCTCACATTTCTGCAGATATTTAAGTATATCTTTTCATGGGACAACACTGACAAAATGACACTTTGACACAATGAAAAGTAGTCTGTGTGCAGCTTATATAACAGTGTAAATTTATTCTTCCCTCAAAATAACTCAATATACAGCCATTAATGTCTAAACCACCGGCAACAAAAGTGAGTACACCCCTAAGAGACTACACCCCTAAATGTCCAAATTGAGCACTGCTTGTCATTTTCCCTCCAAAATGTCATGTGATTTGTTAGTGTTACTAGGTCTCAGGTGTGCATAGGGAGCAGGTGTGTTCAATTTAGTAGTACAGCTCTCACACTCTCTCATACTGGTCACTGAAAGTTCCAACATGGCACCTCATGGCAAAGAACTCTCTGAGGATCTTAAAAGACGAATTGTTGCGCTACATGAAGATGGCCAAGGCTACAAGAAGATTGCCAACACCCTGAAACTGAGCTGCAGCACAGTGGCCAAGATCATCCAGCGTTTTAAAAGAGCAGGGTCCACTCAGAACAGACCTCGCGTTGGTCGTCCAAAGAAGCTGAGTGCACGTGCTCAGCGTCACATCCAACTGCTGTCTTTGAAAGATAGGCGCAGGAGTGCTGTCAGCATTGCTGCAGAGATTGAAAAGGTGGGGGGTCAGCCTGTCAGTGCTCAGACCATACGCCGCACACTACATCAAATTGGTCTGCATGGCCATCACCCCAGAAGGAAGCCTCTTCTGAAGTCTCTACACAAGAAAGCCCGCAAACAGTTTGCTGAAGACATGTCAACAAAGGACATGGATTACTGGAACCATGTCCTATGGTCTGATGAGACCAAGATTAATTTGTTTGGTTCAGATGGTCTCAAGCATGTGTGGCGGCAATCAGGTGAGGAGTACAAAGATAAGTGTGTCATGCCTACAGTCAAGCATGGTGGTGGGAATGCCATGGTCTGGGGCTGCATGAGTGCAGCAGGTGTTGGGGAGTTACATTTCATTGAGGGACACATGAACTCCAATATGTACTGTGAAATACTGAGCAGAGCATGATCCCCTCCCTCCGGAAACTGGGTCGCAGGGCAGTGTTCCAGCATGATAATGACCCCAAACACACCTCTAAGACGACCACTGCTTTATTGAAGAGGCTGAGGGTAAAGGTGATGGACTGGCCAAGCATGTCTCCAGACCTAAACCCAATAGAACATCTTTGGGGCATCCTCAAGCGGAAGGTGGAGGAGCGCAAAGTCTCGAATATCCGCCAGCTCTGTGATGTCGTCATGGAGGAGTGGAAAAGCATTCCAGTGGCAACCTGTGAAGCTCTGGTAAACTCCATGCCCAGGAGAGTTAAGGCAGTTCTGGGAAATAATGGTGGCCACACAAAATATTGACATTTCAGGAACTTTCACTAAGGGGTGTACTCACTTTTGTTGCCGGTGGTTTAGACATTAATGGCTGTATATTGAGTTATTTTGAGGGAAGAATAAATTTACACTGTTATATAAGCTGCACACAGACTACTTTTCATTGTGTCAAAGTGTCATTTTGTCAGTGTTGTCCCATGAAAAGATATACTTAAATATCTGCAGAAATGTGAGGGGTGTACTCACTTTTGTGATACACTGTAAGTGTGTTTGTAAGGTTTGTTTGGATCTGGTTATGGCAAATTAACAAGCTTCCTTTCTGTAAAGGAGGATAAGAATTCCTGGAAGATCCTCCAGTTTCATTGACTTGTACAATATATAGGAATATTTGCTGAAGCTGCTTTAGTAGCTAACTAGGCACGTTTATGCTTTTATCTACATTTGTAATACGCTTTATTCAATCATAATTTGCAGACAGCAAATAAACTGTCATCGTAATAACACATGTGTGGTGTAAACAGAACAGCCTTGTCAGTAAACACAGACTGTTGTTACATCTACAAATGCAGGACTGCAAGCCAAATATCATCCTCATCCAGAAATGCTGCCAACTTTGTCGGGCAAAGTGAAAATACCCACCTTTCAAACTGTTTTTGAAAATAATACAAATATCCACCCTTCTGGAAACTTCTTTCTATGGGCCAATCCAGAAACCAACCCAAGGTTAAAAAATCCAGTTTCATTCATAACAGAAAGGTGTGGTAGTGCCAAAGGCATGGGTAACTTGCACTCTGAAGGCACCATTAATAGTGAGGGACAAATACACCTTTTGGAGCAACATATGCTGCAATCAAGACAATGTTTTGCAAAGCCACCTGCTGAATGTTTATTAATTTATTTTAGATTTTATCTTAATGTTTTACACTGTGGTTACATTAATGACAGGACAGGTAATTACTGGTTACACAAGATTAATCAGTTCAAGTTTAATGTCAAACACAGTCATGGACAATTTTGTGAATCTCTGATTCACCTCACTTGCATGTCTTTGGACTGTGGGATTAAACCGGCGCTCCCAGAGGAAACCCACACAAACATGGGGAGAACATGCAAACTCCACACAGAAAGGACCCTGACCATTTCACCTGGGAATGATGCTGCATGTGTTAGAGTGCAGGTGCTAGGCTGGCTTGCCTGCAGTCCAGACCCATTTCTCATTTATAATATCTAACAACTGAGATTCCAGCTGTTAAGCAATAATGCTCGAACAGCTGCCAGTTTTTTTTATTTATTATTTACATTTTCCCAACTGTCCCAGCACTTTTGAAAGTCCTAAGAGGTTAGAATTGACACCTACTTATTTAGATAGCTTTGCTTACTGGCACAATTTAGACCAAAAATGGTGTTACTTCAGTTCATGGGGTTTATAACATGTCATTTCAGGTCATCTAACTCACAATGCATGACTTATTAGACTTTCTGTCCCTCATGGTCTGACC
This sequence comes from Trichomycterus rosablanca, assembly GCF_030014385.1. Taxonomy (NCBI): domain Eukaryota; kingdom Metazoa; phylum Chordata; class Actinopteri; order Siluriformes; family Trichomycteridae; genus Trichomycterus; species Trichomycterus rosablanca. The sequence continues at coordinate 24,172,611 of NC_086004.1, forward strand.
TCCACAGCTGCTCTGGTGAAGCAGGACATATGTCTTTCCTTCCCGTTGTGCGCGGCACAGTGTTTATGTGCTGCCGCGTGATAGCATCAATGCCATATGAACTTCAAAACAGCTGTGACAAGTAAACCACTCTGATGCACGGTAGATTTTATCCTTGGACGGACTCTGTTTACATCGCTGTGTCTTCATTAGGCTGTTTTGTGTTTGTGTTTTCATGTGTGATAAAAGAGACGAGGTGATATAGCCATCAATTATTTAGTTCATTCATTCATCTTCAGTAACTGATTCATTCTAATCAGGATTGTGGCGAGAAAGGTCAGATTTTGTGAAAGAAAGTAATTTGTTGGTCCCTTAACCTTGTGAGGGTTTGAAGATCATGGACATTTATTGGTTTGAGCTTTAATAGGCATTCATTATTTATTATTAAGTCAATAAGCACAGATTTCTTTGGATTCACTAAATGACTTAATTATAACCTGTGAGATAAAATAAATAAAATAAACGCAGTTTGCAGGATCCATAACCAAGCCAAAACACAACTAGCTAAAAAAATCTATAAACATTTGGTTCAAACCCTACCACTGCCACATTACCACTGTTGTGCCTCTGAGCAAGGCTCTTAACCCTCAATTGCTTAAACTGCAAGTCGTTTTGTATAAATGTAAATGCATACCAGTGGCGATTTCTCTAAGACTGCAAGGGAAGCTCAGCTTCCCCTAAAATGTCAAAAATTAAATGGTTAAATATGTACAGTTGTGTTAACATTTCATTGACTACAAATGCGTTAGAACACGTTCATCTCGAAGACGAGTTCGTTCAGAATCAGCTACTTATCACAAATCGACTGACTCGAACTTCTCATACATTCCCGTAGCGTCAATGCAGTTGCCCGTAGAAGCTGAGCGTCTATTCACTTCAATGGGACTGCATGGAAAGGTTTTTTTCAATGCTTCGAAACTCGCCAGTCATTGGATAAATGCCACTATTTTGTCCCGCCCCCAGAAGCTGAGTGTCTCTGGGGGTGAATGGAGCTGTAGGTGGGTATGTATAATTATTTATGTATAAATAAATTGACAAATTTTATGATGTAAGCCGACAATGAGCTTCCCCTCTTTGAAAGACCAGCAGCCGCCACTGATGCATACAGACAAAATGACAACCAGTTGTCACATACACTGACGAGGCATAACATTATGTCCACTGACAGGTAAAGTGAATAACACTGATTATCTCTTCATCACGGCACCTGTTAGTGGGTGGGACATATTAAGCAGCAAGTGAATATTTTATCTTCTAAGTTGATGTGTTAGAAGCAGGAAAAATAGCCAAGCGTAAGGATTTGAGCGAGTTTTACAAGGGTCTGCAAGGAGGTCAGGTGTTCCGAATCTGCAGTGGTCAGTATCTATCAAAAGTGGTCCAAGGAAGTAACAGTGGTAAACTGGCGACAGGGTCATGGGCAGCCAAAGATCATTGATGCACGTGGCCTGTGTGGTCCGATCCAACAGACACGCTATTGTAGCTCAATTTGCTAAAAAAGTTAATGCTGGTTCTGATAGAAAGGTGTCAGAATACACAGTGCATCACAGTTGCAGGGCTGTTTTGGCAGCAAAAGGGGGACCAACACAATATTAGGAAGTGTATGTCGGTGTATGTGCCAGCTTCTTGATCCACCAGTGGAGAGGAAACTTAGCATACACCGGCAATAGCTTCAAAAAATAGGTAAAAAGAGCAGGTTTCTTCCTACAGTCCAAAAACATGCAGTCAGGTTAATTGGAGACACTGAATTTCCCTATAGGTAAATGTGTAACCACAATGAGATCTTCCTTGATAGTGGATTTAGAATCAGCCTTATGCACATTCCAGCGCTTTCCAGACAGATCTGTCTTTCAAACCTCTGTGAGGTGAGCTGCACAGAGCCTCTGGAGATAAAATGGAAATGAACCTTCCCAAAAGCACCAACCTGTCAGGAAATACAGCAGTGCTGCTGGCCTCTATCAAGTCCCTCAGCCCTGAGAACGTGAGCCATAACCCACCATGCAACACTTCCCAAGGGAATCTGTTCTTCTCTGGGTGATTGAGAGTGAGTGCCACAATGCAGAGGCAGGATCAGGTTGGATGAATTTTTTCCTGCTTATCAGTGCCTTGCAGGTTAAAAAGTACGATCAGGTGAAAAGGGATCTGAGGTAATCGTCTCTTTGGCTGTACATTTAGAAAATATTCTTTTAAAATAAAATACCTGAAAAATTCTCCTCTTTGTTATGCACCACACATTTTTCATAGGAAACAGATCAGGGCTGCAGGCAGGCCATTCCAGCACATGCACTCTGTTTCTATTAAGCCAAGTAAGCAAACAAACAAACAAGTGCCAGGTTAAATAATGCAATGTATTATTTATTTATAATTATTAATGCAAAATATGTACATTTAAATCATTGAACTAATCTTTTAGGAATATTATTTGTGTATTTATTTTATTATTTGGCCAGCATTAGCATAGCTGACTGGACAGACACTAAGTGAATTGATTTGCATGTTGGATTATAATGGTGTGAAATCAAGTCAAGTCTTATAATGACCTCAATATACACTGATCAGCCATAAAATTAAAACCACCTCCTTGTTTCTACACTCACTGTCCATTTTATCAGCTCCACTTACCATATATAAGCACTTCAACAGTTCTACAATTACTGACTCTAGTCCATCTGGTTCTCTGCATGCTTTGTTAGCCCCCTTTCATGTTGTTCTTCAATGGTCAGGACCCCCACAGGACCACCACAGAGCAGGTATTATTTGGGTGGTGGATCATTCTCAGCACTGCAGTGACACTGACATGGTGGTGGTGTGTTAGTGTGTGTTGTGCTGGTATGAGTGGATCAGACACAGCGATGCTGATGGAGTTTTTAAACACCTCACTGTCACTGCTGGACTGAGAATAGTCCACCAACCAAAATATATCCAGCCAACAGCGCAACGTGGGCAGCGTCCTGCGACCACTGATGAAGGTCTAGAAGATGACCAACTCGAACAGCAGCAATAGATGAGCGATCGTCTTGTCTTTTCTACAAGGTGGACCAACTAGGTAGGAGTGTCTAATAGAGTGGACGGTGAGTGAACACAGTATTTAAAAACTTCAGCAGCGCTGCTGTGTCTGATCCACTCATACCAGCACAACACACACTAACACACCACCACCATGTCAGTGTCACTGCAGTGCTGAGAATGATCCACCATCTAAATAATACCTACTCTGTGGTGGTCATGTGGGGGTCCTGACCATTGAAAAAACAGGGTGAAGGCAGGCAAAAAAAAAGTATGTAGAGAAATAGATACAGTCAGTAATTGTAGAACTACAAAGTGCTTCTATATGGTAAGTGGAGCTGATAAAATGGACAGTGAGTGTAGAAACAAGGAGGTGGTTTTAATGTTATGGTGGATCAGTATATATTCAGTAGTATTCCCGTCAGTGTTTCCAGGTGGTGCTGAACCAGAATAAATCAGTTAATAAAATAAATGAATAAATTACAATATGTTATAATCACTCTGGTACACTTAATCATCTCTGCATCCTTTTAGTACTGCCCTCATACAAAATCTTACATCTGCAGCTTGTCGTTGATTTCCTTCTTGACTGCTCTTTAGCCCTCTGTCATCCCTCTTCTCACCTCAACATCAGCTGTCATTTCATTCAAGTCCTGTCTTGTTGTGCTGTTGTCAGCCACTTGAAGTGATCCGAAGGACTCCGGCTCGGAGAATTTAGATGAAAAATTTTGCCCACACTTCAGCTCTACTTACTTTCTAAAGATGTAGAAAAGCTCACTGCAGGGAATATAAGGCATTATATATTTTTAAAGAGCAGCTGAATCCTAAATAATGTGTATTTCTATTGTAATTTAAAATATATATTTGAGGTTTTGTCCTCAATTTGTCCTTTATTACCTATATACAGGTGGTTTAGCTTTTAAGAAAAAAACGCTACAAATAAAACTGGACAGGTGGCTCCTGGAAGCATGAAGTAGGTAAATTGGCTTTATACCAATTTTTTTTGGTAACATCTGTCTCACAAAGACTGGCCAGGGTGACATGATAAATAAGAATTAATAAAATAATAATAACATTAATATTAACATGATATCATGATAGGCGGCACAATGGCTCGATGGGTAGCACTGTCGCCTCACAGCAAGAAGGTCCTGGGTTCGATCCCCAGGCGGGGAGTTCCAGGTCCTTTCTGTGCGGAGTTTGCATGTTCTCCCCGTGCCTGCGTGGATTTCCTCCAGGAGCTCCGGTTTCCTCCTACAGTCCAATGACGTGCAGTCAGGTTAATTGGAGACACTGAATGGGTGTGTGTGTATGTGTGTCTGCCCTGCGATGGACTGACGCCCTAGCCAGGGTGTTACTGTGTGCCTTGTGCCCACTGAAAAGCTGGGATAGGCTCCAGCTCCCAATCCCTCATTGGATAAGCGGTTAAGACAGTGAGTTTTGCTTTTATTATGAATTTTTTGAATTAAAAAATAAAGAAAATGCTGAAATGTAAGACTTTGTACACTCAGTGCTGCAGATGCTGTATCTACTAATCCTTTCCCACTTGCAGTACATGGAGCACATCCAAATTTTGTTACAATGACGTCCTTGTGTTGATGCCACCCCAGGCAGCTACATACAGTGCCTCTGCCAAGAAATGCCTTCATCTATGTCTGAATCTAATATCAACAACAACAGCCATTGCAATGCTCCATAAAGCACAATGAGTGTATTGTGTAGTGACCTTCACAAAGCCATGATCTTATTCCATTAGGTACCAGGCTGTCGCATCTAATATCAGTACCTGATTTCATAGATGCTCTTGACTGAATAGGCCCCAACTGCTCCACAAGACACATTTTAGAACCTTGTGGTGAGTCTTATAAGTAAGGACCGAAAATGCGTCACGGACCGTGAAATGAGCCTTTTAATATGCAATTTTCTGTGAAATTCATAATGTAAGGTTTTTATTTAATGATTTATCTTTTTTCATTCGTGTAGCGCTCAAGTGCCTCACGTTTACTGGTTAATCTGCACTATGAGGTGATCCTAGCAATCCTACGGCAGTTCAGTTAGCAATTGGTTATTCAGAACGTCCAAGATGTCGAAGTCTAAAGCGGCTAAAAACACGACTCGGGTAACTGAGCTTGGAAAACACCCAACCAATTGTTTGTGTGTATGGGGGGGGGGGTCTTCAAACACTGTGCAAGGACCCTTGTTAGGAGACCGAGGCGCCTGTGCAGAAATGGATGAGCCTCATGTGCGAATCCACCAAAGCATGGATGAAAAAGAAGCGGTTGAGGGCTGCACATGCGTTGGAAGGGGCATGAGGCAGGCAAATATACCCTCCTTGAACGCAATCGAGATCCACAGCAGCTGTCAAAACAAAGAGGTCATGGAACAGATAGACAAGCGTGTTATTTGGAGTAGGGGGTATCACACTTCTTGTGGTCACCCAGAAATGAAATAAAGGATGTTCTCCCCACAGGAAGCCTATGCTGTACTCAGTGAACATCAGAAAAGTGAGGTGGCCATGCACTCACCCCACAGGGGCATCAGCAATAAGCCTCCTGTGAAATCCACGACCAAAGTGGAAAGAAGAAAAAATAAGAGTTAAGAGAAATGGTGAACACGCTAGCTACAGAATCCAGCAGTGCATGATAACCCCTGTTCCTGGAAGACACTAGAGAAACTCAGTTTAAACCAGCGGATAATCCATTCCACCAAAAGGACACAGCCCAGAGTGGATCAAGGACATGTCCAGAGTGGATCCATTTGTAAGCCTTTTAAAAAGGTGACATGATGCCACCTCTGGACACTTGTCCATCCAGGGTGATTACATTATGACAAGCAACAATTCCGACATATGATCCAGTGTAAAACCAGGCCTATAAAACCGGTATATACAGAGCTCTCCCAGCTGCAGCAAATTAACTCTAATGAGTCACAGCGACTGTCTGATTAAAGAAAACACCACTGTCAGTCATCTGCACCTTCATGCCCCATGCCGGCCATAATGGCATGCCAGATGGACATGATTCTGTAATCTGCATCTCCTGCTGGACTCTACAGCAGGTCTGACCGTTACAGTTAATCAAGACAGACCTGACACTTGCATTAAACATGCTGTCTCCTCAGTGGGTCTTTATGCCTCAACTTCCTCAGAGCAAAGTCACAGCGTGTCACCAGCGGATCACACACCGAGAGAATAATGATGGCATTAGCATGACAAACCAAACAACATTAAAGCAAACAAAAAAGTCCAGCTGAGCATCTCACCGCTGGTGTAAGGTTAAAATTCAGAGTTTCAGGTCTCAGCCACTGCCCTAATATGCCCCCTGAATTGGGAACAATCAATTTCCATTAGGAGTTAGTATTTAATCAAACGCTAAGGCATGATTATAATTAAATGTTTGATAAAGAATGTTCCAGTAGTGAGTGAATGCCCTTTGTTTAGTAATGATGGTCTACACACAGTAGGATAGCATTTTGATTGTTCCTGGTTTCTACACAGCTGCGCTTAAACAACACCCACAAGTCGCTCAATTTCAACTACTGTACATAAAAACTTCAGGGATCAAACAAAAGAGGGTCAAACTTGGGCAAATCAACTAAAAAGTCATAACATTAAAACCACCTCCTTGTTTCTACACTCACTGTCCATTTTATCAGCTCCACTTTTCATATAGAAGCACTTTGTAGTTCTACAATTACTGACAGTAGTCCATCTGTTTCTCTACATGTTTGTTAGCCCTCTTTCATGCTGTTCTTCAATGGTCAGGACCCCCACAGGACCACTACAGAGTAGGTATTATTTAGGTGGTGGATGATTCTCAGCACTGCAGTGACACTGACATGGTGGTGGTGTGTTAGTGTGTGTTGTGCTGGTATGAGTGGATCAGACACAGCAGCGCTGATGAAGTTTTTAAACACCTTACTATCACTGCTGGACTGAGAATAGTCCACCAACCAAAAATATCCAGCCCACAGCGCCCCATAGGCAGCTTCCTGTGACCACAGATGAAGGTCTAGAAGATGACCAACTCAAACAGCAGCAATACAGTAGATGAGCGATCGTCTCTGACTTTACATCTACAAGGTGGACCAACTAGGTAGAAGTGTCTAATTGAGTGGACAGTGAGTGGACACGGTATTTAAAAACTCCAGCAGCACTGCTGTGTCTGATCCACTCATACCAGCACAACACACACTAACACACCACCACCATGTCAGTGTCACTGCAGTGCTGAGAATGATCCACCACCCAAATAATACCTACTCTGTGGTGGTCCTGACCATTAAAGAAAGCAGGTTAAAAAAGTATGTAGAGAAACAGATGGACTACAGTCAGTAATTGTAGAACTACAAAGTGCTTCTATATGGTAAGTGGAGCTGATAAAATGGACAGTGAGTGTAGAAACAAGGAGGTGGTTTTAATGTTATGACTGATCAGTGTATATATCCATATTGTTTCACCATGTAAATACTCATATTTTTTATAATTTTTAATTGAAATTGTTCTCCATTCTTGCTTAATATGAGACTTTAGCTGCAAGATATCTTCACAATGCTTCATATTTTCAGCAGGAATCAGATTTGGACTGCAGTCAAGCTAGTCAAGCACATGCACTCTGTGTCTACGAAGCCCTGTTGTTGTAGCGTGTACAGAATTACGTCTGACGTTGTTAAGCTGAAATAACTTCACTTCAATTTAAATTGCTTAATAATTGCAGAGATCGAACAAAAGAGGGTTAAACTTGGGTAAATCAACTAAAAAGTCATATATGCTACATGGCCAAAAATATGTAGACACTTTTTTGTGTTGTGGTAAATTTAGTCATAAGCAATGTGAATTGTTGCATGGAATCATAGTCAGGCACTAAAGTTTAGTGACTTTCAGACCTACAATATTTGATGGAATCTTTCCAAACAATTCAGTCCATCACATCCCTGCATAAAAATGTCTGTCTGAAACCCACTTATTACTTTCAGAGGTTAATACACACAAGATTTTGTTTACTATGTGCATTTCTGAGTGTCAACACCTTCACTGAACCCTTGAGTAATGGAAATGTCTTTTAGCTGTCGAATCACTGGCAGTTTGACTGATAGGTCTGGTTTAGCAAAATGCCAGAGGAGTACTACAGTTGGTCAGAGATGGGCATAGGTGCAGGTATTTAAGCTTTTAGCTTAAATACATACATGTAGGGCCCTACTAAATTCACAGGAACACGTGTCATTTCACAGACCTCGTTTTTCATAAATCACAGATTTCTCAGATTAGAGAAAAGTGCCACATTTCTCAGAAGTCATTACATTTACATTTACATTCTCGACATTTAGCAGATGCTTTTATCCAAAGCAGTTGAGGGTTAAGGGCCTTGCTCAGGGGCCCAACAGTGCCAGCTTGGCAGTGGTGGGGCTTGAACTGAGAACCTTCTGATTACTAGTCCAGTACCTTAACCACTGAGCTATCATTGTCATTAAATTACACTCATAAATGAAATGATAAAATGTGGAAAGTAAACCTAGAACGTACAGCGACGGTCTCAAATACGACCCCCCCCCCCCCCCCCCCCCCAAACTCAGTTACGCGAGTCATGTTTTTAACTGCTTTACATTTCAACATCTTGGACATTTTGGACAACTGATTGCTAACTGAATTGCTGTAGAATTGCTAGGACCGCTTCACAGTGCAGTTTAACCAGTAAACGTCAGCGCTACATGAATAAAAAATTTTTAATTGCTAAACACAAACCATATAACCTGGGAAAAGGCTCATTGTGATGCAATTTTCAGTCTTAAATTAGGTGAATTATATGGCCAAAAAGCACGTGGACACATGATCATGAGCTCCCAATGTTAAAGGATGGATGGATGAACTGATCCATCCATCCATCCATCCATATAACCCCCCACCTATCCATCCATCCATCCATATATCCACTCATGCATTCATCTATCCAGCCATCCATATATCCATCCATCTATACATATATACGTCCATCCATCCATCCACCCACCCACCTGTTTGTTCCTTCCTCCCTTTCCATCCATTCGTCCTTATTTCCTTGACCATGTGGTCCATTGTGACTGGAAATTTTATATTATATAGTTATTTGCATTAAACTCATAAGTTTCCGCTTTTTTAGAACAACTAGCAGAGGTAGAAGAGACTTTTTGAAACTTTTTGTTTCATAAGTCCAGAGATATGTTGATCTTGGTATGGGCACCCCCGCACACAGTTTTTATATATACAGTTTTGGTATAAATAAGCCGATAGGGCGGACGGTATCCACCCTTCTCTCCTGTAAAGGCCTGTGTGTGTTTGCATTATGAGATGAGTCATAAATTGATTTTTGCTTTTACTATTACTCCAGTTGTCTATGTCAATCTTTAAGGGTTATTTTGAATTCCCACAACACCACCAAGCCCACCAGCTTATTTCTGCCACTGGTAGGAACTGGTCCTTACACACAGCATGTATTAACACAATATTTGGCAGTATAAAGATGGGAAGAAAACACTGCAAGAAATGGGAAGGTTCTTAAAATATTTTGCAGCAAAAATGTGTGTGTGTGTGTGTGTGTGTGTGATGGGTAGCAAAATGAATAAGAAAACAAAGAGGAGTAGGACTTTTAAAACTATTCTGCCACACACAAACATGCACAAGGCTACATACAAATGAGGGTGAATTTTATTTGTTCGAGCGTGTGTGTGTGTGTGTGTGTGTGTGTGTGTGTGTGTGTATAGAGACTAATGGCTCCAGCATCTGACCAACAATATTTACTGGAACACTCGTTAGCACAATTCCTCTGTCGCCACCGTGACTGTCAGGCTCCTGGCCCCGCTGCTCGGAAACCAACTTTTTGCAGCGTGTATCAAGTTTACAGCCTATTTGTCAGGAGCCTCAGCCTCCGTTCAGAGGTCCTTTAATTCATCCCTTTACATTATAGCTCCTTTCTCTACGCTCGGATCCATCAGCCAGAATTTTAACACCATACAGCACAGAGACTCATGAATAACACATAGGACATATGTTTTTCTTCAGTCCCACGGGTTGAAAGTGCCTGCAGTTCTTCAGCAGGTAGATGATAATGTATTATGTTGAATTTTACCTTCTGAATCAGCTGTTGTTCTGGGCTTGCTGTGACGTTCCGCCCGTGCATCGTTTCCACTCATAACTCAGAACGACAGTGACAGAAGGCGACTGTAGGTGGAAACTGATGACTCTGAATGAAGCAGGTTCGAGGTTTTGATACGGTGGCAGGTGGAAAAATGCAACTGTGTCTCTAAACAAATTTTTCACTACGTGAGGAAAACGTATCAGTTACTCGGATGCACCGGTTTGGAAATGGGCCACGGTACATAGATGGGTCGTTCTACCAAATGAGTGCCATTTGCGGGTGGTAACTTGATGAAATTAAACTTCATTAATTTTTTTTATCTTTGTTTAACACTGAATCTAGTAACACTCACACTTAACTACTCAGAATGTGTTTTGGTCAATCTCAGGCAACTCTGTTTGTGTTTATGCATTTTCTACCCCTTTTCTCCCGACTTTTTAGCACATCCAATTACTCAGTTGCATTACACTTCCTCTCTATTGATGCTGATCCCTGCCCTGATTGAAGAGAGTCAAGACTGACACACGCCCCCTCCGACACGTGTGCAGTAGCTGACTGCATCTTTTCAACTGCACAAGGCGAGTACATATGTGGATCAGCTTTGTGTACAGAGAGCCACACCCTGATCAACACATTCTCCCTCGATTCTGTGCAAACGGCATTAATCACCAGCAGAGGTCATAATTTCCTCAGTTATGAGGAGTCCCTATCGTTGTTCATGTAGGAGCCCAGCCCAGCCGGATGGAAAAGCTGAGTTTCGAACCATCAAAATCGAAATGTCAGCTCTGGTGTGCTGGCGTGTTTTACTGCTACGCCACCTGAGCGCCCCCACCTGAGCGCTTCTTCTCTGTACCGCTGCGCCACCTGAGCGCTTCTTCTCTGTACCGCTGCGCCACCTGAGCGCTTCTTCTCTGTACCGCTGAGCCACCTGAGTGCTTCTTCTCTGTAGCGCGTAGAATAATGTAAATCACTAGGTTTTCAGACAGACTCTGTGTCTTACCACATTTTTAACCATGTGATAAAACCACAGCTTTTATTCAGAAATTTTGTTTTTAAAACAGGTTTTGTTGACTCAAACCTTTCCAGCCTGATCATTCCACATTTATAGAAGTGAACAATAATGATTTGAAAGTAATACTTTATAGATTCCTTACAAGTATTATCTTTCCACTTATTAAATCACCATGTCCATTAGATGCCTCTTCAATATAACAGCATCCAGAGCCTTGCCTTAACTCGTCCAGTATGGATTTACAATAATACTTATGACAGTCTCTGTGTAGTCAAGACAAATCCTATTTTAGTATCTCTGACTTACTGAACTCATGTTACTTTATATGCTATTGACAAGATATCGTAAGTACAAACTGGAGTGCTATCAGGATCATCATCCATGCCAGGCCAAACCATTAGCTGTATAATGACTTCATTACCTGCTTCACAACTACATCTCATGTTAAACGAGCCATCGTGTCAATATGAAATAATGGCAGATACTCCAGTGTTTGATTTAGTTTTTACCTGCTGCAACTATTTTACCTCCGGTACTATTACTGCTACTATTGCTGCTAATACCACTGCTGCTGTTCCTCCTTTATGTCACACTACTACTAATACTACTGTGACTACAGTTAACACTGTGACTACTACTGTTTCTGCCTACTTCTCTTTCTTCTATTACTGTTACTACTGCTGCTGCCACTAACTGTTTTACTACTACTGTATTACTTCTACTACTATTACTTCTCTTATTACTTTACTACTACTACTACTACTTCTATTAAAACTTCTCATTTTCTTTCTACTATTACTGCTACTATTACTGGTGCCACTAACTGTGTTACTGTGGCCTCCAACAAAAAAAGTTTGGACACCCCTGGTTTAAATTTTTGAGCTAAATTGTTTTTCACATATTTAATGCATTGATCATAAATGTGTTATAAATGCTTGATGTGGGTTCACTGGGATATGGGTTGAATGTGCAACAGGGTTAAACACTTGAAAGCCACAACTGTAAATAAGTGTGAATGACTCAGCGGGTACTGGTTGCCCATATTATTCCTTTGATTGGCCAGTGCCAGAGCTTAAGCCCCGAGCACAAATGATTAAAAAGCACTGTGTAACACTCATCACTGACAGAGTAAAAAAAGTGATTATTTTTACAGCTCATCTCTATTTTGCTGCCAGAATAACTCACCCGTCTGATCTCAAACCTGGTAATTGCAGTCCTCTCATACCCTGTATTGTTTGCCTAAGAGGCTGAGATGACATTTTCAGTTCTGTTCCCAGTAGCTTAACTGAAATGCGATGATCCATTAAGGTCACTAAGCAGGAAGTGTGAATAACGGTGTAACGGATACACAGTCGAGTCTGAGCTTGATTTAATTACCTCACACAAAATTGGATTTGAGCACATTAAACCAGATATCAGATAAATTTTAATGGAACATCTTATTAATTTATCAGAATAGGTGCATAACTGGCGCCCAATTGAATTAGTCACCATGTATACATAAACAAACAGTGGGGTGGTTCTGTTATTCTTCTTTTTATTAAACGTGTCAAATAAATTGGGACAAAATGTAAAATGCAAATAAAAACAAAGTGATTTTGGTCTTATTTCTATCTTTTCGTGTCTTATTTATCTGGTTTTGTTTACCTTTTTAATGTATGCTTGTCTTAGAATTGATGCCTGAAACACATATTTAAAAAAAAAGTTTGAACAGGGAATTTCATTCATTCATTCTCTGTTTTACCACTGCTCTCTCCTTTTCAGGGTCGCTGTGGGTACGATTCACTGAGCAAAAAGTATAAAACACCACAAACTGGACGCCGGGAAAACGCAGACGCACACATTAACACCTAAGGGCAATTTTAGTAGCTGGAACTGGAACACCTGGAGGAAACCCACACAGACATGAGAAGAACATGCAAACTCTACACAGACCACTCCACCTAGGAATCGAACCCAGGACCTTGTGAGGTGACAGTGCTACCCACCGAGCCACTGTGCCACCAACAGGGGAAATTTTAGAAGGGAAACAAGCCTGGGTAAAAAGTAGGTTTTAGAATACCATGCCTCAAACTATTATGAGTAATGCAAAAATCAGATGTTTCATTTAGCAGAAAACAGTAATAATCCAACATTTTAAGAACAATATTCCTTGACAGAAGATTGTAGAAGGTTTAGGCATTTTACCCTCAGGACTGTGTGGGCCAGTCAAGTTCTCCCACACCAAACTCACCCTTTATGCCTTTATGGACCTTGCTTTGTGCACTGAGGCCAAAGGATGCCTTCATCCAGCAATGTCTACCGCCAGTTGTTAAGTGCAGAGAGGGATTTATAATAGCAGCCATCATTTGGTCCAAGGATTATCAACAAATATCAGCTGATGTTACAGGATCAGTTGCACTCCATGCTGATAATGATCTTCACATCACAATTAATTGACAGTGTTTTCATGCAGGGCGGCACGGTGGCTTAGTGGGTAGCACTGTTGCCTCACAGCAAGAACGTCCTGGGTTCGATCCCCAGGCAGGGCGGTCCGGGTCCTTTCTGTGCGGAGTTTGCATGGGGTTCCTCCGGGAGCTCCGGTTTCCTCCCACAGTCCAAAAACATGCAGTCAGGTTAATTGAAGACACTGAATTGCCCTATGTGTGTGTGTGTCTGCCCAGGGTATTACTGTGTGCCTTGTACCCATTGAAAAGCTGGAATAGGCTCCAACAACCCCTCCCCGCTACCCTAATTGGATAAGCAGATAAGAAAATGAATGAATGTTTTCATGCAAACCAGAACCAGTTAACACCCCCTTATGGCTTTCCTAACTACCAGATGTAAACATTTATGTAAAGTTGTAGATCTTTAGCCCCCTCTCAACTAACAGACTTTAAATAATTTTGATCAATAGTGTAAGGATGCCCGACCAACAGCTTGAGCAGTCCGTGCCCATTCAGCACAGCTAGCAAACAATGCTTCAGTTTATCTTAAAAATGTTCAATAGGGTTAAAGTCAACTGGAGTTCCTACACTCCCAACTCATAACACACTGTTTTATGGACCTCTCTTTGGGTAGAATAGCCTAGTCACGTTGGAGGAAAAAGGTTCTTCCCCACACAGCTGCACAAATATGGAACATAAAATGTATACACTCTATCCATAGTTCTGTATATGTATACAAAAAACCTCTTCACGTTTGCAGTTGGTGTTTACTAAATGAATTTGACAGGGTGATGAGCAGTCATGGTTCCCTGCCAGTAGAAGTAGAAGTGCTTTGACGGGAGTGTGTTTTGTGTATATGTGCTCAGTGTTCCCACCAGCCATAACTGCTGATCAGTGCGGCTGTGTGGTTTAAGTGCTGACTCCTCATCCTTTAATGCAGAGCAGAATTACCACACACACACACACACACACGAAAATAAATAAATAAATAAAAAAGGCCTGGTGTAGTTCACAGCACACAATTTCCATTATCTTTGAATATATGGTTCCAAGGACATTTACACAAGACTGCGTCCCTTTACTTTAGACATCGTGCCATTTTCAAAAGTGACTACAAAGCTCAAGCTGAATAGCTGTCTGTTGTGTTAAATATACTTGAACTTTAAAGGCCTATTGAAAGATACCTGGTGTCCTTTTAAAATGAGTTCTTAAGCATCAGATTGGTAGTGGGTAACTGTAAATCTGTACCATAAAGAAAGATTTCAGATATTTTTGATGTGATATGGAAAAGTCAAGAACAGCAACAGCCATAAAGCTTTAGGCTATGCAGGCTTGCAAAATCAGATGACCATACATCTGTAGGAGCTACACTGATCAGCCATAACATTAAAACCACCTCCTTGTTTCTACACTCACTGTGCATTTTATCAGCTCCACTTACCATATAAGAGCACTTTGTAGTTATACAATTACTGACTGTAGTCCATCAGTTTCTCTACATGTTTGTTAGCCCCCTTTCATGCTGTTCTTCAATGGTCAAGACCCCCACAGGACCACTACAGAGCAGGTATTATTTAGGTGGTGGATCATTCTCATCACTGCAGTGACACTGACATGGTGGTGGTGTGTTAGTGTGTGTTGTGCTGGTATGTGTGGCTAACACACAGCAGCGCTGCTAGAGTTTTTAAACACCTCACTGTCCCTGCTGGACTGAAAATAGTCCACCGACCAAAAACATCCTGACAACAGCGTCCCATGGGCAGCGTCCTGTGACCACTGATGAAGGTCTAGAAGATGACCAACTCAAACAGCAGCAATAGATGAGCGATCGTCTCTGACTTTACATCTACAAAGTGGACCAACTAGGTCGGAGTGTCTAATAGAGTGGACACGGTATTTAAAAACTCCAGCAGCGCTGCTGTGTCTGCTCCACTCATACCAGCACAACACACACTAACACACTACCACCATGTCAGTGTCACTGCAATGCTAAGAATGATCCCCCACCTAAATAATATCTGCTCTGTAGTGGTCCTGTGAGAGTCCTGACCATTGAAGAACAGGGTAAAAGGGGGCTAACAAAGCATGCAGAGAAACATATGGACTACAATCAGTAATTGTATAACTACAAAGTGCTCCTATATGGTAAGTGAAGCTGATAAAATGGACAGTAAGTGTAGAAACAAGGAGGCAGTTTTAATGTTAATGGCTGATCGGTATATATATATATATATATATATATATATATATACCTCTCCAATAGAACTGGTAGCAGCCAACAAGGAAGATGTCCTCCAGTGTGGGCAGGGACTGACCAATAATTTTTTGGGCACTGTGTATGGCCCTCTGGAGGGCTTTTCTGTCTGCTACTGTGCAGTTGGATTTAATACCATGGAAAAAGATTAGAAGTATACAGTGGTCATTCAAGAATTCCATTTTAGCCAACAAGGAGTCACTCATAGTTTACGTTCAGGCAACAAATACGTACACTTAAACTGTCTTAGTCTAAAGTTTCTAAACTAAAGTGTGTAAAGTTTTAGTCTCTAAATGACTAACTGGTCAACCTGCCATAGAGATCTACAGGGGGCGTGAGTTACAGAATCTCACCCATCTGCCATGCCATTTGGGCTGGCAGGGCGCACGGAGGTGCAGATGATTCATTCTACTGGTTCCTTCATTTGACAATCTCTTCGCCTCATTGAGTGTTCATTCGCTCCAAAGAGGTGCCTATATTTAATCATCGTTTCCTCCCATTCCTCGTCTGTTGGCAACCTGTTTGCGCTGAATCTGGGCCAGTTTTTTGCCAATGCAGGTGGCGGCACTCCTAATCTTTTTCCATTTGGCACTTTTCATAAAAGGGCATGACATTTGGATCTACGCTGGACTGTGCCAGTAGGTGGAGTGGCTGTCTCGCTTGTTTTATAGCCGTCCTTGGTCGAACTTGGCTACTGCAGGCTACTTTGGTTAGATTCAACTATTTTGGCCGCTCATTTACCTTTTTTAATAACCTAGGGTAGATGGGATGCATTTATTTGTCATATTTACCTACACCGATCAGCCATAACATTAAAACCACCTCCTTGTTTCTACACTCACTGTCCATTTTATCACACTTTGTAGTTCTACAATTACTGACTGTAGTCCATCTGTTTCTCTGCATGCTTTGTTAGCCCCCTTCAATGGTCAGGACCCCCACAGGACCACCACAGAGCAGGTATTATTTGGGTGGTGGATCATTCTCAGCACTGCAGTGACAATGACATGGTGGTGGTGTGTTAGTGTGTGTTGTGCTGGTCTGCAGCTGCTGTAAAGCAGATCCGGGATTCAAAGCCACAGCCTTCCAGTTGGAAACCCACAGCTTTACCCACTAGACCACCAATGTCCTTAGATGAACTACAGAATTAATTATTTTCTGTTAACCCACAAAGCAGTCCTGCGTCTTAACAAATTAGAAAAGTAAAACACCCTTGAAGTGCATCAATACCTCCAGAGAAGGTTGCATACACACCTTATTACGACTTTAAGCTTTGAAGTAAGGCATTGTGTCCCAGCCTCTTTAGTCAGAGCTTTGCAACCTAACTATGAGACTGTCTGACACGTTAACAATGGAGCGTAATTGAAAGCAATGTCACCTCATGTTCCCTGATTAGCTCTCCTGGTTGCCTGCACAGATCACAAATTGGCAGCAGCAGCACCTGAGCAAAATTAAGCACTAACCAGAAAGCACTGGTAATGGGGTGGGAATGAAACTTTAATGAGGCCTAACCTGTTAGCATCTTGCGAAACGCTAAGTGAAAAAGACTCAGGGATTTATGTGTTCCCTGAATCTGATTGTGCTGTGTGTCTCTGTAATTGTGCATTTACTTTGTTATTCACTTCTGATTACACATCACAGAGCCCGTGGCTGTGCTCAGACAATTCTGATTTACTTTTACAAATGCGGATTTCAGACAGCCAGCACTGAATATGACAGGAGATTAAATTGTGAACAATTTGTTGTGATGTGGATTTGATTGTGATATATTTAACTGCTATTTTAACCCCTTAATGTACACATAATTACCCTTGATGACCACATGAAACAAGTTTTTTACTTAAAAAGTGGGTAAATCAGACTGGGGTGACTTCACTATTATACACAACAATGGCCTGAAGCATACAGACAAAACAACTTTGGAATGGCTTTGTTACCAGTCTCTTAATATCCTTGAGTCCAGATTTAAATCCCATAAAACATCTTTGGAAAAATGTAAAGACATCAGTTCATCAGTCAAGAAGCTCAGTATCCAGTCTGATAGAGATTGAAAGGATCTGCCATAGGGATACATTACCTAAATCATGATGCGCAAAGCTTATAGTGAAACATTCAAGACTTTCAGATGTAACTACTGCCAAAAAAGGCAGTATTACACAATAAAGTGTGAAAAAAGTCAAGCGGTCTTAACACTTTTTAAATCCACTGGATGAATGGATGGATTGATGGACAGATGAAAGGAAGGAAAGAAGAAACAGACAGACAGAGGTAAACATTCATGTACCCATATTTGATCATGGAACAGCTTTTTTTTTTTTTTTTTTTTTTTTAACCAATGTTGGGACAAAAACATAATCAAAATTAGGTCTGTCATAAATTAAAAGCTTAAGTTAGTATGGAAGGAAGAAAGTTAGGAAGGAAGGAAAGCAGGAAGGAAGGATGGAAAAGAAGGAAGGATGGAAAAGAAGGAAAAGAGGAAGGAAGGAAGGACCAAACTAGGAAGAAAGGAAAAAGCAGGAAGGAATAAAGGAAGGAAGGATGGAAAAGAAGAAAAAGAGGAAGGAAGGAAATGAAGCAAAAGAAGGAAGGAAAAAACTAAGAAGGAAGTAAGAGACAAATGAGGAAAGAAGGAAGGAAGGAAGGAAAGAAGGAGCTTAAAAATGAGGTCTGCCATAAATCTATCCACAGTCAAGCGAACTTTATACCGTCATGGACTTAACTTACATATAACCATCCAGAGATTGTTGTGTCCATATGTATTGTCTTTATACATGTTATAAAAAAGGAAGCTATGATCCCAAGTAAATACAAGTGGTATAATAAGCACTTATGATAAAGATTAAAACAATCTGTTTACATTGTATAAAATCTCTAGATTTAAAAAAGCTCTATGTGCCAGATTGCATGTTCTGATAAACCAGTCAGATATTATGTGATGGTCAGGCTTTTGTACCGAGGATCATCCATCCAGTATAAGGTGGATTTGCTAGGAAATCAGATATGAGCTGCCTGTCAAAACAGCTGATATTATTTATTATTTAATAAAAGCAGGATACAAGTGCGAACTCTCTGCATTACGTTTATTCATATGTAGGTCTTCCTAATACCAGGGTTCTAAAAACAAGCACACATGGCTAAACAAGTGTAATGATCAGACACAGACTTAGGTCACAACTGAGAAATACACACATACAGAACGAGGATATGTACTGGTACTGAAAACTGGAAGACAACAATGCTTAGCAAAACCCAATGGCAACACAGAGGGATTTAATACACAGAATTAGAGGAAAACATGACAGATGAGCTCAAGGGGAAAACTAAACAATTGTGGAACATCATGAAACAAAACACAAGAGATGTCGTACAGTCACTATGGAAACTGAATCAAAGAGGCCTACATGTGAGGTTGTGTACACAGTCCTTATAAGCCTGTATATTTTACCCACATTTACTTTCAGGTGTGTGCATTTTTGCAGTGACCCAGCAGAACATTGTTGTGATGAATACTGCAACTAAAGGTTTAAAGCTTAAACATGGCAACACTCAGCAGTGTCGGTCTACACTCAATTCATTCATTCAAACAATGAAGTCAGTAATTCTTCTGTCATATTTCAGGAGAGAACCATCATGAACAATGAGAAACAATTAAAAAAGCCAACAGTTCAACTACAGACCCTGCAGAACTGCAGCACTGATGCTCTGTTGTGCACTAAGCCGCTTGTCCTAATCAAAGTGGTGCACCACCATAATGCCCCACATGTTAAACAGAGACTCATATACTTGAAGTCTTCTAGATGTGAATGTTTTACAATATAATTAAATACAGCAACACTGTGTGAAATGGAAACCTCTAAATCACTACAAGTAATAATGTTCTTGCATGACGCAATTTGTTGCAAGGTTTTTTTTGTTAAATTAACTTTAGGTCTATTCAGGGACGCTGAGCAAATAGTAAAATCCATCAAGAGCTTTGGGATATTCTGTGATACTTCTGTAAGAAGGAAAATTGAGATTCAGTAATGGATTTTATTTTATGTAGCACGGCTTACAAAAAACGGTTTCTGTCCACTTTCATGTAAAATATTTGGGAATTACTTTGTTCTTTATGAACTTAACCTACACCTTTATCATGAAACTATGCACATGTGTATCATGTACCTACTGTATGTATGTACTGGACAAAATGACCACTGGCTGCTCCACCATGATGCTCAATATGAATTAAAATAATACTTTCTCTATTACACCATGTTAAGAGCTTTACAGATGTGAGTTTTACTGACCCACCATGTTTAAAGAAGATTCTGGGACCCCCTTGACAGGGGTTATGATATTATTCCTACGCTTTCAGCAAGCATGACGAAAGGTTTTGTGTTCTAGCTCATGGGAAATTCAATGAACTTTTAATATTTTCAGATTTTGGCTGATGTAGTGTGTTTTTAGTGGAAATGTGTATTGTGATCAGATGAATGAGCATTCCAGGTCTTTTTTGGAAAAAATGAACGCTGTGTGCTCGACCAAAGACAAATAGGATCATCCAGACTGTTATCAGCAACAAGTCCATAAGCCAGGGTCTGTCTTGGTATGGGTTTGTGTCAGTGCCCTTGGCAAAGGTCATTTACACTTCTGTGATTGCAGCATTAATGCAGAAAAGTACATTAAGATCTCAGAGCAACATGTGCTGCCTTCAAGATGTCATCTTTGCCAGGGACGCCCATGCAATTTTCAACAACACGATGCAAAACCACATGCTGCACACATTACAAAGGCATGGCTGAGGAAGAAGAGGGTATGAGTACTGGACTGGCCTGCCTGCAGTCCTGACCTGTCCCCAATAGAGAATTTAGAAACAAAAAATGCGAAGACCCCATACTGTTGCACATTTTAAGACATGTTTGCAGGAAGAATGGGACAAAATAAATCACTTGGTCTCCTCGGTGCCAAAACGTCTTTTAAGTGTGGTGAAAAGGAATGGCAACATTACCAGTTGGTAAATACTTTACTGTCCCAACTTTTTTTGGAACATGTTGCAGGCCTGAAATGCAGGAATGGATGTTTATTAATAAATGAAATGAAGTTGAGCAGAAAAAAAACATGAAATATCTCAGGTTCATCCTGTCTAAGTAAACGTAAGAAACTGTGTTTTTATTATTATTTGTATGCTCCATGTTGTCCCAACTTTTTCTGATTTAGGGTTGTAATAGCCTGTTGATTTTCCCATCTCATTAGGTGTGATTCTTTTACACTCTTCTTAAAGAGCTAGAACAGCATCTACTCTTTTGGTTTTCCATACAATTTAAAGTATGTGTGTGGTGCCTATTTAGGTAAAAACTGCATTTGTAAGGTTGGTATGTCAGGACTCATGCAGGCCACTTTAGATTCTCTAACCCAACCTTGTCTTTACAGACCTAGTTTTGTACACATGGGCACATTCATGCTGAGACACATCTAATTGACCGGAATAATTATGTGGCGGTGTCCACACACTTATGGCCACGTAGTGTAAGTGTGTATTACCAGTTTTTGCTCAATTAAACCTACGTAGTGTCTAGCCTTTAGTGTTGAGTCTCAAAGCACAGACAGAAGCCTAAAACTGTCTTAATTTTCTTTAAGTCATCTTCAGACATATGCAGGGAATAGATTTCAAGGCAGCACTAGATACAAAGGAACAAAAGAACAATTTAAAATAGTGAAACATCATAGACACTTTGAAGAGCAGAGACTTTTTTTCTGCCTTATCAGCTAGATGCATTGAAGGGAGGTAAAGAGAGAGAGAGAAAGAGAGAGAGAGCGAGAGAGAGCGAGAGCTGACCACAGAATCGATTGCAGTTTTGCTGCGTCATCGGTCCATTATTGAAAAGGAAAATAAAGAAGTGTGTTCTGGTTTTACTTTCATCCACCGCAATTCCACATTTCCATTAAATTGAGTTATGAATTCACCGGCCTGGCCCTGCCCACTTCCTTGGCCTTCGTTGGGTGCACCTCCTCTTTCTCGTAAAGGTTTCAATTACATCGTTCTGCCCCGGCAGAGGAAAGGCCAGCGTGCTATTTCATGTGTGCAGTATCCACATACAGAAGTGCGGGTGGTAGTTGGCCTCAGGAGCGGCGGATTTAACATTGTGCTGTCCTCTGCACCAACATCAAACTCAGCAAATCAATGCTATCATCTTCAATGGCTTGTGGATTGAAACAAACAGAAGCGTTTGTCCTTGCCGTGTTTGATCGGACTTCTGTACAAGCTGCAGTAACATTACAGATATAGTTTCAGGGTTGTTGTTTTTTTTTGCTCCAGGTCTGGTGGGTTACAGAACAGTTCTGTTAAAACTCTGTCCTTCCAAAGATAAATACTATAAGCACTTTCTCACTCGCTTACTGTCATAACCGCTCATCCAGTTAGGGTTGCGGGGGGTGCTGGAGCCTAACCCAGCTTTTCAATGGGCGCAAGGCACATAGTAACACCCTGACAGGGCGCCAGTCCATCGCAGGGCATACACACACACACACACATTCACCTATAGGGCAGTTCAGTGTCTCCAATTAACCTGACTGCATGTTTTTGGACTGTAAGAGGAAACCCACACAGACACGGGAGAACATGCAAACTTTGCACAGAAAGGACCCGGACCACCCCACCTGGGGATCGAACCCAGGACCTTCTTGCTGTGAGGTGACAGTGCCAGCCACCAAGCCACTGTGCCGCCCTAAATACTATAAGTATTAAATATTAATTATGTACGCTAATTATCTTACCCAAAAGAACAGTTAAGACATCGTAACAGGGCCACCAAGGTGATGCAGTGGTATATTCCGCTAGCACACCAGCGCTAAACTCCCTGAGTCTGAATCTCAGCTCTGCTACTGGTCGGCTGGGTGCCCCCTAACAGGCTCAACTGGCAAGTGCCTGTAGCAGACAAAATTGACCTCTAGTCTGCTGTGTGGAAAAAGACCGGACTAATAAGGGGTGGGGTCTTCAATGCTGCGTAAGGACTGTGGTTTCCCAGGGAGTGTGTGTCAGGAAAATATACACCCTCCTTGGACACCTTTAGGGTCCCAGGCAGCGGATTGGCTGTGCTAGACTGGGAGAAAAAAGGGAAAAAAACTACATCAAACACAGACATTTACACAAATACAGTGAATTTACTGGGTCCTTTCATTTTATTTCTTTTTTTTTCTTGTGTTTGTCCACACATGTTTGTTTGAGGCAACTATTCTGGACTTCAGGTCAAACTGGAGGGACCTGCTTGGCTTCTCCCACTGGGCTGAAAGTCATGACTGAGTTCCTGCCTGGCTTTTCCAGCATTCTATTCTGTAATGTTATTGTATCCCTTTTGCTAAGTTTGGGCTGTCATTCACTGGTGGATCAAGTAGCTGGCACAGTTTCAGCAGTAAATATATACAGAAAACTGACAGCAGTTAATAGCGTTTAATACTGATTTCTCTTATGTGCTTACTCTCTTACTCATATGTGCCTTTGTCAGACCATTTTGAATAAAGCTATACACCGACTAGGCATAACATTATGACCCCTGACAGGTGAAGTGAATAACACTGATTATCTCTTCATCACAGCACCTGTTAGTGGGTGGAATACATTAGGCAGCAAGTGAACATTTTATCCTCAAAGTTGATGTTAGAAGCAGGAAAAATGGGCGAGCATGAGGATTTGAGCGAATCTGACAAGTGCCAAATTGTGATGGCTAGATGACTGGGTCAGAGCATCTCCAAAACTGCAGCTCTTTTGGGGTGTTCCCAGTCTGCAGTGGTCAGTATTTATTAAAAGTGGTCCAAGGAAGGAACAGTGGTAAACCAGCGACAGGGTCATGGCTTGTCGCTGGTTTATTGATGCACATGGGGGTCCCATCCAACAGATGAGCTACTGTGGCTCAAATTGCTGAAGAAGTTAATGCTGGTTCTGATGGAAAGATGTCAGAATACACAGTGCATCACAGTTTGTTGCATATGGGGCAGCAAAAGGGGGACCAACACAATATTAGGAAGGTGGTCATAATGTTATGCCTGATCAGTGTATTGTGTAACTAGAGAATTTTTAAATATTACACACAAGACAGAAGTAATTAATTGGAATTTAACAAACGCTGAATGTAAGTTTAAATTCCTCAGTGTGGAATATGAAGACTGTCTCCCATGTCTGGTATAAATATATTCTAACACATCTCACTTCATGTGTTTGAACATATGCCATGAGTAACGAATGAGTTGGCTTTGTAAATAAACATCAAAACAGCTTTCACTTGTAAATGCCTTGCCACATTTTAATTTGTGTGAATTTTTCTTTTGCCTGCCAAGATTCTTTATACAGTGCTATAAATAAACAACTAACCTCTTTCTGATGCCCTTTGTTAGAGCGATCGAAAAAACAATGTAAGAAAATAAACAGAAACTCAAATCAGTAGTGAAATACCCAAAAATGGACGGCCTACTGGCCTTTACCTTACGTCAAATAAAATGTTTAAAAGTTGCTTAGGTGGCACAGCGGTAAAATACGCTAGCACGCCAGAGCTGGGATTTTGAATGCATCGTATCGAATCTCAGCTCTGCCATTCGGCTGGGCTGGGCGGCTACATGAACAACATTTGGCTGTTGTTCATCCAGGGAGGGAGCCGGACAGGGACCCTCATAACTGATGCAATTATGACCTCTGTCTGCACAAATTAAAGGAATAATGTTAATCAGGGTGTGGCTCTCCGTGCACAAAACTGATCCGCATATGAACTCGCCTCGTGCAGGTGAAAAGATGCAGTTGGCTACTGCTCACGTGTCGGAGGGGGCGTGTGTCAGTTCGTGCTCCTCAATCGGAGCGAGGGTCAGCACCAGTAGAGAGGAAGCATAATGCAACTGGGTAAAAATTGGACATGCAATAATCGGGAGAAAAAGGGAGAAAATGCAAAATAAATAAATACATAAATAAATTCAGGAAAGCAGGACAAAAGAAAGATTTTCCACATATGTTTTAGGATTACATTCTAAGGACAGATAAAATAAAAATTTAGCTTTTTCTTTCTCTTTTTCTCCAATTTTTTCCTTCAATTTTCTCCCCTAATCTAATTGTTTTCAATTACCCTAATTGCGTTACGCTTTGCCTCTACCGATACAACCCTCCACTGCTGACTGAGGAGCTTCGCAACTGTCACACGCCCCCTTCGACACGTGTGCAGTACCGAGGCTAGTTCATATGCGGATCAGCCTTGTGCTCGGAGATCCACACCTTGAGCATTATTGCCCAACTCTGCACAGACGCCATCAGAGGTCGTAATTGCACTAGTTATGAGGAACCCTGGTCCGGCTTGTCCCACCCTGTGAACAACAGCCAATCGTTGTTCATGTAGCCGCCCAGCCCAGCCGGATGGCAGAGCTGAGATGCGATACGATGTATTCGAAATCCCAGCTCTGGTGTGCTAGCGTATTTTACCGCTGCGCCACCTGAGGGACTTAAAATTTAGCTTTTTTTGAGCAATAAGAGTCTTGTTAGGTCTGGCAAAAAGCAAATACAGCATTTATAGTGTGGCAATGTGTTGACGATTTGCTGTGTCAGTACCTAAATAACTATTAAAGGTAAAATCTAGATCACTCTATCACAAAGTTCTGTCTGTGATCTTACTATAGCTCTAGTGGATTTACATTACTCAGCAGCTTACTGATCCAAAATACAGTTACTTCACATCTGAATAGCTAAAACAGAACAGAATTAAAGCTGAGTGACCTTTTCAAAGTTCTAATTTGAACCCGGTAGAGATACAGAGACCTAAAGTAAGCAATTCATCCATGAAAACCGATCAGTGTGTCTGATTTAAAACAGGTCTAAAAATAAGAGCGGCCTTAAATTCCTGCACTGTGATTTATAAGACTGATATTAAATGATTTAGTTTGATTTAAGTGCAGTCATTGCTGATGAAGGTAGTGGAACTTGGTATTAAGTGAAGAAATGTCAGTATTCAAATGGAATAACTTCAAATGGAATAGAAATTTGTACCTTTAAACTCAACATATTCAGTTTAAAATTTTTTTTTTTAAATTATTTAATTTCAAATTAACAATGAACAGTCGCTTTGTTCAGCGCTCGGCTTGACCGGTGCGGTAATACACCATTAGAGTGTGAATATGAGATGAAACTGCATTTGTGTGGAATAACCGTCAGATTCACTCTGAAAGCTCCACATGTACCCGTGTATAGCTGGATTTTCCTCACTGTTTCACTTTTAAACTCATGTTATAGCTTAGGGTTCTGAGAAATTCTCAGCACTGCAGTGACACTGACATGGTGGTGGTGTGTTAGTGTGTGTTGTGCTGGTATGAGTGGATAAGACGCAGCAGTGCTGCTATAGTTTTTAAACACCTCACTGTCACTGCTGGACTGAGAATGGTCCACCAACCAAAAACATCCAGCCAACAGCGCCCCGTGGGCAGCATCCTGTGACCACTGATGAAGGTCTACAAGATGACCAACTCAAACAGCAGCAATAGATGAGCGATCGTCTCTGATTTTACATCTACAAGGTGGACCAACGAGGTAGGAATGTCTAATAGAGTGGACAGTGAGTGGACACGGAATTTAAAAACTCCATCAGCATTGCTGTGTCTGATCCACTCATACCAGCACAACACACACTAACACACCACCACCATGTCAGTGTCACTGCAGTGCTGAGAATGATCCGACACCTAAATAATACCTGCTCTGTGGTGGTCCTGTGGGGGTCCTGATCATTGAAGAACAGGGTGACAGCAGGCTAAAAAGGTATGTAGAGAAACAGATGGACTACAGTCGGTAACTGTAGAACTACAAAGTGCTTCTATATGGTAAGTGGAGCTGATAAAATGGACAGTGTGTGTAGTAACAAGGAGGTGGTTTTAATGTTATGGCTGATCTGTGTATATATAAAAGGATAAGAATTTATAATTTATAAGAATTACTGAACAGTATACACTGTTATACTATACTATGTTAATGTCTGGTCAACGTCCATTTCGGTCAACAACCTGTTTCACAGAACATAATGCTCATGTTAATAAGCTTTAAAAAAGGGTCCACCACTGATTTTATATATAGTGCCTCCATAACAGATAAATATATAAATGTAAGTCACACTTAGTATCAACAAATTTTTTCTTATTGCGTTCCTCTGCTTGTCATTGGTAAACAAAATGTTGAAGGACGTCACATCAGCAGAGCTATGGACAGACACCAGTTGTGTGAGTGACAGCCTTATTCATACCAGTGTAAACGTGTCACTTACTGCACAGATCACTTATCAGAGCTGCGCTGTAAGTGAAGAGAGAGAGAACTGACAGGGGAAAAAGCCCTTGGTCCTAACATCACGACTGTAAAACGATTGCAATTAGTTCAATATGTCGTCACCTCCCATTCAAGAGAGAGGTCTGAAATGTGACAGCCTGTGTATGCATGCGTGTGCTTGTGTACATCGTGCCTAATAAATTCAGTCATTGAGGCTCTGATGTTTCCCAGCATTCCCATCATATAGTGTGTTTTTCTTACTCACTAGTTGAAAGCCTAACGATTAAAAACACTCAATGCAAGAGCTGAGTGTTTTACTTTTTTTTTTTTTTCAGAATGAAGTTGCTTCAAATCCCAGCTCTGACAAGCAATCACTGTTGGGCCGTTGAAGAAGCTCTTAAGTTTTTTGACTTGAGCTTGGACCCTGCTATACACTTTAACAATGCTGGAATTGCTATTTTAAGCACATTTTATAATAAACAGTGTGTGGTTTGAGACACAGTGTTTCACCTTGCAGGCTGATGCAGCATTTTCTGCTTTGCTTCATAAACAGAGCCAAACTTCCAAACAAGCTGTAATAAAGATGTTCTTCTGCTAAATAGTATGCTGCTATACACTTCAACAATGCTGGGATTGCTTTTTTAAGCATATCATGTATCATACATAGCGTTTTTCACTCTGCTCTATGTGCAGAATAATACAGCAATGATACAATCATTTATATCATATTCAATTATTGCATGTTTCCTTTAAAACCACCCTAATATAATGACTTTAGGTCATGGTTATGATTATATGTAGACTCAAATAGAAAATCAGTAAATATTATTTATGCATTTTTTGGCATATTTTGTCTGACCTCATATGTATTTTCAAAGAACAGACATTCTTTTGAGCTTGTTAAACCGGTTAGCAATAGGAGCAACGTCAAATGAGTTTTGCCCATATATTATATAATGTCAGCTATAATAATGTAAAACAGCTCTGAAAATCAGACTAAAATAAATGTAAGCATAGATGGCGTAGACATATGTATCTCTCTGGCCTTGTCAAAATGGGATCAACAAGTTTATTTAAATTGTAACTGAAATAGATCTGGATCAAGAGTCAATAACAAAAAATAAAGTAAAGTAATAAATAAAGTAATAAAGTAATAAGCTGCTTCCCATAAAACACCCTCATTATATATTCAGACTTCCTGGCAAGTATAAAACAGAATACTGGCAAAGTCTTTAATTGCATCGTGTTAAACAGAGAAGATCTTTGGCAGAACAAACTTTATCCTGAATGGTCGTGGTCATGGCAGGTCATTGAGGGAAAAATCAGCTTTTAAATGATCTCTCCTGGCATCCTGAATAAGG
Source organism: Trichomycterus rosablanca (assembly GCF_030014385.1). Classification (NCBI taxonomy): domain Eukaryota; kingdom Metazoa; phylum Chordata; class Actinopteri; order Siluriformes; family Trichomycteridae; genus Trichomycterus; species Trichomycterus rosablanca. The sequence goes on from NC_086004.1 coordinate 24,201,072, forward strand.
CGAACTATTCAATAATTCAAAATCATTAAAAGAATCTTTATTAAACTGATGAATTATTAAGTGTCGATGTCTATAGTACTCCATGCTTACAACTAAAACCTACACCTGGCTGCTTTTTTTTTTATTAGGCACTAGATATACAGTACATTTTGTGGTCAAAAGTATGTGGACACCTGACCTTGTTTTGTTAAAATGTCCAACATTGCAATTTCACATATTCTCCTGTAATATCTTTACACATCCTGTCATCATCGCAACCCTCCTAGACTGAAAAAAATGGATTGCAAAGAAAAATAATAATACCTTGTAACTCAACACGCCCTAAACTCAAAATCTTTTAAACTCAACGCTCTTCCTTGAGAAATTTGTACCATTTCCCTTAAACTCAACGTGTTCAGTTTGTTCTTTAAAAATTTATTTATTTAATTTTAAACTAACAATGAACAGTCGCTTTGTTCAGCGCTTGGCTTGAGCGGTGCAGTAATACGTTATCAAAGTGTGCATATGAGACGAATCTGCATTTGCGTGGAATACATGCTCCACATACAGTATGTCTGTGTTCATCTGGATTTTCCTCCTGTTTCACTTTTAAACTTGTAATTTGTATAAATCAGAATCAGCTTTGTATTTCAGTGTTTTTAAATTATATTTGTGTTTGTTATTTTCAGTGTATAAGTGTCAAAAACAACCCGATTATTTTACATTTGCCTAAAATATATGCAAGTCCACGGGACCATGGAACGCATTAACAGATTTCCCATACATCCTTATGGGAAAAAATACCTTGAAACTCACCGCCTTTTAAACTCGACGCCAGTCCAGAACCATTTGACGTCGAGTTTCAAGGTACCACTGTAATTAAATAAACGTGTATGTAAAATCCTCCTTGTGGAGGCTTTATGTTGCATCTTGTATAGAGAGAGTAAGATGCAGTGTATTGCCTGGGTCGCATAAAAATTATGGACAAAATGTGGGTCGCTTCAAAAAAAGTTTGAAAAACCCTGTGCTAGCGAAATAAAGCACTGCGCCGCCTGGGTGCGCTTGAGTGCTTTTTATACCACAGTATCCATTGTAGATATTAAGTGTTTCTTTTTAGAAGTTCTAGAATAGGTTATAACAGTCTTTATTCTTCCATCTATTCCTGTTAGTGAGTTATAAACATTGTTTTTCTTTCCCTATGTCATTTGTCCATGTTTAACTTCTATTTCCAAATGAGACTGAACAGTTTACCCAGTGTCATGCTTTTGGGATGAGAGAGAAAACCAGACGAACCTAGGGGACAGGATTTAGTCTACTTTGTCATTGTGAACCCCCCCCCCCCTCCCCCCCCAAAAAAAACAAAACAAAAAAAAAACCACACACACACACCATGTTTATTCGATTTAAAAACATTACATCTGTGCAAACCTTCTCTTTGGATTAGCAAAATTGTGCGGTGGGATATCCAATGCAATCAAAACGGCCTAACAAGTATTTTATTTTCATTCTGTAACGCTCTTAAGCACCTAATGAATTCTCCTCGCACACAGGTGCTCTGTCCTACAATGAAAACCTAATATATTGTCCTTTTAATGAAATTCTCTCCGGCCTCTAATGTCATTACTCATAATATCAAGAGCAATGTTAAATAAGACAATCTTGCCATGCACTGTGAAACCCCAAAGCACAGGTGCGTTGTCAAAATGTGCCCGGGGGGGCTCAAGGGGCTCGTGAATATGTAACTAAAGCATTTTGTGTACGATATATCTGTATGAGGAGATACGATGGGTGGCTGGGGTTTGTATCTTGCTAACACAGCCTGTGGTTTGGTGATTTGGGATGACCAGAGGTAATATGACGGCGACTTCGCACAGTATTCAATTGCGGTATTCTATCAAATACTGAGTACACTGAGAACTTTCTCTTTAGCGTCGAAACACAGCACCTTTATTGTGAGCCTATGTGTAAGTAAATAAAATGTTTGAATATGCAACAGATGGTAATCACATCTTCTAATTTTTTGTTAATAATTTCCCATCCACCCATCCATCCATCCATCCATTCATCTATCTATATAATATTGCCAAAAGTATTCACTCACCCATCCAAATCATTGAATTCAGGTGCTCCAACTACTTCCATGGCCACAGTTGTATAAAACCAAGTACCTAGGCATGCAGACTGCTTCTACACACATTAGTGAAATCTCAGGAGCTCATTCCACAGTCAACTGTCATTGGTATTATAACAAAGTGGAAGCGATTGGGAACAACAGCAACTCAGCCACCAAGTGGTAGGCCACGTAAAATGACAGAGCGGGTCAGCGGATGCTGAGGCACATAGTGCGCAGAGGTCGCCAACTTTCTGCAGAGTCAATCGCTACAGATCTCCAAACTTCATGTGGCCTTCAGATTAGCTCAAGAACAGTGTGTAGAGCTTCATGGAACGGGTTTTCATGGCCGAGCAGCTGCATACAACCTTTACATCACCAAGTGCAATGCACAGCGTCGGATGCAGTGGTGTAAAGCACGCCGCCACTGGACTCTAGAGCAGTGGAGACGTGTTCTCTGGAGTGACGAATCACGCTTCTCCGTCTGGCAATCCAATGGACGAGTCTTGCCAGGTTGCCAGGAGATCGGTACCTGACCTCAACCCAATGGAACACCTTTGGGATGAATTAGAGTGGAGACTGCGAGCCAGGCCTTCCCATAAAAATTCCCATAAACACACTCCTAAACCTTGTGGAAAGCCTTCCCAGAAGAGGTGAAGCTGTTATAGCTGCAAAGGGTGGACCAACATCATATTAAACCCCATGGATTAATAATGGGATGTCACTCAAGTTCATATGTGTGTGAAGGCAGACGAGGTTAAACAGTAGGTAAACAGTAGGTTCACGCCTACTAACATGTTGAACCCTGAGGTATCTAGGTATATATGCTCAGTTCAGACCAGGCTAATAAAAAGTTAAAGGACTGTTGGTATAGGAAATGTGATTGGAACAGGAGGGCAGCAGATGACTGGTCAGCTATACACTCACCAGTCACTCTGACACCTGTACACCTGCTCATTTATGTAATTATCGAAATAAACAATGCATGAAATCATCCAGACCCGGGTAAAGAGCCAATGCCCAGCCTTGTGAACAGTCATCATCCTGTATTGTCCAGTCCGGCTGACCTTCCAGACTACCTACCTGTCCTTCCCTTCAGCATGACTGACCCTCCAGAGACTACCCGTGTCGTTTTTGACACTTACACAGCCGCTGCCTTTTGTTGCTGTGATCCTCAATACAGCTTCTCAGTGTCTGCCTGTCAACACAGCATCTCTCAATCCGCCAACTGACACCCAGGCTTTCTGACATATCAGACGCACTACTGCCCCGCCTGGTTGAACTTTCGTCCTGACCTACACTCTAGCTTAGCTTTCCTGACCCTTTAGCATCTGCCTATAAATGCAGCATTTCACAATCATTTACTTACTGTTGTCTGATAAAGCCTCCATGCATTCAGTCCCTCAGTGATCTATGAGATGAATCTCCTTTTTGTTTGGTTTTGCTTTTAAGAAGGCGTGGAGTAAAATTGGGGTTCAGTCATTGTGTCACTTTCTCTCTTTTTTGCATTACAGTTCTAATAATATGGCATGCTTAAGAGAAGTGGCTCGACACTTGATTGCCACTTGAGTCTTCAAGTGAACTTTTTGAAGTGAACTGCAAGTTGCTTTAAATAAAAAAGCTCTTTGTCTTGGTTTGAGCTTGGTTGTGTCTTTGGTCCAATCTCAGTGTTGTTTTCTCTTGCTTGTCTGCACTTGTATCTAGTTAAACTTAACAACTTTTGGTATTTAAACCTGGAGTAATTCATTGTATATAGTGACTGGTTATGCATATTGCAGTTATTTATTTATTTATTTATTTATGTATTTTTTTTTATTTTTTATTTTTTTATTTTATTTATTTATGTATTTTTTTTTATTTTTTATTTTTTTATTTTATTTATTTATTAATTTTTTTTAATTTAGCGCGTCCAATTTCATCCCATCTATCATCCTCTCATTAGTGCGGATTCCTGCTCCTGATTGGGGCTGAAGAGGCCGTTCCATGCCTCCTCCGAAACGTGCACAGCCAATCGACCGTCTTATCACCCACACTTGACGAGTGTAGCGTGGCAGAGTACTGTGCACGGAGGATCACACACTCCGCCGCACCCCCTCCCGTCTCCATACAGGCGCCACCAACCAGCCAGCAGAGGGCGCAACCGCCCCGTTCCTGAGAGAGCATCCCCTACGGTCTCAAGTCCCGCCCCCCACCCGGACAACAGGCCAATCGTTGTCCATAGCCGCCCAGCCTCGACCGTGAAGGCAGAGCTGGATTCGAAACGACGCTCCTTCGAAATCCAGCCCTGGTTGCAGCGCGTGTCTTTTTACCGCTGCGCCACCTGAGCGGCCAGTTATTTATTTATTATTAGGATTATTTATTTATGTATGTACTTTCTCCCATTTTTCTCCTGATTTAGCATAGTCATTTTGTCTTCCGCTGCTGGGGGCTCCCTGACTGCATTCGAGGAGGGTATATTTCCTGCTCACGCCTCCACTGACATGTGTGCAGTACAGTTTTCACTATATGATGCCCAGTAGATGGTAAAACAGCTAAATTATTTGCAATCACATGTTAAAAATGTTTTTCTTTAACCGATTGGCAGTTCTCTCAGCAAGTTTGGCACAAAGTGGAGTCACCGCTAGGGCTCTACTAAATTCACGGGAAAATGTAATTCAAAAATCACAGAATTCATGATTTTTAATGAAAAGTGCCACATTTCACGGCAGTTATTAAATTACACTCACAAATTGAATGATAGAATTATTGGAAGCTACAATACACAGCACAGTTACCTTAATAGTGTAATGTAAACCTACAACAACTTTTGAAACCCAACCCCAGGGTCCACAGAAGTGGTTGGGAATTTCCAAGCTCAGTTACCAGAGTCGTGTTTTTAGCTGCTTTAGACTTCGACGTCTTGGACATTTTGACTGACCGATTGCTAACTGAATTGCCGTAGGATTGCTAGGACTGCTCCATAGTGCAGATTAACCAGTAAACTTGAGGAACTTGAATGCTATGTGGATAATAAACATTAAATCAAACACAAACTGCGTATTACACTGGAAACAGCTTATTTAGGTAGGGCCCTAGTCATGACCCATCTTTTCCTGCAAGTGCTGAGCTTTACTGACAGTAAAACCCTCACCATTTATCAATACAGCTACATATTGTGGAATATGCAAAACAATAGTTTATTCTTTTTTTTATTTTATTTATACATTTTCTACCTTTTATATCTTTTTAATGCCTTTGACTGAAACCCCTGTTATTGACTTAAACCAAATGCTAAAATGATGCACTTGTTTACTGCTTCTTACCTCTGCACTGTGCATTACACTTTTAATCAATAGTCTTTTAAAACCAATTAGGCTAATGTACTTTGAAAGGAGAACGCCTACACAGTCTTCAGCAGGGATGGGTGAAATTACCGTGCCAAGGAACAAATCCAAATATGTTGAGGTAGCATTTTTTTTTTTTCTGATCCCACAAGTCAAACCAAATCCTAGAAGATATCAGACGTGCCGCAACTGTATTCATTTCCATGTCCAGGCCATGTCTTCTGTTGGAGAGTGTTTTTATTCTTTTAAATATATGCTGCTGCAGTTTTGCTGCATTAAACTGTTGTGCTTTTGTCTTTAATTATTTAACTGATCTATGAATTCAATTAAAGCTAGACTTAGTTATGCAGAATTTTAAAGCACATCGACTGCCTGTTCAAACACACACACACACACACACACACACACTCACCTAACCATGCATTTTGTGGACTATTGTCTACTTGTCATGCATTTACAAAGATCTATATCCATAGCAGCCACACACGCCCTTTCGCCACTGTCCATGTTACTCCTTGTCACGTTTGACAAAGTGCCGGAGCCAAGGGCAAGGAACATTTGTGTTGTATCAGCATACATAGGGACATGTTTAATATTGGGCTGGATCTGCATCAGTTGTCAGCACCCACATAGAGGTGACAGAATGGAGACAGATGGATATGAAAGGAAGACTCCTTAGGGGTTGGAGTAAAATGACCCATGTTTTCAGAGACATAGAGAATGTATTCTCAAGTCCAAGCCCTGAGTCAGCTTGGTTTCTGTACCAGCAATGAAATAAAAACGGATTATTGTGTATAGCTGTTCTTGTCATTACTGTCACTCTACATTTACAATCTTTGTGTCTTTTTTTTCTTACTGGTTTGCTTTTTCACTGAAATAGCATCACTGATAATGACGCTAATAAAGCAAGACAAGAACTGTTACACATGAATGTTTACTTATTTACTTTAGTTGTAAGTAGCCAGAGAATTGGGTAAAAATTATGATTTTAATCAAATTTTATGCATTTGGCGCAGCGCTAAAACACGCTAGCGTACCAGAGCTGACATTTCGAACTCGTCAGTTCAAAACTCAGCTCCGCCATACGGCTGGGCTGGGTGGCTACATGAACAACGATTGGCTGTTGTTCATACAGGGTGGGAAGCCGGAGCTAGGAGCTCATAACTAATGCAGTTACAACCTCTGCTGGCTGACTGATGGTGCATTGATCAGCATGTGGCTCTCTGTACACAAAGCTGATCCGCATATGAACTCGCCTTGTGCAGGTGAAAAGATGCAGTCGGCTACTGCACATGTGTCAGAGGGGGAGTGTGTCAGTCTTGGATCAGGAGTGGAGAGGAAGCGTAATGCAATTGGGAAATTGAATACGACTAGATTGGGAGGAAAATTGGGAAAAATGCAAAAACACTTGATGACTTTTAGATCAAACCATCTGACAATGACAAGAAACCTTGGTGTTGTCCTGGATAATCAAACCCAGGGCCTTCTTGCTGTGAGGCCACACTGCTACCCACCATGCCACCATGCCGCCCATTTTAGAAATTCTGTTACAGAGATAAAGAACACTTGTGTTTAAGTTCTTAAACTTACGTCTTTAGTTTAAACCACTAATTTTCATCCACCTTATATATTTGATGCTCCCTCAAACATCCTCACATAATGATGTGTGAAGTTAATGCTCACTGCTGGCACCACCTGCAGCTGTACAGCGTGTATAATGGCAGATAAAATAAAAGTGCTGAGAGAAAAAAACTGTGTTTAACTGAGTGAAGCTCTAATTCAGTCCCATAAAACGAAGCTTCATCATAATCCTGCGAGGTTCTAATTGCTAAGCTAATCGCCATCTACTTTTCTCTTAACAGCCTAAGCATTTTTTACAGAGAGTAAAGGGGAAATGGCTTTCCATCAAGCTCCATTAGGAGAATTAGGAGCAAACCTAGTTTGTCTCTTGTGATTAATGCTTTTGACGAAATTTCTGTCAGACACTCCCATGTTGTTTGCAGGCAGCTGCTGACACGTGGAATGTAGGAGTGTATGAGTGATTGCTAAGACTCAGTGAACGCTGCCTACTGAGCACTACTCGCTTTTAATGTGGAGTCGTCGGTGGGACCATCTGTCTTTACGGCCTCACTTTCAATTAGGTCGGCAGTCCAGACGCCTCCGCAACAATTCCTGCGCCGCCATGACAGACACAGGGGGACCTTAAAAGACTGCAGACAAAACCACGACGGGTAATCAGTGGGGAGAAGTAGAAAGTTAGAGGATATCCAAATAAAACAGTGGATAATAATTTGAGTCTAGTTTACAGGCTTCACAATAAACTGTTTTGTTGAGGACTAATTTGAAATAAAAAAAGTAAACGCTGTCGGATTAGCTCTTTAAATCTGTGATTTATCTGCTTATAAGTGTCAGGAAAGCTCCTGCTGTGAAGATGTGTGACCATATTAGGTGCAGTCTTGAAATGTTCTGACTGTAAGGGAGTAAACAGTCTGTTGTCAAGGTTTAAAACATCATTTATAATCATTTGCTGCAGCCTCAAATCCTCCAGAGATGACCAAACCATAAGCTATAAAACCCATAAGCTCTATTAGAAATATTCCTCTCAAAGAAGATAGGGATGTATAACTTTCCAAAAAAGAAAAGCAAATGAACACAGACCCCACAAAATATCCGCTTGTGCACGGAGAGCCACACCCTGATCAACGCATTATTCCTTTACTCTGCGCAGGCGCCATCAATCAGCCAGCAGAGGTTGTAATTGCACCAGTTATAAGGAGCCTGGTTTGGCTTTTCCCACCCTGTGAACAACAGCCAATCGTTGTGCTATATGAACATTCAAAATCCCAGCTCTGGTGCGCTAGTGTATTTTACTGTTGTGCCACCTGAGCACCCCAAATTCATGTTTTTATTGCATGTTACAAAATGTCCCAACTCTTCCACTTTCAAGGGATTTTTCATTATTTAAATTACACATACTTGTCCAAAATGGAAAATATGTTGGTACAGTCAAATGTACTCCAGGAAACTTCAAACCCCAGTTAAACATGAATTAAAAACTGATGAATCACAAGTGTCAGAGTCCAAAGTCAGAAAAGTGTTACATTGCTGTGGCTTTGAAAACAAGAACAAGAAAAAAGCCTCTGTTTTAAAATCAGCATAATAAACCTTAGCTGAATTGCTTTAATGCTCATTACATCAAGCAAAACCTTATGAAGTAGAGTCTGTCATCATATAATAAGTCCAACATTGTATCTACTTTAAAGCAGAATTATCCTAAAAGTGAGAAAACACTCAACCAGGCCAGGCGTCTGTCTAAAGAGGAACCGACACGCCAATCATCTGTGCATTCGTAAATTGAAAGACAGAAAGGCATGATTCCATAACTGAGCCACATTGCCAATCTCAACAGGCAATGGACAGGTGAGTCCATAACATCAAAACCACATCCTTGTTTCTACACTCACTGTCCATTTTATCAGCTCCACTTACCATATAGTAGTTCTACAATTACTGACTGTAGTCCATCTGTTTCTCTACATACCTTTGTAACCTGCTTTCACCCTGTTCTTCAATAATCAGGACCCTCACAGGACCACCACAGAGTATATATTATTTAGGTGGTGGATCATTCTCAACACAGCAGTGACATGGTGGTGGTGTGTTAGTGTGTGTTGTGCTGGTATGAGTGGATCAGACACAGCAGCGCTGCTGGAGTTTTTAAACGCTCACTGTCCACTCTATTAGACACTCTTACCTAGGTTGAAAATTCTCCCTGCAGCAACATCATGCCTACCTGTTCAGCATCCTGACTTAACTGATAGAGAAGCAATGCATTAAAAGATGTGATGGACAGCTCATCAGCCATGGGCATTGCGAGCTCTGCCTTACCCAGTTTTCTTTTTTTCCCATTCAGATTTTATTATTTTATTATTCCCTACTTTTAACTCTTAAAAATAAATAAATAAATATGTACATAGAGGGTTGGAATGGAATATGAATTTTTAATCAAACCTGAGCTTTCCGGCTTCCTCAAAAAGCTCTTTAAATGTCCTGAACCAATCTCCTCTTTATTCATGATGCAATGTTTAGAATATTGCTGTAAGTTGCTCGCAGTCGTAAAAACGTAAAATAAATGAATAAAGAATGCAGTTCAGTTATACTCTATATGGCCAAAAGTATTTGGACACCTGACCATGAGCTTGGACATCTCATTTCAAAAACAAATGGTATTAAAATAGAGTGACCTTATAGATATGATCCAGCTATAACAACAGCCAACAGGGACGGTGATAGTCTGGTGGGTACAGTGGTGCCATGCAGCCACTGTTTGGCCCTTGAGCAACGCCCTTAACCCCCTCGGCTCCAGAGATGGTGTACAATGGCAGAACATACAGGTGTCTGTTGAACTGTACACGTGTGTGCGTATATATAAGAATATAGAATATATATATCTATCTATCTATATATATATATATATTTATATAGAAACACTTTGTAGTTCTACAGTTACTGACTGTAGTCCATCTGTTTCTCTGCATGCTTTGTTAGCCTGCTTTTACCCTGTTCTTTAATGGTCAGGACCCCCACAGGACCGGTATTATTTAGGTAGTGGATCATTCTCAGCACTGCAGTGACACTGACATGGTGGTGGTGTGTTAGTGTGTGTTGTGCTGGTATGAGTGGATCAGACATAGCAGTGCTGCTGGAGTTTTTAAATACTGTGTCCACTCACTGTCCACTCTATTAGACGCTCCTACCTAGTTGGTCCACCTTGTAGATGTAAGGTCAGAGACGATCGCTCATCTATTGCTGCTGTTTGAGTTGGTCATCTTCTAGACCTTCATCAGTGGTCACAGGACACTGCCCACGGGACGCTGTTGGCTGGATGTTTTTTGCTGTGTCTTATTCACTCATACCAGGACAACACACACTAACACACCACCTCCATGTCAGTGTCACTGCAGTGCTGAGAATGATCCACCACCTAAATAATACCTGCTCTGTGGTGGTCCTGGGAGAGTCCTGACCATTGAAGAACAGCATGAAATGGGGCTAACAAAGCATGTCGAGAAACAGATGGACTACAGTCAGTAATTGTAGAACTACAAAGTGCTTCTATATGGTAGGTGGAGCTGATAAAATGGACAGTGTGTGTAGATACCAGGAGGTGGTCATAATGTTATGCCTGATCGGTGTATATATGACAAATAAAGGCTGTCTTTACTCTTCTGAGAAGGCTTCTCACAATCCATTTTAGCTATAAATAATGGTAGCACATGCACTAAGATCCTAAACATAATTTAATTAGTCACGTTCAGCTCACTTTTAGTTCTTCTCTTTACTGTAGCCTTGCTCTGAGCTGTTTTTATCAATAAAGCCTGCATTATTACAGTACCCTCAAAATGTAGTCATGGTCCATTTCTTGGTATTTATCATACCTTCGCCGCTTTTAACCTTAGCGCGCAATCTGCGGCATCAACCCGGTCCTGTGAAGCGAGTCCGACATCAAAAGAAGAGAAGATTAAGCAAGTGTTCACCGTGTTTCAATGTTACACCCTGTTCTTCATCCGAGCATGGGAAAGTGCTTCAGTGCACCTTAATTCAGTCCTTGTGAAGGTGAAGGGTAAAGCCATTGTTTTAGGTTTTCTGAGGATGCGGTGTTGTTAATCTGTGTCTGCTTCTGAATATCAGAGAAAACTTTCAGTCAGTGTAATGTCAGCCGTGTCCTTGTACTACACATGGCCCAAAGTACAGTATATGAAACAAAAGTTTTGGGACACTCCTAATTATTAAATGTATGTGTTTAGCCATACCAATTGCTAAGATGTGTAATAAATCATTTCTATAAAGGAAATTATACGCTTCCAACAGTTTAGGGACTCAAAAACACACAAGCTCTATAAAGACATAAAGAAAAGCATCCTAAAGGAAATCGGGTTTAAAGAAACTACAGTAACCTGCACAGTCATCACAAATGCTCTGAATTAACTGAATTGGCAAAAATCCTCATGGGCACCTTTCATAATTTTGTGGAAAGCCTTACCAGAGAAGTAAGTTTAAGTAATGTTATGTCCAACAGCTCATAGTCAGGTGTCCACATATCCCCTATGGCCAAAAGTATTTGGACACCTGACAATAAGCTTGATGGACGTCCCATTTGAAAAACAATTGGTATTAAAATAAAGTGATGTCTGCCTCTATGTGTAAAAGATGCCACTCATCTGAGAAGGCTTCTTGCAAGACTGAAGCATGTCTATGGGAATTTGTGACCATTTGTATGTGTGGGCACTTTGTAGTATTAAAAGATCTTATTTAGGGCACTTGGGTGGCACAGTAGGATTATCCGCTAGCCATGTCAATAAATGTATTACACATACATGAGCATACATAGTTCTGTTCCAATTTCTAAAAGGTTTCATGTATAGTTTGCGCAAATATGGGCATATATTTTATATATGAAAATTGTATATATTTCTGTATTTCTGCCTACTGCAGCAGTGATTCCTATTGTCTGGTCCAGGCCTGACCCGAATGGTAGAGGAATTCAAGGAAGTTCAATAGAGACATAGTTTGGCAAGTTTGGTGTGGTGTGCACAGAGCACTCCCTCACCCTCACTGACCACCTTTACCATATATTGGACTGTTGATTCCATTCCAGGCATTCTCATTTAACCCTAGCGCCTGTCCTTACAATTGCTTTTTTTTAAATGAACAGGCAAAGACACACTTCACAATGTAGTAAAATATCATATTAATTACTGCAGCTCCAAATTAATGCCTGTGGTTTTGAAACAGGATGCCCAACAAGCTCATTTATTCAGTATCTTTTTTTCCACCGAGCCTAGCAATTCAACAGCCTCCCTGTAGTGTAAATAAACGTGCATAAGCAATGGCTTACTGTAAATGAGTGGAACAAGATCAATGGTGTGATAATAAGGGAGGAGACAGACATAACTGGATCCATATCTGAGCTCATAATGAATCATGAGCTCTGGAAAAAAACACTGATTGTATTGACTGTGAACTACATTAAATCTGAAAGGAAATCTGTTTGGGATTAAAAGCACCAGAATGGTGCCACATTTGCACCAAACAGGAATGAGAGTTTGTGCTTTCTCCATGGCCTTTTTCCATAGGTTAGGACCTTCGTACAATACTCACAATAGTGTCTCTAGAAATGTCGACGGTCTTGGAATTACATCTCACAATTTTTGTGACAGTTCCTTAGTTTTCAGCTTAGTTTTAACACACCTAGAACACACGTCTGGTGTAAATGTAAATCCTATTTATTCAAATTATCCTCCAGGCCACCCAAGGAGGATGGGGTCCCTGCTGAGTCTGGTTCCTCTCATGGTTTCTTCCTGTATTTTTAAGGGAGTTTTTCCTTGCCACTGTTGTCCTCTGCTTGCTCAGCAGTGGTTTTTGGTCTGTTGGTCCTGGAGTCTGTAAAGTTGCTTTGAGACGATGTCTATTGTAAAAAGCGCTATACAAATAAACTTGACTTGATGTCTGGTATTAAAGTAGATTATTAGTATTAAACTATTGAAAATGATCATAATTTTTTTTAAATCATGTTGTAACCCAACTTTAGGTCACACAGACTAGCAGTAGGTTTTAAAATCAGTATCATTATGTAGGGGTTGACTAAATGTGTGTTATAGAATACTGACTTTGTTCTAAATGAGCAGGTTTGCTGAGTCAAATCACATTTTAAATCATTGCAGTACAAAAGGATTTGGGATTTAAGACCCAAATGAAATGACAAGAATGCCTTTGCTATGCTGCAAACTGAGCCATCAGTCTTCTGATTGAACCGTACTAAGTCAATGAGGAAGCAAATGAAGCAAATTAACACCTCCATAATTTTTCCCGATTGAATTAATATGACGAGAGAAAGATGAGCACCTCACACACCTAAATTATTTAGAGGTATGTCACTGCTTTGATGAATTGATCAGTGTTGGATGAGATTGTCTCTGTTCTGAGAGTAACTTATCTTCTATTAATGTGGATATTGGAATACTGGTGTTGTATGAAGGTTATTTAATGAGACACAAATGACCTCCATTAGTCTTATGTCCTGTTAAACATTTTAAACTTTGGGTGAACCACACATACTTTTCTTTTAATGTGAGACCTGTCCTTACCCCCACTTGGGATGAAGAGGCATGTCAATTGCGAGCCAGGACTTTTTACATCCACCGTTAGTGCTTAACCTCACAAATGCTTTTGGGCCAACATTAAACTATTTACCATGGTTTGGGAATGGGATGTCCATGGCTATGGTACAGTGTCCACATACTTTTATAGTACATATAAGGCAATATGCAATATAATATATAGTACATTCACTTATTACCTTATTTATAAATTAAAAAGGATCTCCAAAGAACCCCTAATTACGCTAACATGGTAATAGCATGGTAGTGTCTGTTGTACTACAGCAGTGTTGTTGGGAATTTTAAACACTTCAGTGTCAATGCAAGAAGGAGAAAAGTGTTCCAACCAAATATAATAAATAAATAAATAAATAGAACCATGCCAGTAAGGGGAAACAGCTTCTAAAAATACCAACACTGCTGAACTTCATACACTTATACCAGTATAACACACACTACCATGAAATTGCTGTGTAAGAGGCTTTGCTGTGCTTTGAATGACCCACCACCCAAACATTATCTGGCCATTAGGGATCTCTACTAATTAATGGACCAGGTACAGAGCAAAAGACTGGTTACAGTTAGTAACTGTATAGCTACAGAGTTCATATGTATGGTACCTACTGTATATATGTACCTTATAAAGTAATCCATGAATGCACAAGTCACATATGCAACCAATAAAGTGCTCGATAAGTATAGAGATGCTACCACCATCGTATTTTATAGCTTAGATGACTTTTCTTTTACAGCAAGGTAGGGCTGCCGCTGTTGGTCGACGTAATCGATGACATCGGCTGGATAAAAGAGGTCGTATGGTCACCCCAATTAACCAGAGATCAGACTCAAATTGAAGACCCCTGTGTGCTGTATGATACCCACACTTCCTGCTCACTTCCTTTCAGTATCATATCAGTGTTGAACTTTGAGAAAACTTTTCCTTGCTTTTTTTTTCTTTTTTATTCTCGGCTTTTTTGCTGTTTGTGTTGGCGGTTGAGAACTGATTAGCATCTCAGTGAATCAGTGACTTTTGAAGTGTTGTCTTGTGTCCCGAGGGAAGCTGTTTAGCCAGTCAAAATTGTTTTTCTTGGTGCTGCCTCTCTTGTGTTCACCCTCACCAGCCCTCGATGCACAGAACGTTATTTATTTGCTTATATAACTGAAAAAGTGAAGGTTGAAACTATTACGCATTCAAATTACAAACAAAAGCTGTTTTGTGGCAGTATGAAGTCTGACTGCATATCAAATTTCTACACATGTGGATTTGTGTGTAAAGGTTTACAAAAAATGATTTGGATATTTTGCATCAGTATAAACTCTGCTTATCAGCTGTGCCAATGTTAACTAAGCTTTAATATACTTGCCTGCATCTCTATTTTTTAATCAGTGTGTTTACATTCTACATAGTACATTCTCGTGTCTACATTCTGATTGGTAAACTAATTCCCACTGTGGTTATGATCATCTTATTGTTCTACATTACTGCCACGTTTGCAATGTTACTTTGTTGTTTTGAACCAATAAATCGTGTGTGGCTTGTTGCTATGAAATTCGATGATGTATTTTTTACTTCAGTAAGTCACAATAAGCTTGCTGGTTATCGCTTAGCCATTGACTAATGTCAGAGAATTATAAATTGCCCAAATTTTCATCCCCAAACCACGTATTACATACTAAAAATATTTAAATAGTAACTAAGGTCTAATGATTGTGTAATAATTTAATGTATTCAGTACATCATGAGTGTAGCTTAGATCAGGGTTTTTCAAACTTTTTTCAAGCAACCCACATTTGCTCTGTACAATCTGGTCGCACTGTGGTTTACAAGATGTAACACAAAGTCTCTTTTCATATTTACATTTGCGGCATTTAGCAGACGCTTTTATCCATTCATCACTAAACATGCTTTAAGTAATTGAGGGTTAAGGGCCTTGCTCAGAAGCCCAAGACTTGGTGGTGGTGGGGCTTGAACCAGCAACATTCTGATCACTAGTCCTGTACCTTAACCTCTGAGCTACTACTGCCCCACTGTCTCTACAAGGGGGCGTTTGCATACAAGTTTATTTTATTATGATTATTTTTCTCTGCAAATCATTTTTTTGGCTTGCGAAAACCCCTGGCTTAGAACACAACCCTAAATGACTGACTGTATGCTGACAGATTTAGTTTGTAATAGGCATGAAGACCATAAACAACAGATTTCAGTTTGTTAAAGATGTATAGCTATAGTCAAAAGCAAAATGTAAAAAAAAAGTGCTGGATTGGGCACATTTGGACGGGAACTGATATCCACCGTTAGCCTGTCATTCATTTTTCCGCTGACCTAAGACACCTAATCTCAGCGTGTGATTAAATGACACATGAATACGCTGCGGTGTGTTCCATCAAAAGTTCAAACCTGGTTGTCGATTGTAACGAATGACCGAGCGTCGTTTTGATGCGTGGTTCTGAGCGCGTATGGCCTGTCAATACATCATTCCTATTAAAATCGATGGCAGCATTGAGTTTTTGACGGATGACTAAAGCGTCCATGTAAATTCAACCTACCTGCAGTCTCAGACCCCTCTCCCCCACAAATCTCCTGTACTGTCTGTCTGCCTGTCTATCTTTTATTTCTGCACAGTTATGGATGACCAAGCTGGGCAGCTGAGTTTTAGTCAGTAAGGTGTGAAAAATCATGTGTGTGTGTGTGTGTGTGTACGGTAGGAAACCCGGCAGTGCTACCCACAGATCAACCTCACCGCCGGCACAGTGTCTTCTGTTACACCGGCAGCCCTCAAGGGCCTTTATTCATCTCACTTTCTCTCTCGCTCTGTCCATCCTCTGTCTCTTACTCTTCCTCTCTTTCACACAAACACACACACACTTATGTAACCTGTCAGGTCAGCTTCTTCTATACCTCCCTCACTCACTCACAGCATCCCTGTGATGTGAAACCACCACATGCCAGGAACCTGCCCTCCGTAAGAGGAACTACAGGAAATATACGGCTTTCCATCGCTGTACACATAGTTCTCTTTTTCTCTTTTGTTCTAGCTACAGTGCATCTGAAGCCTGACTATGCATGTCTATTCTATGTATAGTCGTTACACGCTTTCTCTAAAACTAAGAATTAAGATTATTATAGCGCTGTGACTAGGCACAGTTCCTACTTTTGTGCTGTGTATACAATGTATACACAGTCAGTGTAGGCTAGTATATGTATAAGTAAGGCCCTACCTAATTCACAGCTGTGACAAATCGCATCACGGACCGTAAAATGAGCCTTTTTCCGTGTAATATGCAATTTGCTGTGAAATTCAAAATGTAAGGTTTGTGTTTAGCAATTTAACACTTGAAGAAGAGAAGCTCAGGTAAGCAGTGGATATGATATTTTGCTGCTGTGTGGTTGATCTGGGATGCAATGATAGCAAAGCATTATTAAATATTGAACTTTTTTGGGATTTTTTTGATGCGCATTTATTTAAAGTAAAACGGACAGCATAAATGTGATTGTGAGATTCTGCTGGCTTGTTTGATATAAATATTGTCAATATTAATTCAAATACAGCCTTGAAGTAATGCAAAATATAAACACTGTGTTTTTTAGACATACCGCACAGCCCTAGTTCAAACTCAACCCTTTTTCACCCTAAATGCGCATCTGATCATTACAAAGCTATATTGAGTCTGGTGTGCAGGGGACAAAAGGCAGGTCGTTCAGTCCATCACTGTCCAACCTTGTAAGGGCTCTTTTGAATTCATAGGCACAAATTCTTACAAACACACTCCAAAATCTAGTGGAAAGCCTTTTTAGAAAAGTGGAGACGAGGCAATATTAATGCCCATGTGTGGGGTATCTGTTTTACCTGTTGATAAAAGCAGGTTCAGTTTTTTTCTTTAAAACATTATTAATGCTGGAACACGTATTCATCAGAAGCATGCTGGCTGTCTCTATGGCAATAATGGGCACTTTTAGAAGCTGGCCGGCTCTCAAGCCCTAACAGGATCATGGATGCTTTTAATGACCATCCGGCCATGATCTTCTTACACACGCCGGCGGAGCTGCTGGGCCGCATTTGCAGGATTGAAATGGTCAATTAGGAGCTTGGTCACCGACCGCCATTACTGTCTAGCACTCGGTCTTCTGTATTCATTAAGACACCAGTGTCACCCTGGACTGCCAATTAGGACACATCCAAAGGACCCTGTCTGTCTGTCCAGGTGCATTTCATTCTCCAAATGGACAATTTGAAGGAGCATTTATACTGGTTTATCAGGAAAAAAGGCAGGTGGATGAAAATGGAGATATAAAAGATATAAAAGAGAACTGAGAGAAAACGTGAAATGCAAAAACACTTCAGCTGAATGCAGCTCAAGAGAAGAAATCCTTAATATCAGGTAGTGAGAGGAAGGATCCTGAAATTTCATTTTGCTGTCACAGTGGCTGAACCTCAGCTTCCTCCATACCTAATCTATCAAATAAAAGCTCAAGCAGACTGACACCTTGAGAAAGTAGGAAGGCAGAAATGGAGACGCAGCTGCTGGCTTTGGCAGGATTTTATGACAAAGAACCTTATATTTAGATTTTTATATATTATATTTATTTAGATTTAGATTTCTAATATTTATATTTATTTATTAATTAATTTATTCATTTTATTCTTTCCTGTACTACATTGCAATGTCGTTGTGTGATGTTTGAGATAACTGTAAATTGCTGCTATAACACCGCAATTTCCCTTCGAGGATCAATAAAGTAATTATCAATATGACAATTTTATTAAAATTAATGCACCGCACCCACCACAGCCCTGACCAGAATCAGGCAGATGGTAAAAGTGAAATCACTATCATCATTTTTGGCAATCAGATATCTGCACTTTTAATTTTTCATTAAAAGCTAATTAAAATCAATTATAGGCTATAACAATTACTCATTACTTACTTTTTGTGCCAACAACTCTGTGCCAAAACAGTTTGGCCTCTCTAATTAAATACATTATACCCATCAAGCTTTTTCAGGGCTATGGTTCCTCAATCTGTCTGTCGGGACAAATTTACAAATGTGCCTCGACCTTTTTAAAGGAGTCATTTACTGACTGCATCTGTGTTGAGATTCTCTGAAGGCTCAAATGTCTGCACACACGGTGTGAATCAAGCCCTGATCACTTTGTTAGTCTAAAATGCCCACAGAAATCTGCTCAGCTGGAAACGCTCAGTCTTGCTGCATCACAGGGCACTGACGATTAAGAAGAAAAGGTAATCATCGTAACCTGAAGCTAACAGGTAACAGGCTAATGACCCCTAGCAATGCCATGCCCACTGACTGCCCATGTTGATGTGGATCATAATTCTAAGATGATGCCAATCTGTTTACACGTTTTAAATTACATTATAAAAAGTCAATAATTTTCCAGGAAGGTATGAATTATTTAGAAGATCAATCAACCCGAAAGCTGCCACCTCACCCTACTTTTGCGCTCTTTATTGGCTTCCTGTGTCCGCCTGCATTCATTTTAAAACAACAATGTTGCCTACAAAGCCAAAAGAAAAGGACCGGCCCCGACCAAAGTCAAAGATTGTATCAAACCCTAAGCTTCAAGCCACAAGTCTGGCTCACTTGATACACCTATTAACGCTTAAAGAGGACATACACCGATCAGCCATAACATTAAAACCACCTCCTTGTTTCTACACTCACTGTCCATTTTATCAGCTCCACTTACCATATAGAAGCACTTTGTAGTTCTACAATTACTAAATGTAGTCCATCTGTTTCTCTGCATGCTTTGTTAGCCCCCTTTCACCCTGTTCTTCAATGGTCAGGACCCCCACGGGACCACCACAGAGCAGCTATTATTTGGGTGGTGGGTCATTCTCAGCACTGCAGTGACACTGACATGGAGGTGGTGTGTTAGTGTGTGTTGTGCTGGTATGAGTGGATAAGACACAGCAGCGCTGATGGAGTTTTTAAACACCTCACTGTCACGGCTGGACTGAGAATAGTCCACCAACCAAAAATATATCCAGCAACAGCGCCCCGTGGGCAGCGTCCTGTGACCACTAATGAAGGTCTAGAGGATGACCAACTCAAACAGCAGCAATGTCCGCTTTGCGTTGTGCCAAAACCTGTGATAAAATCGCAGTAACGCACGGTCTCTCGTGGCTTATTGCTTTAATTCACATATCTTAATTAATTAAACTGTAACTCACCGAACCAGCTAATATTTCCCCTCCTTGTTTTCTTAACAGTCTGGCACACAAGACCGTCAAGACCGTCACAAGTATTTTAGTACTTTATTTCAAGAAAATTGTTTTTATTTCACTGATGTGTTTGCTTTTCACCCTTGTAAAGCATTACAGATTTTCTCTAGGTTGAGCAAATTTCTTAAAGGAACAGGACTCGTTTTATTGTATACAATTATAAAACGCTGAATAGTACTAATGCTCTAACAGCACCTCTATATTTAGTCATTATTCTTTACAATTCTAATATGTATTGATATTATTATTATTATTGTTGTTGTTATTGTTGATGATGATGTTTACTTAAATGTTGTAGAGACTGACTCTACCTGCAAATATCTGCTTATGATGGAATGTTTCAAAACGGTGTAAAAAATCTATTAAAATTTCACACTTATTTTACACTCATTTTGCTGTGGCACCCACGAGTCTTAACCTGTGAATTCATTATCACTGACCTTAGCTAAGGCCAGATTTTTTTGATGTTTCTTCTGAAATCGTTTGTGACCTCCTCCTAAATGAGCTCTCACAGAAGCTTTAAAATAAATTTTTGCAGTCAAACCACTTCTGGATTGAAGTACCCTTTTAGGTGCCCTTTATTTGGAGTTAATGGCTCAGGCTGTGGGTCAATAATATTGGCAGTGCTGGGCAATAACATTGCTTTTAAATAGACTAGTGCACAAGTATGTTTTTTAATCCAGGACCAAAATAATATTAGAAAAGCTTCATGCGTTGTTTGTTACGTTTCCTCTGAGCCTTGTTTTCTTAATAAAAAAAATAAAAAAAACTATGGACATATGTACGGTTAAAACCTTATTTTAAATGGGCCGCTCAGGTGGCGCAGCTGTAAAAACACACACTGGAACCAGAGCTGGGATGAGTGGCCACATGAACAACTATTGGCCTGTTGTTCAGATATGGGTGGGATTAAGCCGGATAGGGTCTCTCTCTCATAACTAATGCAATACGACCTCTGCTGGCTGATTGATGGCGCCTGCACAGAGATGAGAAAAGAGTGCTCTCAGGGTGCGTCTCTCCATATACAGTGCTGAGCTGCACTGCACTCGTCAAAGTGTAAGTGATAAGATGCATACTGCCCACGTGTCGG
This sequence comes from Trichomycterus rosablanca, assembly GCF_030014385.1. Classification (NCBI taxonomy): domain Eukaryota; kingdom Metazoa; phylum Chordata; class Actinopteri; order Siluriformes; family Trichomycteridae; genus Trichomycterus; species Trichomycterus rosablanca. Next base: position 24,221,979 of record NC_086004.1, read on the forward strand.
AGGAGCTTTGTTCTCCTCAATCAGAGCGGGGATCGGCATTGGTGGAGAGGAAGCATGATGCAGTCGGGCAACTGGACGTGCTAAAAGAGAGAAAAAGGGGAGAAAATTCATTAAAAAAACTTATTTTAAATACCAGGATCATGAATAATGTATATAAATATTCATGATAGAAATGTTCCCACATCACCAGCCATTAATGAAAGTATTTGTTTATGTTTAATTCAATAACTCAGAGGAGTTTCTACAAACTTTTGGGCATTTAATCCTTATTCATATGATTTGTGACTTAGCTCAAGTGCCAAGAGTAAAAAAAGAAAATAAAGGAATATAATATATAGAGGGCTACCTCTCACAAGCAAAAAATAAATAAAAATATTAATATTATTATATGAGTAAAAATTTGAAAATACATCTTCAGTCAGCAAGTAAGATGTGTTTTTTATTCAGGGCTTTCCTGCCATAAAAATACACTATCATAAGTAATGCAATCCTTTTGGATTATGGCCAGCAGTGCACAGTGCTGATCCTTAATTCTAGCTTTGCCTGCTTATGAAAAAAATGCCCTGTTAGCCCAGCTGAAAATCTTGGCGTACGTATGCCAAAGAAAGCCATATTTATTATCTTCACCCATCCTTACAGCAAGAGCAAGACGGGGATGTCAAGGATGTGATGTAATCAGAGCCTGTACAAAATTGAGTTCAACTGAACATATAATTCATGAACCGCATTTTAAGGTCTGCTATCAAAAGCAATTCCACTTATTTATGAAGGCTTTCACATGGTGGTTTACATGAAATCAAGCTCCAATATATGAGTGAGGGAATATGGAACGTAGTGGGCCATCAAATGAGGATAGTGCAAGGAAAATCCATTCAGTTTAAATGCAGCTGTCCATCTTTGACCAACCTGAAAGTATAAACAGGTGGAAATAGACCTTTTACTATGCAAAGGACCATAAAGTGTAAAAGCAATTTACACAAGATCTTATTCTTATTCATATAACAGCTGCCTGATTTACACCAAAACATCCTTTTTAAAACGCCAGTCGTAGCTATTGCTTTGTAAAGAGATCCTGATATTCTGGATCCAGGCATAGACTGAAGAGATCAAAAATTGTAATTAGATTAGTAATTTAGCTAAGTCTTGGCACTGGAAGTTTGTTGACTGTCTGCCTCTCCTGTCAAGCTACTGTTAACAAGCTGAGCTTGCTCCACTTTAAATCAAGTGGCTAGAACTCAGCCAGAATGGCCTGATGGTGGCACTACAGTGCAGCATAAAACTTCAAGATCCATATCTCCTACCCTGTATGACGTGAGACATTTTATCCCCTTATAACTTGTCTCATGCTCACTGTGTGTGTATATATAACCCTGTTTTTTAACCAAAGAAATTTGCTTGCTTATAGGTCTTATATCATCTTTTTATCATACTTTTTTCTTTCTTTTTTGCAGGACTGCATTTGATTGATGGTCTCACATAGTATGGATGAATTATGTCATCTCCAAGTCATATCCCTCTCTGGTAACGGTAAGTAATGACTACACCCTGAAACACCATTGATCTGCTTCTCACTTTAAGGTACCTTCTGTCCTATTTGCCCCACAGCCATACCTCAGTAATTATCCTGTCAGGCTACTAAAATTGTCCTTTCGTCCTCTAAATATCCAACTATATAAAATATGTGTATAGATAGATCAGTGTGGCGATGAGAAAACACAAGGTATTTGGAGCAGAAAATCTTTCTAATGAGCTGCTAGTATTTAGGTCCAACTATCGTACAGGTGAGGTCTATAGGCAAACAAATACTGACTGGTGTGTTTTGGTCAGCCATTGTTTACCTTAATTTTGCTGTAATTACAAGCCTTCATCGATGTTTATCTATTGATTCATTATTCACATCTAGTCCAGGGCATAATGATGGTGCAGCTAAAAGACTGGGTGCCTCTTAGCAGCAGGACGTCTGGGAACCTTAGTTTGATTCTCATCTTCAGTCAATATGTGTGAAGAGCTTGACATGTTCTCTCCATGTACTAATTTTCTCCAGGTTCTGTTTCCACCTTTTAGAAACACTCAAGATGTCAATTGGCAGCTCCCACTAGGTATAAGTGAGTGTGTGTTGCCCTGCAATAGATTGACGTTCTGTTCAAATTAATTCTTTTCTTATGTCTAGTATTTTTAGGTGATGCCAGAAACACTGACCCTGCCCAGGATGGAGTGATTAATAAAAGAATGAAACAAAATGTACTGTATTTGTAACAAATTTTGTGTCTAAGCAGTTTGAAGACTCAACAGGCACAGACAACTAGGGGTTTTATTGATAACAATACAGACAGTAATGTGAATGCAGAGACTACACACATGTTGGTAATAATTTATTATGATAACCCACTTACAAAAAGTCTGCAACCTTAATAAGATTCTGTATTATTTATAATTAATCTAGTTCAAAATGCTGCACAGCAACATGGTTACTGCTTTGAAAAGATGTTCTATGTCATATGTATGTTATCTCTGTGACTATGTGGGTTTTCCCCAGGTTCTCTGGTTCTCTCCCAAATCATGCAAGTGGATTGGCTGCTCTATATTGCTCTGAAGTCTAAAGTGAGTAAATATGCAGATGTGGTTGCCCTGTAAAGACTTGGTGCCCTGTCCAGGGTTTCTCCACTTACTTTCAAGTGGCACCAGACCCACTGTGATTTGATGATTAAATAAATAATTGATTAAGTAAAAAAAGGTTTTATGCAAACAAGACAGTGATCCAAAAAAAGTGTAAATCAACAACATGATGATTAGAGCTGGATATTTAAGACACATTATTATGAATTCCCACTATTCAAATGAGAGGTGCAAATTACATTGGTATTGGAGATCACTGGCTCTGATTTAGGTACATTCATTCGATAACCTGACATGACCCCAAGAAAATGAATCGTAAAAGAAGTCCATTCCCCAAGAGTCATTTGCATAACTTCCTTCAGATCGGCTGGATCAGCTATGAGCAGCGTCTGGCCATTTAAATGGTTTTTCTTTACAATCTCGGAGTACTTCTCTGGTAGCCCTAGCTTGGACAGCTGTAGAGGATAAAAATACATAATATTAATCAATACGTAAATATTAATGGAAATAACATTAGTCATGGGTGAGATAAGTAAAATGCTAAGTGTTCTGTATCTCAGTCTTGTACATTACTGAATAGGAATGGTTACTTGGTTTCAGTGCTAAGGCTTTTTCCAGAAGAGTGAACACTGTAATAGCTTTAATGTGTCATTATCAGGTTTGTGCATTTAGCCATGTAGTGTAGTGTAATAATTTAAGTGACTCAATGTACACCGATCAGCCATAACATTAAAACCACCTCCTTGTTTCTATACACATTGTCCATTTTATCAGCTCCACTTACCATATAGGAGCACTTTGTCTTGTTTGTGTTTTCTACAATTACTGACTGTAGTCCATCTGTTTCTCTGCATACTTTTTTAGCCTGCTTTCTCCCTGTTCTTCAATGTTCAGGTGGTGGATCATTCTCAGCACTGCAGTGACAATGCCATGGTGGTGGTGTGTCAGTGAGTGTTGTGCTGGTCTGAGTGGATCAGTCACACTAGCGCTCCTGGAGTTTTTAAATACAGTGTCCACTTACTGTCCACTCTATTAGAGACTCCTACGTAGTTGATCCACCTTGTAGATGTAAGGTCAGAGACGATCGCTCGTCTATTGCTGCTGTTTGAGTTGGTCATCTTCTAGACCTTCATCAGTGGTCACAGTGGTTTTTGGTTGGTGGACTATTCCCAGTCCAGCAGTGACAGTGAGGTGTGGCAGTGGACAGTGAGTGTAGCAACAAGGAGGCGGTTTTAATGTTATGGCTGATCTGTGTATATTTTTGTCCCAAAATATTTTCTTGAAGGGCTTTTTGGCCATTGCTAAATGATTTTGTAATCGTTTAGTCATAGAATTAAAAAAGACCTGTTGCAAAAACCTTCTAAATGCTTAAACTGCCATGCCACTGCATTTTGTCTCTTAAAGGTTTATCTTATGTTGTGAGTGGAAAAAGTGAGTTCACTAACCTCATTGCAAACATCCTCAACAGTCATGCTGAACAACATCCTTTGAGACAAATTTTTGAAAGTACTTCTCCCCGTTCCTCTCACAGTGTTGCTCTGTCTAATCCTGGCTAATTCATTCTTAATGGAATGATCCAAGTTAACAGTGTATTTCATAAAGTTATATGCCTCCCATACTGTGAATTTGTAATCCTTTTTGAGGAATATCTCGAACAACTCAGGATCGTCATCTCTTTCCAGGAACTTCTCCACCTCATTCCTAATGACATGGAGCTCAAATCTGTGCTCAGTGAACACATTCCACAGAGTCTTGCTGTGATCAAAGTCAATCTCACTTTCACTGCTCTGTACAGTCTGGTGTTCATCCTCCGCACACTGAAGTATCCAGCTTAGTCTACAAGGCCAGCGGTCCACCAAGACAATCCAAGCAGCGACAGATTCAGGATGTGGAACATCACCTAGGAGAGCCTCCCTGACCACAATGGAGACTCTGATGGAGTTGATTACCCTCCTCATGGACACTGTGTTTTCGGAAATGTAGGTTTGAAGCTTACTCTGGTTATGCAAGAAAATGCTCCTGAATGCATCCTGGATTAAACTTTCAACTTTGTTCTTATTATATGAATGGGGATGAGTATTGCTTTGTCCAAAGGAACTCTCATAGACCTCCTCGTGTGGGTTGCTCTCTAACAAGGAGTCACGTTCTACAGAAGGCGTGGTCTTTATGTAAGGTGAATCCAAAACCTCATTTTGTGCACCACTAAGCATTGCAGAACGTCCCTCTGTGATATTTTCAAAGACTTGGCATTTTGACTCATTACACAGAGTTGGGACAGTGAAGGGAAGTGTAATGATGCGGTCCAAGAATCCATATGCTTGGTCATTTTTACTGAAGCAACCATCTGCCTGGTCTACTTTTTGAGCAAGCACTTCTGGATCAATTGCCACCAAGGAAATGAAGGGACTTTCTTCATCAGATAGAAGAATATTAATGGCATCCAAGACGCCAACAATTTTCGTTGGGGTGCAGCGGTCCAAATTGGTGATCTCCAGCATGACTCTTATCCTCCGTTGTTCAAAGAGTTCCATGAAGTGAATAAAGCACGAGAGAAGCCTCATCTCCTTTCGGATTTCATGCATTAAACCCAACTGCTCGCTGACTTTATTGTTGTCCAAAGCTTTTCTGACATTAGCATCCTGATTAAAAATAAGGTTTTTTACCAACATGAAAATAAATCTCACTGCTCCAGCAGCAGGTAGTCCTAACATCGCAATGGCAAAAGTGTCCAACACTGCATGGCTTTCATCAATACCCATGTCTTCTTCATGCTTTCTGCTAGAAAACTCAATAATAATAATCGGTACCAGAACAAAGAGCGAAACCATGAGTAACATAAGCACCAGCGCCCAGAGTGGGCAGCAGCAGAACTTCTTGGACCTCCAATCATTTGAGCTAACTTCTATCTTCTTTTTTCTTGAATCCTTTCGTGGGTCATACTGAGCTACTCGGAAGAGGCTGAGCTGAAGCCTGCCAAAGCTGTCTTGAAGAGATTGGCACAGCTGCATCACTAAGCCAGCCCAAAGCATGTCACTGCCTGCAAAGTGCCAAGCACTGAAGCTGACGAACACATAGCGGGGGCAGTCCCAGCTCTGTTTTTTAACTGTCCACACAGGTCGATAGAAAAGGAGACGGAAGATAAGTGAAATCAGGCTGCCGATATTGTTCGAGCCCTTGCTGTTTTGGTTTTTTGTCTTTGCCTCCTCATCCATGTAACCTGTGGGGAAAAAAAGACCAAGTGGTGATGGGAGGAATTATTGGGTGCTTTTGGTACCAAGTTTTGTTCAAGAAGAATATTTGTAGTGTCAGTAACAATGAAACTACTGCAAACTGTGTGGTGCAACATCGTATTCCTGGTAAGAGACAATGCTACTAGGTTAATTGTAACATTAGATTAAATAAAAAAAATAAATTATATATATATACAGTATATATAACCTTTTAAAATTAAAGTTGTTCTGAGTGTAAAATTTTTACAATATTTGTGCAACTCCATAATAATGGTCATGGTTTATAAATGGTTAAAATGAGGTGTCCAGCAATCACAAACCTTTGGCTATATATGGTGTGTTCAAAAACCTAGTGAGCTCCCTTGCTGTCTTACTGCCTACATAAGTAGCTGCCTAAGTAGAGAGGATTCTAATAAGTCATCGACTTAATAGAGTGGGGTTATTCGAACGCACTAGACAGCGATTCCATCAGTTTTCGCTTACTAAGCTAACACAGTTAGCCTCATGCCATTCAAACCAATTGGATGGGGTGGCACATCGAGCTAGCATTTCAGCTAACATCTCCCTCCATGTACCGAAAACGGTTAAATTTGCTGACAAGCCCGAATTTGCAATGACACTTGTGCAAGTTTATTCAAATTAAAAATCAATAATAATTTATTTACATTTTTACATAACTACGCACCATCGGCCATATTTCTGAGAAAAGTTGTTCCGCACTGAATGCTGGGATTGCCTTCACCACAAGGCAGCATCTGATGCTCCCTTATTATTCACTCAAAATACCAGTCAAATTTAAGATATCTTGCTAGGGAGCATTTTAGGGCATCTAAGAATTCGAACAGCCTCCTTCTCGAGGGCACGCGTAGGATGACGTAAAATGCTGTCTATGTAGAGAGCTCACTAGGTTTTCGAACACACCCATAGTGTATGACAAAATATACGTAATAAAGTGTCTTTATTTGTCATATATACATATACAGATGTACAGTACAACGAAATTCTTTCTTCGCATATCCCAGCTTGTTTGGAAGCAGGGGTCAGAGCGCAGGGTCAGCCATTATACGGCACCCCTGGAGCAAAGAGGGTTAAGGGCCTTGCTCAAGGGCCCAACAGTGGCTGCATGGCAGAGCTGTGATTCGAACTCTCAACCTTTCAGTTGATATCCCAAACCTCTATCCACTAGGCCATCACTGTCCCCCATACAGCGACCCAAACATACAGCAAACCCAGAAAAAAAGGATATTTGTTAACTATCCTTTATCTTATTGAACCAGATTATCTGTGACAGATCTTTTTTGCCTTTTCAGCACAGTCCACACATTTTTGATAGGCCTTCCCTGTCAAAACTCAATTTTAGCATTATTTAGCCTTTCGAAATCTAGTTCTGACATGTGTATGTCGGAACACCAATTGTTAATAATATTCAACCTCATGGCTGATGATTTTGAAATGTGTTTAAGAATTTACAGAAAGCTTGTGTTCTTTTTTTCTCTGATGTACTAGTTACACTGGAAGCAGAACAGCCCTTGTACAGAATATTACTGTTAAAATTTAATGTAAAGCTTTCCTGACAGTGAGACCTCGGTTTTCAGCAGCTTCTAACTCATAGCAGATTTTCTTTCTTTTTTTATTTGATGTTTCTTGGATTACCTCTGACCATCCTGACAAATATTCTTATAGCAGAAGCTGACAGTTCTTTTCTAACCTTGGCAAAATACCTCTGTTCTATGTACTTCAAACTGAAACATATGCTTGTAAAGCTAATATTGGGAGCTAAAGTTGTGAAGAAATGCTGATTTCTTGAACTCTGTAAAAACTTTTTAGCTGAACTATTTCATTGTAATGTCTGTGCCTCAGGTGTGATTAAACGAGCTATTTATACACTGTGTTTATAACCACAAGGAAGTTAATCAGTCAATCATGATCAATTACAAGTGTAATGGGGCGGATCGCATCTCAGTGTAGCCCTGTACTTTCAAGAATTAAAAGTTAATGTTCCTTAATCCAAGAATAAGCTAAAAACCACAAACAGAAAAGTAAGGCAGTTGCCAAAATTATAGCAACAACCAAAGTAACAAATGAAAGGCAAAAACCATTTGCAGTCCACAGTGGATTTGCAGCCCACAGTGGAGACAGTGTATAGGAAGGAGATGCAGAAATACGATAGTTCTCTGTAAAAGAGTAAAGAAAGAAACACAAAACAAGGTGGGGACGGCATGAGTGGTACCCCACTACAAGGTCTGGGGCAGCTCGCTTATCCACAGCGGTTCATAATGCCCCGAAAAGTGTCACCACCAACTGAGTTCCCAGAAAAAGGCAAAGCCAGACTGGATCAAACCTGGTATCAAGTTGTCAAAGAAAAGCAGGTTTCTAAACAAAAAACACTGGCAAATCTATGAGGAAGAACCCGTGATAAATAGAAACACTTCCACCTGGAGCAAGTTAAGGTTTAACAAGGCATAGATGAGTGTCAGTTAAAAGAAACTGATACGTCATTCATCTGCGCCTTCATGCCCCCTCTGCGGGCTATATTTAGCAACTTCCGTATCTTCATGGCTGGTGGGTCTGTTGCAGCAAGAAATTAGAAGCCAAATTACAAAGGTAATTTGCATTATCTAACTTTCTGTGTCACCAAATTAATAATCTAAGTTGCTGTATGTATAATGTTGTATAATTCTGTAATTACATATGTGTATTCTGTTGCCAATTAAATATATGCAAACACTACATACACAAGCAAGCCAAAAGCTGAACTGGGACTAGACAAAAGAAAACCCAGACAACACAGGGACAGCATCAAAGAAGAAAGAGTATCTGGATGCAGCTGCGCTTTCTACTCAGTCCACCATTAATTTACAACCTAAACACTTGCCAGAGAACCAGACAGATGGTACCCAGCAAAACAGGCATGTAAAAAAGACTCCATACTCAAGTTCAGAATATGTTCATGTAACAGCTACACACAGGAATGTCTACCAAAAACTAAAAGCTGCCACGCCACTACTGGACACAACTCAAGCCACAGATGGCCTCATATGCCAGCTACAACACAGGAATAAGGAATGCTGCCACTGTTTACAAGCTTGGCACCTGAGAACCAGAACAATATACCTCCAGAAAGAGAGCCAGTAGGAGAAGACAGGTAGATAGTCAGCCTGCCAGTCAGACAAGCAAGCAGACCAACAATTAAAGGACTCAGAGTTGAGTCACAATCAAACCTATTAAAGTTCCCCCACAGCAGCAGTAAGTAACATTTAATAAGACACAGGGAAAGTAAAGTTCTTTTGAATTTCCCTTTAAAGCATTTCGTCAAGGCTGGGAACAGCAGGTGTACATCCTCAAGGAAATGACAGATCTGAATGGTAATATAAGATTACTTACCTTTGATGCTTTTGAGGATCATTTTGATCCTGCTGTGACATGATGAGTACAAACCCACAGTGATTGGCGAGTCCACTTCAGTTAACGTTTTGTATAAAGCATAGGCATACACATGATCTGAAGATACGTCTGTCAACAAACAATAAAATTAATTGAGCTTTAATGGGAACAGTCATAATTGGCTATTTTTATTCAGTCCAACCCTGCTTGACACAGACACAGTAAGGCCATTATACACTGATCAGCCATAACATTAAAACCACTTACCACATAGGAGCGCTTGTAGTTCTAAAATTACTGACTGTAGTCCATCTGTTTCTCTAGATACCTTTTTTAGCCTGCTTTTTTATACAGAGCATATGGTATTATTTAGGTGGTAGATGATTCTCAGCACTGCAGTGACACTGACATGGTGGTGGTGTGTTAGTGTGTGTTGTGCTGGTATGAGTGGATCAGACACAGCAGCACTGCTGGAGTTTTTAAATACCGTGTCCACTCACTGTCCACTCTATTAGACAATCCTACCTAATTGGTCCACCTTGTAGATGTAAAGTCAGAGACGATCGCTCATCTATTGCTGCTGTTCAAGTTGGTCATCTTATAGACCTTCATCAGTGGTCACAGGACGCTGCCTACGGGGCACTGTTGGATATATTGGATATATTTTTGGTTGGTGGACTATTCTCAGTTCAGCAGTGACAGTAAGGTGTTTAAAAACGCCAGCAGCGCTGCTGCGTCTTATCCACTCATACCAGCACAACACACACTAACACACCACCACCATGTCAGTGTCACTGCAGTGGTCTGATCCACCACCCAAATAATACCTGCTCTGTAGTGGTCCTGGGAGAGTCCTGACCATTGAAGAACAGCATAAAAGGGGGCTAACAAAGCATGCAGAGAAACAGATGAACTACAGTCAGTAATTGTAGAACTACAAAGTGCTTCTATATGGTAAGTGGAGCTGATAAAATGGACACTGAGTGTAGAAACAAGGAGGTGGTTTTAATGTTATGGCTGATTGGTGTAAGATTTGATAAAAGGGAAAATCTGTAGCATGACACCTTTTTTAAACATAAAAATAAGCAACAATTTATTTTTATATTGACATTTTCACAAAGCACTAGTTCAGTAACAGCTAATACGGTGGTGGCCTGCTAAACAAGCAAATATTAGCCAGTCAAAGAAGCCATTGTGGTTAAGAATCAGTTCAGGTTCAGTTTCTGGGTAAAGATTACAAATCACTTAAACTGTGGCATGTACTCCTATGGAACAAAGTCCTCATACAAACACAATAAAGATATTTAATGAGTTCAAGGGTGGTGTAGTGCAAATATTGAGTAGGCGAGGGCGAGAAAAGGCATTTAGAAATACTAAGCCGTCCACGAAAGTGTGGCTTTACAGCTGCAAAGGTCAGTATAAGTCCATATATACAGTATATATATATTTCTACATTTCTATATACTGTAAGATATACTATACTATATACTATATACTGTACCTCTTGCCATCATTAGCAGCTCTGTGGCTTTTCGTATACAGCAAACATGAACAATATCTCTCCTCCAGCTCTGCTAAAAATGAGAAAATGTAGTGGTTAGATTTATTTGGAAACGCTTTTGTTTTAATGTCCATTAATATGATTTGTTATAAATAAGATTATGCTTGGATGCATGACTCCCCTGCAGAAGCAGAAGAAGAATTCTATTACGAGGAATTGCATTTATTTAATCCTACCAAGGTAAAGCTGTATTAGATCATACACCGCCAAATAAAGCATATACATTCTAAACAGAATCTCAGTAACAAGACTTCTCATGAGATTTAAGAAGAATGTACAACTATAACTACAAATGTTGGGTTTTTTTTGGAATACGTGAGTAAAATGACAATATAAAAAATAAAAACTTACCTCTTATGAAGTGTTCTCAAAGTTAAGAGCCATACTCACATCATTGTCTATTTGTTTAAGCAATAGAACGTTAGATGCAGTGTATCTTGAAAAAAAAAAAAAAACAGAACTATAATTACTAAGTGCTGTAGATCATCACAGCCGGGTTGTTGTTCTTGATAATACATGGCCTGTGTAACACTGTGCTACTGCATTTATACACCAACACAGCAAATGAAAGTGAAGTCTAAAGCAAGGAAGTGCAACAACATGAATTCCACCACAAGAGGCTTACAGCTAGAGCTGAGAGTAGAGTTTGCATCCCTTCAGATTTTACAATGAAGATTCACATTTTAACATTTACATTTAACATTTACATTTAACATAGACTGAATTTTTTTTTTATCTGTGTTTAAAGAAAAATGTATCTAAGTTTATCTGTGTTAGGTTAAGTAACATGTATGTAACATGTTAGGTAATTGACATGTAATGTAGGATGGAATGAAGGACACAAACACCAGTAGCTGCTTTTTAAATCCGTGCTTTGTTTATTTTACACATGTATAATACACAAATTAGGAACAGGGACAACACAGGTGTACAACTGTATTGGTTGGCTATGTCCAATGGTTCAATATTACAGAGAATGAATCAAGGGTTAAAAATCATGTATCAACTGTAGTGAGTAACTCTGGGTTTGGCTCTTTAGCCCCAAAGCCACGGTGGACAACAGATGGTGCCAAAGTACAGAAAATAACAAAACTACTAAACTGCCTAACCAAGACTAATCCTCAATCAGAAGTACATCCAGCGGCACCCGCCCCTTACCTAGTTCCTAGACAATCAAACAACTACGGTGTGTGTGTGTGTGTGTGTGTGCATAGGTGTGCCCCAAACTTGCTTGTCCACACGTCACTGGGAAAACAGGATAGAGAGAACATGAGAGAGAGCGACAAAATTAGATTCAGGGAGGTACTAGTTACATAAAACAATTCAACAGCCAACATAGTAACACAGTCTAAAACAAAACTACTTGCAACCAAAGTCTCAAAGCCAAAATGCCTCTCCTCCTCAAGTCAGACTGTACTCAAGTAAACGTTACTTAGTTACTTTTTTAACAGGAGGGACATCATTTTCCAACAGAAGTTCATAGATGAATGATACAGCAGACTACACACAGCTCACTAGCCATGCAGTGCATATTAGCAGTTAATGTGTGGATTTAACCTCTATACACACCTAACAGACTGCAACTGCTGTTATCAATTCAAAACAGCATTATTTCTGTTTATCCTCAATCCTAAATCCTAAATCGCTGTTTAATGTTAGCATTATTTTATAGCTTGTTGAACTTGACACTAACTAACTTGCTTCAGGTCAATAGTGCCAACTAACATTAGCAATGTCTTAGCAATGGCAGGCATCAATGTCTTATGGGTAATTTGAGCAACTAAGCTACAATACTACCAATATTAACTATGACTGCAATGGTACAGGTATTATTTAACGTACCTCTACATGTTTGCGCAGGTTTGATGTCGAGTTTTTTATTGTTTTTTTTTAGTAACGGATGTTATTTAAAATGTAGAGAATTACAATTCTTAATACAAAACATACTTAAGTAAAAGTAAAATTACAGGTTGTAAAATCTAAGTACACAAAAAAACTACTCAATTACAGTAACGTGAGTAAATGTAATTCGTTACTTTCCACCTCTGGTCAGCAGCAACTCCTGATTGGCTCGCGACAGCACCTGTAGTAAAGTTTGATAGAGAGACAGAGAGAACAAACAAACAAACAAAAACAAACGTGCTTCTTTGCCACATCACAATCAGGTTTAAGTTAAATATTAGTTTGTCGATTTTTAGTTCGGTGTCATGTTGGGTCAGAAACCAACCTTATACAGCCGCCACAAAGCAGGCACACATTTTGGACCTAGTGCCAATCTTTTAAATGGCTTGGCTTAAACTATTTTTTATATTTTATATTTATATTATACATGGAGAAAACTCATAAATTTTGGAGGGACTTCAAGTTCCTGTTAATGTCACTATTTCACATTGCCAAGGGCTTAGAGGCTGCCAAGCACGAAGGAAGTACCTGCTCCAAAATCATCACTTAAAAGCTTACATTTTGTGTGCTCAGGTCAGGTGGATAAAGAAAAGAGAAAGCACAATCTTGTGGCCATATATTATACGAGGGTTCTTCAAAAACTCAATTTTAAAGAATTTCAAAATTAAATTACATAATTTTTCCAGCATCAGACCAATTACTCTGTTAAACTCATTTAGTTTGCAGATGACACCTGATAAGCCTCATCTGTAAAACCAACAAATCTGCTACAGGAGCGATCGTGGCCTGCATGGCTCAGTGGTAATCAAAGTTAAATGCACTAGAATAATTGTGATAAAATGGATTTTTGGCAGAAAATTGTTAACCAAACCTCTAGCAACAAACAGCACAGCAGCAAATGTAGTGAAATGAAAATGATTGGGCACTACCATCTTTTGGCAGTATCAAGATTGTTTTCTCAGGGTAACTTCTGAAACTGAAAATTCCCCAACCAGTCCTGACCCGGTCCAGCTGTAAAAAACATTCTGCCCTTATATAAAATACATCCTACAGCAGATTTGACTGAAGTCAGAGAGACTGACTGACCAGAAACAGCCCTAGGCCAGAGAATTGCATAAGGCAAGGATAAGAAAGCAACCTGTTAGCATCTATTCCATCTGTGAGACCACACATCTATTCAGCTACCTGTTTCAGAAAGTCACTCATTCATTTATTCATTCATTTACTGTCTGTTTTATCCTGGGCAGGCTTGTGGGTCTGATTCATTCGGCGAAACACTCCAGACAGGTTGGCAGTTTGTCACAGGGCACACACACAAACTCAGGGTGATTTTTAGTAGCTCCAGTTGAACTCACAGCATGTTTTTGGATATGTGGGAGAAAACCAGAGAACCCAGAGGAAATCCACGCAGACACAAGGAGAATATGCAAACGGGACACAGAAAGGACCCTGGCCACCCGACTGAGGAATCAAACTCAGGCCATTTTTGCTGTAAAGCAACAGCACTACCCACTGCGCCACAGTGTCGCACCATTGCTCCTAATCTTCCCCCTTTTTCTCTTTTTTTCCCTCGCCGAATTTACGCTGCTTCTCATTTCAGGACTTAACGCTACCTTGTATTCTGAGATAAGTCAGTTTTTGCTGTATTGATTTCTAGTCTAATCTGCACATCTTCAGACGGCTATAGGTTTAGTTTCAACATCAAAAATAGTCAATAATAAACACAAATATCAAGATGGCATTGCCCCCTGTTGCTGGTAAATTGCAACTGCAATGAAGTTCATCCTTTTCTTCAAATCGATCAGTACTTTTTAGTGTTTCCTCCTTAATTCCTCCAAAGTGAGGTAAGGAAGAACCCACATGAAACAAAGACGGGGGTAAATCACTGATTCATTTATTTGTCATTAAACACAAAACCCACAGAGACAGCTCACTACACAACTGCACAATGACCCACCCCTTCAATCTGGAGTCAATAATCACTTTGAACGTGTTTTAGAAAGTGGGAGAAAACCAAAGGAAAAACCAAGAGGAAAAACCAAGATGACACAGTGAGATCATGCGACCCAGGTTGCTTTGCATCAGCCACTTTACCACCATGCAGCCCTCAAGCAAGACCACACTTGCATACTTGAATGCATTTTTCCCCCTTTTTTTTCCGATCCCCGCCCTGATTGAGGAGAGCGACACTGACACACTCCCCCTCCGACGCGTGTGCAGTAGCCAACTGCATCTTTTCACCTGCACGAGGCGAGTTTATATGCGGATCAGCTGTGTGTGCAGAAAGCCACATCCTGATCAACGCATTATTCCTCGACTCTGTGCAGGCGCCATCAATCAGGGCATAATTGCCTAATTTATGAGGAGTTTCCTTTCCGGCTCCCACCCTGTATGAACAACAGTCAATCGCCGGATGGCAGAGCTGAGTTTAAAACCCCACGTACAACACTGTACGATTACACACTAAATTACCATAAATCATAACAATACTGCATTAGAACACCACATGCTTATATTTATACATACATTTGCTTAAAAGATCATCACTACTGTTGTACTGTTCTTTTTACCTTTACAATTTACCATTGCAGCATTTAGCAGATGCTTTTATCCAAAGTGACTTACAATTATCACTGAATACAATTTAAGCAATTGAGGGTCAAGAGCCTTGCTCAGGGGCTCAACAGTGGCAATTTGGTGATAGTGGAGCTTGAACCAGCAACTTTATAATTACGAGTCCACCTTAACCACTGAGCTACCACTGTCCTACTGTTCTGCTATTATTACTGTTGTTTTGAGTTATTACAAGCACATTTTTACTGTAGATAATTAAAAAGTATCTAATATATTTGTATATTTTGACTTCAGAAAGATATAAACATGCATTAGAAAAGGGGTACTGTAATTTTAGAAGCTGTATTTTAAAAAGGTTTAATGTGTTTAACTCTTTATTAAACTCTTTATTTCTTCACTCAGTATTTCAGTATTTGGCATCAGTATCTATAATCCATGCATTTATATAGACATGGCCCAAGTTTTTCAGCTGGGTCTGAGGAAGGAAGGTTGTCAATGATTTTTATTGCTGCTGCAAATCTGAGCTCTGCACCTCAAAGCTGGATTAAGAAGGGTACAACATGTCTCTCCTGATGTGATACAGCTCCTTGTGAGTCTCTGCCCCTGCACACGTCTGGGAGGGGTGTGTTTGTTACGGCTCTTCTAGATCAGGAGTGAAGGTATTATTATTGAAATGTATTTTTAGTGACACTATACTATTGTGACAAATGTGCATAGAAATTGAGGCTGTTGTTTAAAAGGACAATTTTTAAACCTGCAGCATCACATTTTATTAAATTAGGACAACATAAATACACAGTGCAAACCACAAAGATGCTTTCTTTCATAACTAACGTTTATTTTGTGTATTTTTTTAATAGATGTATTAGAAAACTGAATCTAATACTAGGATACAGCAATGTTTAATTAGTATATGAGTAAAAGGTAAATGTGTCCACTGATAAATAATTTAAATTTTAAATTCTCACGTATTGCATACTATATTAAATACTACTACCACATACACTCACTCACTCACTTTCTTAACCGCTTATCCACTTATCCATTCACCTATAGGGCGATTCAGTGTCTCCAATTAACCTGACTGCATGTTTTTGGAATGTGGGAGGAAACCGGAGCCTCCGGAGGAAACCCACGCAGACACAGGGAAAACATGCAAAGAAAGCACCCAGACCGCCCCGCCTAGGGATTGATCCCAGGACCTTCTTGCTGTGAGGCGACAGTGCTACCCACCGAGCCACCGTGCCGCCCACTACCATATACAGTAGGTGATGTACAGCTGGCAGTGATGCAGAAAGCACTAAACTGTCGTTCTGTGCTGGAGGTTAAACTGAACAATGCTGCCCTCTACCGTTCAAATCGTGTTATTAAACAATATTTAGTCAAATTTTACCTTTGGCTCACTGACACACTTGTTGAACATTCACTCATTTATTTATTCAGTGTCTGTTTTACCACCGCTTTTCCGATTCAGGGTCGCAGTGGGTGCAGTTCACTAGGCTAAAAGTTTCATCACAGGACAAACACAGGCATACATACACACACTAATACCTAGGGGCATTTTAGTATCTCCAATTCACCTGACTTGCATGTCTTTGGACTGTGAGAGGAAACCGGAGCACCCGGAGGAAACCCACACGGACACGGGGAGAACATGCAAACTCGACACAGAAAGGACCCGGACCGCCCCACCTGGGGATCAAATGCAGGACCTTCTTGCTGTGAGGCAACAGTGCTACCCACCACTAGCACTGATAGGTTACAATGAATGAATCAATGACATTATTAATGATTTCATTAATTAAAATAATGAATTAATGAATTAATTAAAAGAAGAAAAAGCACAAGTACACTGCTAAGAAAGAAAACTTACAACCTCACTGTGGAAGCCTTTTTTTTTCCTCTTTAATAACAAGTGGCAAAAATAGTCTAAGCATTTGGGCCCACTGAGGACCAAAAATACCAATCAGTCTTCAAGTGTCTTTTAAATAGCATTTATTAGGCAAAAATCTACTTTAGTCTGTCTGCATCCTGCTAACTGAATCTAATTCATTAACTATCATTCTTATTAGTGTTAATATACAGCCTGATTTCAGTTAAAAAGAAAAAAAAAACATGCCATGCTGTTGATTACATTAGCATTAAAATGTTTGAATAAAATGACGGATTCACTTTCATGCACAATATTTGGACAGCTAGATGCAAATCACTTAAATAATTATTTGGATTAAGTGTGTGTAAGTGCACTGTGCTCTGATTATAAATGCTGAACAGTCCCTACAAATGTAGACAGAATTAGATCTTGTAGACTCTGCATACTGGCTACAGCACCTTACAACGAAAAATACATAATTAATTAATTAAAATAAAGTAAATTATTTAACATTGTATTAGTCCTTAACATAGTGTTTTGACCAGAGCAACTTAGAAAATTATGCAAAACAACAAAGTACATTACACCGATGAGGCATAACATTATGACCACCTCATTGTTTCTACTGGATAAGACACAGCAGCGCTGCTGGAGTTTTTAAATACCGTGTCCACTCACTGTCCACTCTATTAGACACTCCTACCTAGTTGGTCCACCTTGTAGATGTAAAGTCAGAGACGATCGCTCATCTGTTGCTGCTGTTTGAGTTGGTCATCTTCTAGACCTTCATCAATGGTCACAGGACGCTGCCTACGGGGCGCCGTTGGCTGTATATATTTTTGGCTGGTGGACTATTCTCAGTCCAGCAGTGACAGTGAGGTGTTTAAAAACTCCATCAGCATTGCTGTGTCTTATCCACTCATACCAGCACAACACACACTAACACACCACCACCATGTCAGTGTCACTGCAGTGCTGAGAATGATCCACCACCCAAATAATACCTACTCTGTTGTGGTCCTGTGAGAGTCCTGACCATTGAAGAACAGCATGAAAGGGGGCTAACAAAGCATGTAGAGCAACAGATGGACTACAGTCAGTAATTGTAGAACTACAAAGTGCTTGTATATGGTAAGTAATTCCATTTAAATTAATATTTATATCTCTACTTTATATCTCTAAATTAATATCTCTACCACAAAGGTAGAGATATTACAGTGTCAAAATCATTCACTAGAGCTTATTCTATAGCTTTAATTATTAGTATACTGTGAATTTGGTGGCTTTCAGGAGTTTAATTTAATTTGTTTGTTAGCTGTACAACTCTATTTGGGAGAGTAATCAGTGACTATCAGCAACCTCCTGACAAGAGGAGAAAATAAATAGGCTCTTTTTTCCTATCAGAATCTAACTTTAATTACTGCAGCTATGATTAAGATCCTGAGAAGTGGTCGGCTTTTATTAATGTCCTGCCAATTCATTTACCTGATTCTGCAGTGACTTTAATTAAAAAAAGCAGATTAACACGGTGATCCAGAGAGGAAAACTGAATAAGAAATAAAGAGATGAGTGCATTTAGTTATTCAGGGTATTTAGTGACTTTATTCTGCAGCTCAAAGGTTCTTAAACAAGGGGGCACAGAGTCATTATGAGGTCTTATTAAGCCACCAGGGGGATGTTCAGTTTTTCATTCATTTCATAGTGAAATTTACCACTGCCCCACCTGAGTGTGCTGGGATGTTATATAAATATTTGAAATATTAATAGATTCCTTTATTTTTGACTGCTTTATTCTGGTCAGTTTGGTAGTGGGTCAGGGATAAACCACAGAGAGGACATGACACACTCATTTACTCAATAAAACTTATTTACTCAAGTAATAGGCAGCAGTACTAGACCAGTGATCTAAAGGTCACTGCTTCAAGCACCATCACCAACAAGTCGCCATTGTTTGGCTCCTAACCTTCATTTGCTTGAATTATATATGGTCACAACTGTACATTACATCTCTTCATTTTTCATCCATCCATCCATCTATCCATCCATCCAACTATCAACCCATCCATCCCTCTATCAATCAATCAATCAATCCATCCATCCATCCATCCATCCATCTCTTCTTCTTTCCATCCATCCATCCAACTATCAACCCATCCATCCCTATATCCATCCATCCATCCATCCATCTCTTCATCTTTCCATCCATCCATCCATCCATCCATCCATCCATCCATCCATCCATCCAACTATCAACCCATCCATTCCTCCATCCATCCATCCATCCATCCATTCCTCCATCCATCCATCCATCCATCCATCCATCCATCCATCAACCCATCCATTACTCCATCCTTCCATCCATCCACCTACCTACTTACCTACTAACCTGCTTACAAAACCCACAAAACATATCAAATTCATGAAAGAAAACATGTGATCCAATTATTTAGTCACAGACAAAGACAACCACATTATACACCTTATTTTCATGAGGCACAAAGGCTAAAAGTGTTTAAATATCTCTTCTAATTACTAATTTTAGGTGATTCAGTAATTCCCCTTGCTAGCAGTGTATAAAACAAATAATGTCATTCCAGCTTTTTAGCAACAGTTTGAGTATCCAGCATGACTGTATCAATAAATACATGATTTAATTTTTGTTTGGTGTGTTGGAACTCTGGTCGCCTGCACACAGCCCTGACCTTAACCATCTTCAACACCTTTAGGATAAATAGGAACACTGACTGTGAACCTTACTGTCTAACATCAGTGCCAGTCCAAACATATGTTTTATGAGTGAATGGGCATATATTTCTACAGACACACTCACTAAAGTCTTGTGAAAGCTTTTCCAGAGAAGTAGAAGCAGTTCTAGCTGAGAAAGAAGGATGGGTGAGTCTATATCAATGCTCATGCTTTTTGAAATGTCAAACACGATCATGATATTCAGCGGCGGCTCGTTCCTTAGGGCAATCGGGCGA
The DNA here is from genome assembly GCF_030014385.1 of Trichomycterus rosablanca. Lineage (NCBI taxonomy): Eukaryota > Metazoa > Chordata > Actinopteri > Siluriformes > Trichomycteridae > Trichomycterus > Trichomycterus rosablanca. The sequence goes on from NC_086004.1 coordinate 24,242,100, forward strand.
CGCACCACCAAAGGGCAAAAGGGAAGAAATTTTTCTATCACAGCTGTGACTGTTCTGGACAGTCTGTCTTGCCTCGGAATATCGTAGTCCAATTAGCGTCGAATTGTGTTCCGTACAGTACCGCCTTTTTTGGGGCGACTTCAGTCTGACTGAAAATTGCCCCAGATTGCTCTCATAGACTCATGTTAAGGCTCTTTTTTTTCGAACTGCAGACGCTGCAATGCCTTCTGAATGGCTTCCGGGAGGGCTCACACTTATGTGCTTGCGTCACACGTAACCTGGTGTCGTGATCTTGTCACCATGACTACCATCACCTTAGTTCGGAGCAACTCCATCGTGTAATCAGAATAAATTAGCAACTTAAGAATTAGGGCCACCCAGACCAAATTTAAACATCAAGCAAGTATCCCCCTCCGGGAAATCATAAGTAAATTACAAGTAAGTAATATAATTTTTAAATAGTGAATTGTGATTGCACTTATTGTATCTCCGCAATTGTTTCATTGTACTTCTTTATTCATTGCACATCAGCCCCGATGCCAATCTTTATTCTGGATCTGCTGCACCTAAAATAAAATGCTGATGAAGACTGAATTAAATAGTTAGTGTGAAGGCTTTACTTCATTTTATGATTAATGGTAAAGCTGGTCTCTTTCCATGTTCAAAGTTATTTGTGAGAGCAAACTGACAGATGGTTAATTTACCCATTGAACGGGTCACCTTGGCCATCATTGCAACAAGAGATTTGGCAGGAGCCACCACTGATGATACTGCGTCCACACAGCCTTTATTGTGCACCACAGAAAGAGGTTCCATGAAATTAAATCTTGGTCAGCAGGTGGAAGCAGAGTACTGCAGTTCAGATGTGTTCAGCTCTGTGGACATTTTAACAGCTGTGATTTTACTGCACTTTATTTAGCCAGTGTAATGAGACTGGTGGATTATAAAGCAATGAAGGGTAAATTTTTATCATCAAATTAAATGTTTTGTGATGTGGGTGACACACAGGACCAGGAGTTCCAGCAAACCACTGGACTGTTTTACAGCTGGGTGCTTTACAGACTCTATACTGACCACCATGTCTGAAGGAAGGGCAGATGTTTTATCATCTAATGCGAGTGTTTGACCTCTAGTGCTAGTACATGTTTACTGCTGACTGATAAAAAGAAGAGCTCCATGGCCTTCTTGTGTAGGATGGTGTGCTAGTCTGCAGTCCTTCCTGACCAACATGGACAACATGGTGGAGTGTTTTTGTTGTTTTTGTACTCCCCCAAAACATACAGAAGGTTAATTAAAGAGTTTAATTATTTTCACTAACCATGATATCCTGTCGCCTTGAATCCAGATCCACCTGAAAACTAAATCCAAGCCAAAAATACACCACCGACTTGGCTCCAGTCGATCACTGGTCATCACACATTCACTTACACCTAGGGGCATTTTAAAGCTGCCAATCCACCTCATGAATGTTATTTGGAAATGAGAGAAATACAAACATGGGGGAAAATAATAAACACCTTTGGAATATTGATTGCAATCTGGGACTTCTTGTCCGACATGTTTGCCCTACCTTAGAAATGCTTTTGGTCTGAATGGGCACAAATTCCAACATACACACCTATTTATTCATTTAAGCCTTCTTGAAAGACCGGAGGCTTTACTTACATTAATTATCCTCCTCATGTGTGATTGAGAGATTATATCTGTGTGTTACATTTGTGTTTAGTGTAATAAGTATTGAACCTAATGGTTCAGGATGGTGCCAGACCCACAGGGAACTTGACCAGGACAAAGCACTTAGTAACAATGTAAGAATGACAGTTGTTTATATTTACTCTTTCCCACTGAAATATCCAAAAACGACATTTTCTGGTGACAGAGGCCAGGCAGCAGGGCCAGGACACAAGAATACGGGTCAGTAATGCCTAGTTCACACTACACGATTTTTGCCCTGATTTTTGCTCACCGACTGGTCGCTGCAAGATTTGCCAGCTCAGAGGCAACTTGGCGTTCGCTCGGCGATCGAAACTCGGCTCTCAATCGCTATGTGTAAACTGCTCAGCGGCTTGATCTGACTGAAAAGGGATATTTAGAATGCTAAATATCTCTCGAATACATCGTATCGAATCTCAGCTCTGCCTGCCGGCTGAGCGGCCGAATGAACAACGATTGAGTTGTTGTTCAGATAGGGGCGGGATTAAGCCGGATGGGGACTCTCTCTCAAACTAGTGTGATTACGACTTCTGCTGGCTGGTTGGTGGTGCCTGCACGGAGATGGGAAAAGAGTGCGGTAGAGGGTGTGGCTCTCCATACACAGCGCTGTACTGCACTGCACTCACCAAATGTAAGTGAAAAGATGTTCGATTGCTGTGCACGTGTCGGAGGGGGCGTGGAGCAGCCTCGTCCTCCCCAATCAGGAGCAGGGACCAGCATTAGTGAGAGGATGATTGACGGGCAGAAACTGGATGCGCTAAAGTGGGAGAAATAAGGAAAAAAAAAAAAAAAGGATGCTAAATATCTGGAAATCAGTCGGGCGATTGGCAGGGGAGGAGTGTAAAACGTGGGACGGGGCATAACATAGTTACTATCAAAATACATCGACACACACACGTTTTACGTTTTACCAACGTTGCATAGCAAAAAAACTCACTACAAAACAGTCCATGCTGTTCGCATAGCCAAATCAACTCATTCATTTATTTTTCCTCTTTGCTTTAACGCTGCACATCAGCGCACAAACAGCTTTAATCTCTTGCTTATTGTTGACATACGTAGTATAGTTAAACCGCTCGTCACTTGTTTTCGTGACAAAACGTAGTTTGGGAGACCAGACAGACTCATCTGCGATTCCTCCTGCTGGTAGATGGTGTAGTGTGAAACCCCCTATCACAGATCAGTCATGTAGTGTGAAATACACACCGACTGAAAAGACTCCCTATGGTAAGAGATCCAGTTGTGTAGTGTGAACTGTACAGCGATCTGAACAACTTGAAAGTCGTGTAGTGTGAACTTGGCATAAGTGAGCGCATAATTAAGGGTGTATTAAGAGACAAGTGTGTTGTTCAAGTCCTTCATTCTCTGGCAGCCTCTGACTCCAGGAGCCACTTTAAGGTTTACTCACATTTTTCCCTTTCCATGCTTTACAGCGATGAGGAACGTCTTTATTAGATCAGAGGATGAGCAAATTCAATTGTCTCCATATCATGAACAGCAATGTCTGAGAGCATCTGAGAGCATTTTAGTTTTAGTCTTTTTATTTTTTTGTGAGGCACACCCAACAAGTATGTTTAGAAATGAAAGAGATTGATAATATTAAAGGTCTGCAGATTAATTCCACTAAGCTTTATTGGGCAGAACTGGTTTAAAATAAGCTTAGTCCAGCATTGCTAACCTACCAACCTGTTCTTTCTGTGCAAGCATAGGTTTCCTTTGGGTACACCTGCTCTCACCCACTCTTTCTTATCCGCTTATTCAATCAGGGCCGCTCTGGGGGTGCTGGACCCTCTCCCAGCTTTTTCAATGGGCATATGGCACACAGTAACACCCTGGACGGGGCTCCAGTTCATCGCAGGGCAGACACACATACACACACACACACACTCACACACACACACACACACACATTCACACACCCATTCACCTATAGGGCAATTCAGTGTCTCCACTTAACCTGACTGCATGTTTTTGGACTGTGGGAGGAAACCAGAGTTCCCAGAGGAAACCCACGCAGACAAACTCCACACAGAAAGGACCCAGGCTGCCCTTCCTGACAAATCCTCCTCCATTTTGGGTCTGGTTCCTAATTTGAACAATTACATAAAAACAAAATACATTTTTAATAAATAAATAAATAATTAAGCATATTTTGTTTTGGACCGCCGCCCCGAGGAGAGCGAGACTGTCAAACGCCCCCTCCGACACGTGTGCAGTAGCCGACTGCATCTTTTCACCTGCACGCGACGAGTTCATATGCCGATCAGCTTTGTGCACGGACAGCCACACCGTGATCCCCATTATCCCTTGACTCTCGAGCAGACACCATCGACCAGCCAGCAGAGGTCATAATTCGCTCAGTTATGAGGAGTCCCTATCCGGCTTATCCTACCCTATGAACAACAGCCAATCGTTGTTCCTGCAGCCACCCAGCCCAGCCGGACGGGTAGTCGGATGTATTCGAAATCCCAGCTCTGGTGTGCTAGCATCTGCATCTATGGTATTCTATGCATAGAATCCCAGCTGTTTTTAGGTTTACATTATGTATAATCTATGGTTTAAACCTTCTCCATTAGCTGAGAGGTAAAAGACAGAGAGACGACAAGGGGGTCATAATCCATTAACACTGGTGGGATTAATTAGCATAGTTCCTTAATTCACATGCCATCATGCTTCACGCTCTTTTCAAAATGAGTGAAGTGCTTAGCATGACGTGTTGCATAGAAACGAGGTCCAAAAAAATGGACAAAGCAAGAGAGAAAGAGAGAAGGCAAGAGGGACATGGGAAACTACTTACAGAAGCTATTTTCTCTTGTTTAAAGTGCAATTTATCTAGTTGGACAGCCTATTAGTCACTTTGCAGTGTAGGAAGCCCACCATAATCTTCCTTACAAAAGTAGGGGCTAAGAATACAAACCCACAGGCGGCCGAGAGAGACGAGCAAAGCAAAGTGATGAGAAAGGAGGAGGTGGGCAGCACTAAACTGTAAGGACAGGATCAATATGTCGTTAATGGGAGAACCGACACCCATGCGAATGCCCGTCATGTAATGGCGCACGTGCCTCGTGGCCCTCTATTTGTGTATGGAAAGGATGGGTTGTAGCCTCGCAGCTATCGATCCCTCACTCTGTATGGAACGGCTCATAATTCACAAGCAGAGCGTAGCCGATAACAAGGTATCTTAGGGTATGGTCTGCTTTCCTGCCTTATAAAAAAAATTATGGCAAAATCGATAATGAGAACCAGTCTTAAAAAATATTACTAGTTATTTGATTTAGTTCAGATGTAACATGAATTTAAACACATTTGCATTAGCATTTTTAACCAAATTTCTATTTACAGCATCGGTAGTCTATGAGTTACCGCGGACATGATTTGACATTTTCATTTGCCATTTAGTGGAGACAGACTTATAATGGAAGCCTCATTGCAGCTGTTAAATTCTCTGAATAAATGGTGAAAAATGCAACGGCAGATGGTGGCCGCACGGTGGTACAGCTGGATGGAAAGTTGCCATATAGCAACATGCTACATGAGTTGTGCATGCTCTATCTCTGTGTGTGTGTGTTTGTGTCTTTTCTCTGGGTACTCGGGATTCCTTCAAAATGCAAAACTTCAAATTGCCTGTAAGTGTAAACGATCCTCGAGGTGGGTAGAAGAGGGGTTTTAAAACTGGCCGTCTTTTCCATAGAGAGATTAATTATTGTAAGTTAATATAATGTCATTCTGACTAATCACCTATTCAATATAATGGAACATTTCTTTCCTGATGGGACTGGTATTTTCCAGACTGATCGTGCCCCCATATACAGAAAACGAGGGGTCTATAAATCCTATAAATGGTTGGACCAGAAAGAAAATTAAAAATGGCTTTTATGGTCACCATATTTCAAATCATTTGAATGATGAGTTGTTTTGGATGGTTGTCTTGTAAAATCTAAGCCAAGGCTTCATCCTGATCAAGACTGTTGTGGGATCCAGATCATATTCCAGTATGGGGATGGGATTACACAAAGCCAGAGAAAGGAATATGTTTATAATTTTTACATCACTGTATTGGGGGTGGGGGCATTTTAAATGATGCCCCCTCAATATATAGTGATTACGACCTTGCATTACTTTACTCATCTCTCTTGGCCACCTGTTGGTTTGTAGTCCTCGCCCCTACTTTTGTAGGGCTAGAAATACGACACTGGTAGATACTCTGGATGGGGTGGCATTCACAGAACACTGAACATCATATACTCACTCATGACGCTCACTAAACCCTAGGGATTAAGCAAGTGGAGTATCAATTCCACTTGCTAGCATTATTTTAAGATGTGAAATAAGTAGCTCTAAGGAACCCAAAGGGATAAAATACTGTGGTGTCAACACAGATTGAGACATTTACATTTACATTTTTGGAATTAAGCAGACGCTTTTATCCAAAGCGACTTACAGTACTGTGGCAGTAGATTATCTAAGCAATCGAGGGTTAAGGGCCTTGCTCAAGGGGCCAACAGTGGCAACCTGGCAATGGTGGGGCTTGAACCAGCGACCTTAGGATTACTAGTCCAGTACCTTGGCTACCACTGGCCACCACAAGTAGACAGAGTGCACCCCGGGGACCACATGACGCTTTGTTTACATTGGTGGAATCAGCCAATGGGCACTTTGAGATGTTGGGTATATTTTTACATGTTTGTGTGTAAACATGCCTTTATTTATGTTTTTTAGTTCATTCTCGTTTTTTAGAATGTAACTTTTTCCTAAATACGCCATTGGACTGTACTCTATCGCATGGCACCACACTACTGTAGTTATACTGTACCCCAATTAGTGCCAATTTAGATTAGCATATCTGCCAACTGCTCTGTTTACACAGGTACCTAAAGAAGCACGTGCCAAACATCACAGAGACAGCAACACAGAGTCAGGATGAAAATCAGGCCCACTGAGCTGTTTGGCACCATGCCACCTTCTAGACAGTGGGCATAATAAAGTTTCACATATCCTGTAATCAAGCTGCCATGTTTAACAACTTTAAATCAAATAAATCCTTTAGAACTTATTAACACCCTATAAGAAGGATTAACAGTCTGTCAATCTTTTTCCAGTATTGAGCCACCCAGAGGTGGGTGGCCAGACAATGAGTGCAGGAGCGTAGAACTGGGCTTACAGGGGATTCAAAAAGCAGTGAAAAGAGGAAGAGGCCCAAAATGGACAGATAAGCCGTAGCACAGAAGAGGATTAATTAAATAATGGGCTGAAACATGGACGGATTATCTGCGTGGCTAGTGAGCATAGCTAGCCAAAGGGCTGCAAGACTATGGAGGGAATATCAATGATGAAAAACTGAGCACGGCATCCGAGTGAAGTAATGTAGTTACATTCCAAATGCCAAAACAGTGGTGTCCTACATATCTACATAGTGACATTAACAATAACAACATTATACATTTTTTTTCCATTTTATTTTCATGTTTACCACACTTGTTTACCAACACTCAACGGCCAGGATGCCACGTCAACCACCTACAAACCACCTGAGTGCCTAACAACAATAACAATACTACTACTAACAATACTAATAATTATTATGTAGCACTTTAATTATCCCAAAATCAGGGGTAGGAGTAGCTCAGCTGTTAAGGTACAGGACTAGTAATCGGAATCTCACTGGTTCAAGCCCCACATCTGCCAGCTTGCCACTGTAGGGCCCATGGGCAAGGCCTTTAACCTTCAATTGCTTGCAATGTATATAGTCTCAATTGTAAGTTGCTTTGGATAAAGGCGTCTGCTAAAATAAAACATTGTTCATTGTTACAATCTACCATGACTCTTTGGTTGCTATGGTGTTGCTTGGTGGTTGCTATGGTAGTTTTACAGATGTTGAAGAAGAAGAACCTTTATTTGTCATTATACTTGCGTACAATGACATTTAGTTTGACACTCTCCAAAATATAAAAAGAAGAAGAAGATAAAGTATTTACATAAACATATGGATATTAAGTATTTACATAAACATATGGTTGTTATGTATCTTCCAAGATAGGGTATTCCCACAGGGTTTTTAGTAGCTCCAGTTGACCTGACTGCACGTCTTTGGATGTATGGAACCCACAAGGACACAGGGAGAACATGCAAACTCCAAACACAAAGGACCCAGGCCACCCAGCCAGGGAATCGATCCCAGGCCCTTGTTTCTGTGAGGTGACAGCACTACCCACCACATCACAGTGCAAATCAATAATAATAATAATTCTGATTAAGGCTCTAAAAACAGAGTCAGTATTAATTTGACAGCAATACAGAGCTCTGCCAAAATATTACCCCACAAATTCCAATAAAGAAGCAACATGATCAGACTCCCAAAAGTTGATTTCATCTCCTTCTCCCCTCATGTTGGGTAACAGGCGTCAAGTCAGTATTGCTATTGCCGGCTGTTTTTTTAAAACCTGTGATTGATCGTCCATAAACATGCAGGCCAGCTCTGAGTTATGACTGCAGAACGTCAAATAAATTGCTTTAGATGGCTTATTACAACAGTGTTACTGAACTGGTGCATTAAATCAGCCTGGTTTGGAACGGAGAACATTAAAGAGATGATAATTATACTCCGGGTTTTTTTTTATATAATGTAGCGGAGTGTTCCTGCTTGTTCTTTTTTATCCATGTTTTTTTTTTTTTCATTTTTGGTTTTGATGATCAAATATAATTATAGATGTAATAAGACAAAACCAAACTCTAGAGAATTAAGTTAATATGCTTGCCATTTCCCCAAATTTGATTTCAGCTGTCAGATTAAGGTGGGATGATGTGTGATTTTAGGAGAGTAAACAGATCTCGCGAGGATGCAGTTTGTGTTGAGATTAGGCTCTTGTCATAATGATGAGCAGATAGATTAATTGTGTTGACTGCAAGTACACATGGTTTACTGGCAACAGTCATAATTGTGTAAATGTGTTAAATATTTTGGTACCTTGGTTGCTGTCTCAGGTTAATTTTAGTAAGAAGTTAACATCTTAAAATGCCAATAATATTATAATATTATAATATTATATTCATTTTGGATCAATGATTCACATTATATAATATTGTTATAAAATATATGTAAGTCCTCGAGACCATGGAACCCATCAACAGGTTTCCCATACATTCTTATGGGAAAAAATACCTTGAAACTCAACACCTTTTAAACAACACCAGTCCCAGAACCAATTGACGTTGAGTTTCAAGGTACCACTGCATAAAACATTACAATAAGTAATGCAAAATAGTCCACTTATACTCTTGATTCCATTCAGGTAGCAAAGGCATTCGCAGAGCTAATAGCTACAGCAAGGATATTTAAATGTTGCCAAAATATAAATAATTAACATGCAATCCAAAAATGCAAAACAGGTCTTCAACTTAAGAGGGTTATTTGCATGTCCTTGAGGTAAAACGGTCCAATGAGACCTCCCAACAGCAACAGCAAATGGCCAAACTGATTAAAAACAGCTTAGCACAGTAGACCTCTCTTACCCAGACAACCTTCAAACAACAAAAACCTCAATAGTACTTTCTGGGTTTTTGAACAGAATGAATTTGGCTGGAGTGTGTTTTTGACTTTCTTTTACCTATCCCTCCTACCCATGATGCAACTCTTCAGTCAGGATAGAGAGGGCCGATTCACTTCAGAATCAGAAATATGTAACAGTTTGGAAATAGAGGGGAGGAAACAATGATGAAGGAGGTGTGAGGAAGACAGATGATGCAAGAGAACAGAAGAGGGTTGGATAAGTATGGTGTAATAAAGCTCAAGCAAAAAACTGAGGACGTGCTACAGAGGAGGACAACAGGATTTGAATGGATGCATGTGATGAAGGCTGGGATTAGTCAAGTCAAGTCAAGTTTATTTGTATTAGAAATGAGTAAACTGAAGAGCTGAAATATTACAGCCCTGTGAGGGATGATGAAAAGACAAATAATAATTTATTTTTATTTATTTTTTTTACCCCTTTTTCTCCCCTTTTAGCGCATCCAATTGTTCAATTAGCATCGTGCTTCCTCTCTGTCTATGCCGAACCCTGCCCTGACGGAGGTGATTGAAGCTAACCCGTATCCCCTCCTAAACACGAGCAGCAGCCAGATGCATCTTTGCCACCCACACATTGACGAGTTTGGCGCCACCTAGCGTTGCATGCGGAGAGACACACCCTAAGGGCACCCTCTCCCATCTCTGTGTAAGCGCCTCCAATCAGCCGGCAGAGAACGCAATCGCATTCTGACAGAGAGAGACCCACATCCGGTTCTTTGTCCCACCCCCCACATGAGCAACCGGCCAATCGTTGCTCATATAGCCACTCAGCTTCGAACTGGTAAAGCAAGGCTGGATTCGATACCACGCTCTCAGAATCCAGCCCTGGTTGCAGCGCGTTTCTTTTTACCGCTGCGCCACCTGAGCGGCTGACAAATAATAATTTTGACATAATTCAGGTTTAAGACATTAGACTATCAGGCATTGCCCAATATTAGTTTTATATTGACACCCTGTTATGCCTAGTTGCGTAGTCACTCTGAGGCAAACCGGTGTTCATTTGGGGCTCAAAAATCGACTCTTGATTAATATCTGAACCTGTCAGCGACTCATGTAGAATCATGTAGTGTGAAACGTAATGCGATCAGGTTGTGACCGGCAGTGAGTGCAAAGTCGAGCTACAGCCCATGAGAATGCAAGATACGGAGTTAGGGAAAACCAGGGGGGCAGGGGCCTAATAAAGTTTCAGAATATCAGAAAACATCGGCACACTCACAAGCCTTACAGTATTTGTGACCTTATCATTCACACCAAACCATAATACCAACCTTGCATTGAAATTTTTTTTTATTAACCTCCAACCCTCTCTACAGAACAGACGATATTTGCCGGTCACATAGCCTAATCTAGTCCTGTAGGGAATTAGACAACAAGGGTGATAAGTGTTGATAAGTGATAAGTATTGAAAGTACCTAATAAAGTACACGGGTACTGTATATGCAGTTGTAGCCTAGTGGTTAAAGTACTGGACTACTAATCCCAAGGTTGCTGGTTTAAGCCCCACCACTGCCAGGTTGCCACTGTTGGGCCCTTAAGCAAGGCCCTTAACCCTCAATTGCTTAGACCAGCGGTCCCGGACCGGTACTGGTCCATGGGTCATTTATTACCGGGCCGCACAGAAAGAATAAATAATTAGAGATCACTGCAAAAGCAATTAAGATTATTGTCCCCAATCACCACTATGTGGCAGTGTATCATTCCAGTGAAAAAAGCTCAGGATTTACACTGATTTTCCATTGTATAGTTCTTCTATTTTAAATCCTCCCGCCCCTGCTGGTTCGTGAAATTATATCTTATATGAAACCATGGTCTGTGGTGCAAAAAAGGTTGGGGACCACTGGCTTAGACAATATACTGTCACAATATTGTAAGTTGCTTTGGATAAATGCCATAAATTTTAAAGCTTAGGCTGCAGCCACATTTCACTTTAACATATTGGACAACATTTAGAGTCATATTCTCCCCTCCAGTCTCCTCCTTGCCTAATCCAATTCCACCACAGACACATTTTTATTTATGTGTTTTGAAAATTAGCATGCAAATACAACTCCCCATGAACAAGCTAGTATTTTGCTTGTTGTAACAGCCTAGCAAGTAGACATCCCGCCCGCTGTGTCTAACACAAACCTTCACTGCATATTAACGTTTTCCCTAGGGCTAAATCTGAATTGGAATCAAGCTGCTTCTAATTTAGGCCGAAAGGGAAAAAGAATCCTGCTCGGGCCTCGTTCTGTTTAAAATGCTAAAACAGTAGACGTGAAATGACACCAGCATGAAACAATGTCACAGACACTTAACGAGTGATTGGGCTCTTCTCGGTTAAATGGACGTTTGACTCAAGCTTTTTGCTTTGAAGTGAGAGCTTATAGCAAACGCTCTTGAACAGATCAGTTCAGGGAGGGAGTGGGAAGAATGATGCGGAAGACTTAAAATAAATATGACTGAAGAAAATGGATTCATAAAAATTTTGACAACAATATTTCTTTCTTACAGTCATATTTAAAAATATGTAATTTTTCGAAAGCACTCACACTCATTCTGACCATCGGAACTGGATGTTGGAGCAATGGAAGTAGAACACCTGGTTCAAAGAATAATTTTTACTCCAAGATTACGTGAACAGCTGGACACTTGTGCATCGTTTACAGGGATGCACGGCCGAATGGTTCACCTTGTAACCTACAGTTGTTTGAGGACCTGCTGGATTTTATCTCTATGCCTCAGTGGGCTGAAGGTCACCATGTTTAATGAGTGGTCATAATGTTTTGGCTTATCAGTGCATTAACACTTAAAGGTAGTTACACTTGTTGAATGTAGCAGATATAAAGGTATAAAGACCTAGGTGACTGTGATGAGGGTCAAATCAATCAAAGTACATTATATATTGTTAAATGTAGCCTAAAGTCACTACACAGATATCCCTTCTATAGATATAGAACTTAGTGAATCCCATACGGGGAAGCACTCAGACAAGAAACAAGCTCAGAGCTTATATAGACACACATATCTCTAGAATAGGCTTAACGTTTAGTTAAAGGAAGTGAGATAAAAAAGGATGTTAAAAACGGAAACAGATCATAACGGCTCTGTGTGTAGTGTTATCTGCAGGAAAAAACGTGTATACATTGCAAAATAAATAGTCCAGCACCTTAAGTATTTGGACACTTAAACTATCTAAGTCTGAACGTATTTAGACACCAGACCATGAGCTTGTTAAACATAATACTTCATAAACAAATCTACATACAGACATGATCGGCTATGTCTAAGGGTAGGATGGCCTAGGCCCTGCAATGGATTGGCATTCTGTTTGGGGTGTGTTACTACATTGCGTCCAATGTAGTAACATTGTGGTTTCTGGCCTTGCTCTATATGAATTAAAATTTCTCCAGATTCCCTGAATCTTTTTACAATATTATGTATGGTAGATGGTGAAAAACATACATTATTTGGAATCTTATATTGATTTTTTTTTCTTTTTGACCTAACTGGCAATTTTCTCATAAAATGTGTCACAAAGTCACATTTTTGCTTGCAAGACAGACACGATACACTTAACAGTTCACCTGCTTATTATGAAATGTTTGAATATTATACATTTTTTCCCCTTTTTCGCCGTTTTGAAGGTGTTGGAGGCATCAAATTCGAAATGTATTTATATTCATTAAATAAAATCAAGTCAGTCATTACTTTGGTAAATTGGTAAAACTCCAAGATTTTTGTACTTGATAAAATAAATAATAAGATTAAACTAGAGATGTGCATTTCCGAAGAAAATGCGAGTGTGATTGCCGTGTGCCGGTCGGGCGGGCGCGCGTAACCCAATGCTTTATCCAAGTTGGGGTGTCATCAGTGGGCTTTACGATTTAAAATTGGAACGGCGTCGATATCTCGAACTTTCAAAAAATGAATGGAAGTGAATGGAGCCGGAAACCGGGCGTGGCAGGTGGGCGTGGGTTCGAATCCCCATGCTGTACCCATGTTGGGGCGTCATCAGTGGGCTTTACGATATAGAGTTGGAACGGCGTTGATATCTCGAACTTTCAAAAAATGAATGGAAGTGAATGGGACCAAAAACCGGGCGTGGCAGGTGGGCGTGGGTTCGAATCCCCATGCTGTACCCATGTTGGGGCGTCATCAGTGGGCTTTACGATATAGAGTTGGAACGGCGTTGATATCTCAAACTTTCAAAAAATGAATGGAAGTGAACGGAGCCGAAAACCGGGCGTGGCAGGTGGGCGTGGGTTCGAATCCCCATGCTGTACCTGAGTCGGGGTTACATCAGGGGGCTTTACAATTTAGAGTTGGAACGGCGTTGATATCTCGAACTTTCAAAAAATGAATGGAAGTGAATGGGACCAAAAACCGGGCGTGGCAGGTGGGCGTGGGTTCGAATCCCCATGCTGTACCCAGGTAGGGGTTACATCAGGGGGCTTTACAATTTAGAGTTGGAACGGCGTTGATATCTCGAACTTTCAAAAAATGAATGGAAGTGAATGGGACCAAAAACCGGGCGTGGCAGGTGGGCGTGGGTTCGAATCCCCATGCTGTACCCATGTTGGGGCGTCATCAGTGGGCTTTACGATATAGAGTTGGAACGGCGTTGATATCTCGAACTTTCAAAAAATGAATGGAAGTGAATGGAGCCGAAAAACGGGCGTGGCAGGTGGGTGTGGGTTCGAATCCCCATGCTGTATGTGAGTGGGGTTACATCAGTGGGAAGTGAGCATATCTAAATGCTGTATAGAAGAGCTGCAGTGTGTGTGTTTGGGGGGGTGAAGACTCACACAGGCGACTCTGTCTAAATCCTAGCTCTCGATTTGAGCCGAAGGAATGGAAGTCAATGGGACTCATTGGTTACATAAAGGTTGTAGAAATAACCATTCAACAACCATTCAAACGGTAAAAAGAGGGCGTGGCGGGTGAACGGAAAGGCGGATCGAAACGCAAAAAACAAGAAGTGACGACAATAACGGGCCGGATGATTTAGAGTTGGAACCGCGTCGATATCTCAACATTTTTTCAAAAATGAATGGAAGTCTATGGGAAAAAATTTCCGGAAAAACGGGCGTGGCGGGCGATTGGGCGGGCGGATCGAAAACCTGTATACAAGCAGTCCATTCCCGTATGGGCCGGACGATTTGGCGCTGGAACGGGGTCGATATCTCGAAAACTGCGGACGAAGAAAGCCGGACAAAAAACGGGCAGAATAATAATAATAATAACTAGAGAGTGCATTTCCGGAGAAAATGCGAGTGTGATTGCCGTGTGCCGGTCGGCGGGCGTGCGCAGGTCGGGGGCGCGCATGCGTTTAGAAGTGGTGCGGTGCGTGGGGTGTGAATACTTTCTCTCAGACAGGCCACTGTATCTGTGCACAAGCTGTGGTGTGAGCACAAGTTCACTCTGGGTGTGTTTGAAAAGCCAAACCTGTAAAAAAATGCATTTCTGCACGTTTCTACTGCTTACAAATCAGTACTCATTCATTTACATGTGATTATCACTGCAGGGGCCATGGTATTGCGCAATCTATGATCGGCTGTGTCTCATTTACAGCTTTCAGGCATAGTGCACTCAGACTTCGGTCCCTTTTTTAGCATTTAGCAATTCCCATTGATTTCAATGCATCCGTTAGCCTTGAAGCTAACGGATAGAAATATCTTTTTTTCTGTTGCAACGCGATAGATTTGACGCTCACTGCTAAGTGTAACTGCACTATAATTTCATTCTGTGCAGCATTTTTACTTTAAAAATCACTAATACTTTAGTTACAGACCAAAATAAGTTCGTTTTCAAATCGGCAGCCATGTTGCTTTTTCGGAACAGTCCGAGGTGGTTGCCTACGTCATCACGTTGACGTTCTGTGGAAAGCCAAAGGTGTCAAGATTTTTGTCCAAAAATTCGGGCAAAAACGGGCATAAATGCCACACAAATGGGCGTATCCGGATGATTTTTTGGATTTGGGCGCTAATTAATGACCCGGTCGATCAAGGGTTGGAACGGCGTTGATAGCTCGAAATTTTTTTCAAAATGAATGGGAGTCAATGGGGCAAAACGGGCACCTTAAAACGGGCACTGTGCCCACAGTGTTGGTTCGATCCAAAAGCTGTATACAAGCAGTCCATTCCCGTATGGGCCGGACGATTTGGCACTGGAACGGGGTCGATATCTCGAAAATTGCGGACGAAGAAAGGGAGACAAAAAACGGGCGGAATGGCAATAATATATTGAAAACGAAAATAACAATAACAATAGTGTGCTTGCATTCTGCAATCACACTAACTAGAGAGTGCATTTCCGGAGAAAATGCGAGTGTGATTGCCGTGTGCCGGTCGGCGGGCGTGCGCAGGTCGGGGGCGCGCATGCGTTTAGAAGTGGTGCGGTGCATGGGGTGTGAATACTTTCTCCCAGACAGGCCACTGTATCTGTGCACAAGCTGTGGTGTGAGCACAAGTTCACTCTGGGTGTGTTTGAAAAGCCAAACCTGTAAAAAAATGCATTTCTGCACGTTTGTACTGCTTACAAATCAGTACTCATTCATTTATATGTGATTATCACTGCAGGGGCCATGGTATTGCGCAATCTATGATCGGCTGTGTCTCATTTACAGCTTTCAAGCATAGTGCACTCAGACTTCGGTCCCTCTTTTAGCATTTAGCAATTCCCATTGATTTTAATGCATCCGTTAGCCTTGAAGCTAACGGATATAAATATCTTTTTTTCTGTTGCAACGCGAACGATATGACGCTCACTGCTAAGTCTAACTGCACTATAATTTCATTCTGTGCAGCGTTTTCATCTTAAAAATCACTAATACTTTAGTTACAGACCAAAATAAGTCAGATTTTTTGGCGGCCGCCATTTTCTATTCTCAGAACGGCCTGAAGATGCCGTCTACGTCATCACGTTGACGTTCTGTGGAAAGCCAAAGGTGTCAAGATTTTTGTCCAAAAATTCGGGCGAAAACGGGCATAAATGCCACACGGATGGGCGTATCCAGATGATTTTTTGGATTTGGGCGCTAATTAATGACCCGGTCGATCAAGGGTTGGAACGGCGTTGATAGCTCGAAATTTTTTTCAAAATGAATGGGAGTCAATGGGGCAAAACGGGCACCTTAAAACGGGCACTGTGCCCACAGTGTTGGTTCGATCCAAAAGCTGTATACAAGCAGTCCATTCCCGTATGGGCCGGACGATTTGGCACTGGAACGGGGTCGATATCTCGAAAATTGCGGACGAAGAAAGGGAGACAAAAAACGGGCGGAATGGCAATAATATATTGAAAACGAAAATAACAATAACAACTAGAGATGTGCATTTCCGGAGAAAATGCGAGTGTGATTGCCGTGTGCCGGTCGGCGGGCGTGCGCAGGTCGGGGGCGCGCATGCGTTTAGAAGTGGTGCGGTGCGTGGGGTGTGAATACTTTCTCCCAGACAGGCCACTGTATCTGTGCACAAGCTGTGGTGTGAGCACAAGTTCACTCTGGGTGTGTTTGAAAAGCCAAACCTGTAAAAAAATGCATTTCTGCACGTTTGTACTGCTTACAAATCAGTACTCATTCATTTACATGTGATTATCACTGCAGGGGCCATGGTATTGCGCAATCTATGATCGGCTGTGTCTCATTTACAGCTTTCAGGCATAGTGCACTCAGACTTCGGTCCCTCTTTTAGCATTTAGCAATTCCCATTGATTTTAATGCATCCGTTAGCCTTGAAGCTAACGGATATAAATATCTTTTTTTCTGTTGCAACGCGAATGATATGACGCTCCCTGCTAAGTGTAACTGCAGTATAATTTCATTCTGTGCAGCGTTTTCATCTTAAAAATCACTAATACCTTAGTTACAGACCAAAATAAGTCAGCTTTTTTGGCGGCCGCCATTTTCTATTCTCAGAACGGGCTGAAGATGCCGCCTACGTCATCACGTTGACGTTCTGTGGAAAGCCAAAGGTGTCAAGATTTTTGTCCAAAAATTCGGGCAAAAACGGGCATAAATGCCACACGGATGGGCGTATCCGGATGATTTTTTGGATTTGGGCGCTAATTAATGACCCGGTCGATCAAGGGTTGGAACGGCGTTGATAGCTCGAAATTTTTTTCAAAATGAATGGGAGTCAATGGGGCAAAACGGGCACCTTAAAACGGGCACTGTGCCCACAGTGTTGGTTCGATCCAAAAGCTGTATACAAGCAGTCCATTCCCGTATGGGCCGGATGATTTGGCACTGGAACGGGGTCGATATCTCGAAAATTGCGGACGAAGAAAGGGAGACAAAAAACGGGCGGAATGGCAATAATATATTGAAAACGAAAATAACAATAACAATAGTGTGCTTGCATTCTGCAATCACACTAACTAGAGAGTGCATTTCCGGAGAAAATGCGAGTGTGATTGCCGTGTGCCGGTCGGCGGGCGTGCGCAGGTCGGGGGCGCGCATGCGTTTAGAAGTGGTGCGGTGCGTGGGGTGTGAATACTTTCTCCCAGACAGGCCACTGTATCTGTGCACAAGCTGTGGTGTGAGCACAAGTTCACTCTGGGTGTGTTTGAAAAGCCAAACCTGTAAAAAAATGCATTTCTGCACGTTTGTACTGCTTACAAATCAGTACTCATTCATTTACATGTGATTATCACTGCAGGGGCCATGGTATTGCGCAATCTATGATCGGCTGTGTCTCATTTACAGATTTCAGGCATAGTGCACTCAGACTTCGGTCCCTCTTTTAGCATTTAGCAATTCCCATTGATTTCAATGCATCCGTTAGCCTTGAAGCTAACGGATATAAATATCTTTGTTTCTGTTGCAGCGCGAACGATATGACGCTCACTGCAAAGTCTAACTGCACTATAATTTCATTCTGTGCAGCGTTTTCATCTTAAAAATCACTAATACTTTAGTTACAGACCAAAATAAGTCAGATTTTTTGGCGGCCGCCATTTTCTATTCTCAGAACGGCCTGAAGATGCCGTCTACGTCATCACGTTGACGTTCTGTGGAAAGCCAAAGGTGTCAAGATTTTTGTCCAAAAATTCGGGCAAAAACGGGCATAAATGCCACACGGATGGGCGTATCCGGATGATTTTTTGGATTTGGGCGCTAATTAATGACCCGGTCGATCAAGGGTTGGAACGGCGTTGATAGCTCGAAATTCATTTCAAAATGAATGGGAGTCAATGGGGAAAAACGGGCACCTTAAAACGGGCACTGTGCCCACAGTGTTGGTTCGATCAAAAAGTTGTATACAAGCGCTCTATTCCCGTATGGGCCGGACGATTTGGCGCTGGAACGGGGTCGATATCTCGAAAACTGCGGGAGAAGAAGCACGGACAAAAAACGGGCAGAATAATAATAATATATTGAAAACGAAAATAACAATAACAATAGTGTGCTTGCATTCTGCAATCACACTAATAGTGTGCTTGCATTCTGCAATCACACTAATAATAATAATAATAATATGACTAACGGATAACAATAGTGTGCTTGCCTACAGCAATCACACTAATAATAAGATTTTTCCAGAAATTGGGGTTGTATGATGTACACAGGAGCACAGCTAATAAGGAAAATAAAATATCTACTTTTATGTGACATTATTTTTATCCTGAATTATGTTTTAGAGTAAAATTAGTTAATCTACCTTGCATAATCCATGGTATGTTACCTGTAATAATTCCATCCATAGAATTTGCTATTGACCCTGCATTTTATTAACACCACTTGCTTTTTTAAGCTTGATCATTTTTAAAGATTTTAAACTTTGTGCTTCAAGCAAAGTGAAACATTTTATATAAATGCAGCTATACTCTTTGTAGTGTACTTATTAGAAATAGCATTTACTGCAATAATGTGCGATTTGAAACACAACCTGCTTTAATTGTTCAATTAATACTTTGCACTTTGCCTTCCTGAGGCACAGAATGACATTTTTTTTAGGAATAATTCGTTTCCACCCTGATAAACTTTTCCCATCTATCCCTGGGTCAAAATCATTTGTTTATATGTGTATTGACGCTTGTTAGAAAGGACATCTGATCCTGTAACAAAACATATTTAGTAAATTGAATGGTAATGGCAACCACATTTTTAACACAATATGTGGTCACATAAAGCCTGTAACACAAACTCAATTACAAAGTCTCAATTTCTTCTTCACTATGTGGTTCTTTGTTCTGCCTTTTAATAACATTTAAAAGCAGCAACAAAAAAAAGTGATCACATGACCACACGACAGAGACAGATTTATTCAGTCTCAGCTAAAGGAGATGCCAGCTCCTCTCGCAGTGATAAGCTTATCCCACCACAGCTAACCATCAGAAAAGGACATAAAAACAGCAAGAGGGGAAACGGAATTTAAATTAGTCATTAAGAAACGGGGCTTAGACATCACTGTGTTTAAACAGACATCTAGTAATGCAAATATACTTAGCATGGGCTGATGTGCTGTCATTATGTGTTGAGCTGGTGTCACAAAACAGCCATATTAGTGTCAACTGAGAGTCTGTTTAAATAAACTGCTGAAGACAAAGAACAAAAAGTTCCTATAAAGTGAGCATAGTACTTCTTAAATGTTTAGACCTATTTAATATTAATGTTGAAGGAAGACTGATATACACTGATCAGCCATAACATTAAAACCACCTCTTTGTTTCTACACTCACTGTTCATTTTATCAGCTCCACTTACCATATAGAAGCACTTTGTAGTTCTACAATTACTGAATGTAGTCCATCTGTTTCTCTACATACTTTTTTAGCCTGCTTTCACCCTGTTCTTCAATGGTCAGGACCCCCACAGGACCACTACAAAGTAGGTATTATTTAGGTGGTGGATCATTCTCAGCACTGCAGTGACACTGACATGGTGGTGGTGTGTTATTATGTGTTGTGCTGGTATGAGTGGATCAGACACAGACACAAAACTGCTGGACTGAGAATAGTCCACCAACCAAAAACATCCAGCCAACAGCACCCCGTGGGCAGCGTCCTGTGACCACTCATGAAGGTCAACAAGATGACCAACTCAAACAGCAGCAATAGATGAGCGATCGTCTCTGATTTTACATCTACGAGTAAAGTCCTAGGTAGGAGTGTCTAATAGAGTGGACAGTGAGTGGACACGGTATTTAAAAACTCTAGCAGCGCTGTCTGATCCACTCATACCAGCACAACACACACTAACACACCACCACCATGTCAGTGTCACTGCAGTGCTAAGGAATGATCCACTACCTAAATAATACCTGCTCTGTAGTGGTCCTGTGGGGGTCCTGACCATTGAAGAACAGGGTGAAAGCAGGCTAAAAAGGTATGTAGAGAAATAGATGGACTACAGTCAGTAATTGTAGAACTACAAAGTGCTGCTATATGGTAAGTGGAGCTGATAAAATGGACAGTAAGTGTAGAAACAAGGAGGTGGTTTTAATGTTATGGCTGATCAGTGTATGAGGCAGACAACATAGGTCCGACTGGCCTAGAGTCAATTCTAATCGTTCTTTTACTGTCTGTAGGGACCTTGGCATGTGCTTACCATGTCAGCTGCTTTCGCTGTTCCATATGTCCTTTACTCCAAAGCTTTGTGTGTGTGAGCTTAGAGGCTGTGAATGGGTTGGAGCCATGACAGTTAAGGGCTGTAATGTACATGTTTTATAGCAGTACTAAAAATCCCCATGGTCTGCTCAGAAAACCAAGGTCAGGATGTTTATGATAGTGAAGCCTCATAAACCATCGACTGGCAGCATTTTGCCCACTTTGACATGTTTGTCGAGGCACCCTGCTTCCCCGAGGAGAAAATTAAATACTGCTATTGCTATCATTGCTCCAGATAGAGCAGCAGTGAATAGGAGATGCACCTAGATGTTATTGAAATGCGTGTTATATACTATTGCTCTTCTTTATTGTTTTTGTTGCAATTATTAAAACTATTTATAACAGAA
This sequence comes from Trichomycterus rosablanca, assembly GCF_030014385.1. NCBI lineage: Eukaryota > Metazoa > Chordata > Actinopteri > Siluriformes > Trichomycteridae > Trichomycterus > Trichomycterus rosablanca. The sequence continues at coordinate 24,263,313 of NC_086004.1, forward strand.
TTGTACAATATGCAAGAAGACATGCTAACTTATTATGGCTATCTAGAGTTTGTGAAAAGCTATTTATTGCTGAACTTACTTTATTAAAATACAATACAAGGTAATATCTGGTAACAAAGTAGATTTAGAAATGCAGTTTTCTTATTTGTGTGGATTGGGACTGTTTAAGAGAGTAAAAAGAAGGGCAGTGCAGGGCATTGAGTATGAATGATTTCTTTACTGATTTCTTTGTGTCCGGTGCCACCTGAAAACACTGTGCTGCAGAGTTTCTTACATTTACTTTAACTTTTATTACATTGCAGACAGTTTTGTCTGGTCAATTTAATTTCATTTGTTCATATACACCGACTAGGCATAACATTATGACCACTGACAGGTGACGTTAATAACACTGATTATCTCTTCATCACGGCACCTGTTAGTGGGTGGGATATATAAGGCAGCAAGTGAACATTTTATCCTCAAAGTTGATGTTAGAAGCAGGAAAAATGGGCGAGTTTGACAAGTGCCAAATTGTGATGGCTAGACGACTGGGTCAGAGCATCTCCAAAACTGCAGCTCTTGTGGAGTGTTCCCAGTCTGCAGTGGTCAGTGTCTATCAAAAGTGGGCCAAGGAAGGAACAGTGGTAAACCGGCGACAGGGTCACGGGTGGCCAAGGCTCATTGATGCACGTGAGGAGCGAAGGCTGGCCCGTGTGGTCCAATCCAACAGACGATCTACTGTAGCTCAGATTGCTGAAGAAGTTAATGCTGGTTCTGATAGAAAGGTGTCAGAATACACAGTGCGTATTGGGCAGCAGCAAAAGGGGGACCAACACAATATTAGGAAGGTGGTCATAATGTTATGGCTGATCAGTGTACATCCATTCCTGCATTTCAGGCCTGCAGCACTGTCCAGAAAAGTTGGGACGGTAAAGCATTTACCACTTTGTAAGGTGTGCACAGCTCTGATCCTTTAATGTAAATAGAGTCTAACACACAAATCTGCACCCCGCTTTCAGGCTATCACAGATGCATCAATGATGTTGCGCTGGATGCTCTGTAGGTGGGTGAAAGAGTGAGTCAGGCCTGGAGACAGTGGTGGATGTTGTTGTGTGTATGCATGTGTATGTATGTGTTTTTAAATTCCAACAGTACAAGGCAGTTAATATGGTTTTCTAACATGGTGACAGCTGTCAGGTTTAGATGACTGTTGGATAAAGATATGAGCATAATACATGATTTTAAGATCATGTTTGTTGATCCTAAACCAGACAAGTAATACAAATAAAATTAAAAATGTAAGCAGTAGAGGTAAATTCCTAATAAAATTACTCATCATATTATGACAGGTGGGTTTACATGAGAAAATGACTATGCAGTGATTGAGCATCTTCTGACTGTGTCAGTTTTCAGCCACTGCATCTTTCTAAACTGCTGATCATTTATTCATTCACTCATTTATTATCTATTTTACCACCGCTTTAACCTGGTCAGGGTTGCGATGGATCTAATTTATTAAAACATCACAGACAGGTCTCCAGTCCATCACAGAACACACACACACCTTGGGTAACTTCTTGTAGCTGTACTTGGCCTGACTGCATGTCTGTGGGAGGAAACCAGAGCAAACCCTTAGACATAACCAATCGTGTCTTTATATAGATGCCCAACTGGATGATAGCACAGCTGGGGATTTAATTTGATTTGGTCAATTACCACATTTGCACAGATTTGCTCTTGTTCCCCATTATGCCCCCTCACACTATATACAGTATTGTGTTGAGGGTTAAAATCATAAGGGTGTTGCAAGAACTATTAAGTGTTCATGAAGTGATTATTCATTAACAATTTTAATGGGAAAAATTGGTTCATGGGGCTTTTCATTTTGTCCAGAATTACAACCCCAAAGTTGGGACAGCATGGAAAATGCAAATAATAATAATAATAATAATAATAATAATAAAACAGTACCCGTACCCTGCAACACATCTTAAGACGTGTTTGCAGGAAGAATGTGACAAAATAAAACCTGAAACACTAAATCACTTGGTGTCCTCTGTGCCAAAACGTCTTTTAAGTGTGGTAAAAAGGAATGGTAATATTACAAAGTGGTAAATGCTTTACTGTCCCAACTTTGTTTGGAATGTGTTGCAGGCCTGAAATGCAGGAATAGATGTTTATTAATAAATGAAATGAAGTCGAGCAGACAAAGAAGGAAATATCTCAGGTTCAAACTGTCTGCAATCAAATAAAAGTCAAAGTAAATCTAAGAAACACTGCATTTTTATTTTATTTGCATTTTACACACTGTCCCAACTTTTTCTGATTTGGGGTTGTACTTAAGCAAGTTATTATGCTAGAGTGCTGAATGGTGGATGTTACTATTAGAAAACGATCACTCCAGAACTAATTGTTTTAAAACATGAGAGAAAAAGTTAATTATAATAACTTGTATCACCCTGATGATTTAAAATATGAACATATTGCTAAAAGCCCCCCCAGAAGACTTTACCTCATTTACCTATACATTTTGTTGCTGGTTAGGGTAATAATGTTATTGTTGTTTGACGTTCATAAATTCATATACTTCCAAATATATTTTTATTTTCCAGCCAATTTAGGCTGAACATCTTATCCAGACTGACGTATCACACCAACTCCACCTTCAGGCCATTGGCACATCAAATGCTGTAGAGTTTCTAAAGTGAGGGACCTCTGTCTTATACTCTGCCAAGCGAGCACATCCCTTGAAGCAAATGATGAACTGTTTGTCACTTTGTGTTTAGCTTGAGGTATGAAAGTGCCCTCTGTAGCCTTTTTACTTTTAAACAATCACAACTTTACAACATAGCCAAAACTAAGGAAATGCCAAAAGCTGTTACATGAACAGTGAGCAGGATGTGAAATGAAGTTTTCAGGTGGTACATAAGCTTCTCAGGTGATTTTATTTAAGTCATGGGTTTTACTACAGAAATATATTAAGACTATATTATTTTCATAGATTTTAATTTGACCCTCCCAATTTTATGTACTGTAAGCATAAAAAAAAGAAATGAAATAAAATTGATTAAGTTAAAACAAATATCTCTTTTTGTGCTATTTTTGTATCTGACCCACTTGCCATATAGCTAGGCAGGGGGGTACGGATTACAGTATAATGCCCACCTGCCATGTCATTAATGATCAGAAGTGGGGCATGGAAGCACATATGACTTACAGTGTTGGCTCCTTTAATCGTCAGTTTCTGCGCCTCATTAAGTGTTAATTCATTCCAAGTGAATTAACAAGACAATATATTTATGCTGTTTTTAAATGATTTCCTTTTGTCCTATTATTAGTATTAATATCAATTAATAATGGTATTACATTTTTAGGAAAATTATTTATTTATTAATTTATTTATCACTAACTGATTTGTTCTACACAGGGTTGTGTTAGGGCTGAAAAAGTAGTTAAAAATACACCCTACAATCATTACACATTTACTCATAAACAACTAGCTGAAATAAGGAATAAACATTTCACTTTCTGTATGTGTATGGGAGGCTGGAGAAAACTCTGTGCCTGTGTGGATTCCCTCAGGGTATTAGACAGAGGAAAAAGAACTCTTCACAGACAGTGACTGGAGGTGAGGATTGAACCCAGGTCTCCAGGGCCCATTTTGCTGCACGATACCCTTAAGAACTCTATAGAAATTAGGGATTTACATCTGAAAACAGACAAGACTTAATTTAAAGCAGATCTTAAACATTGTCTAGCTCAACTGCAAAGTCTGCAAAGATCAATGCAATCAATCTTACAGACTGGGTAAAATACACTGATCAGCCATAACATTAAAACCACCTCCTTGTTTCTACACACACTGTCCATTTAATCAGCTCCACTTACCATATAAAAGTAGTTCTACAATTACTGACTGTAGTCCATCTGTTTCTCTGCATGCTTTGTTAGCCCCCTTTCATGCTGTTCTTCAGTGGTCAGGACCCCCACAGGACCACTACAGAGCAGGTATTATCTGGGTGGTGGATCATTCTCAGCACTGCAGTGACACTGACATGGTGGTGGTGTGTTAGTGTGTGTTGTGCTGGTATGAGTGGATCAGACACAGCAGCGCTGATGGAGTTTTTAAACACCTTACTGTCACTGCTGGACTGAGAATAGTCCACCAATCAAAAATATCCAGCCTACAGCTCCCCGTGGGCAGCATTCTGTGACCACTGATGAAGGTCTAGAAGATGACCAACTCAAACAGCAGCAGTAGATGAGCGATCGTCTCTGACTTTACATCTACAAGGTGGACCAACTAGGTAGGAGTGTCTAATAGAGTGGACAGTGAGTGGACATGGTATTTAAAAACTCAGCAGCGCTGCGTCTGATCCACTCATACCAGCACAACACACACTAACACACCACCACCATGTCAGTGTCACTGCAGTGCTGAGAATGATCCACCACCTAAATAATACCTGCTCTGTAGTGGTCCTGGGAGAGTCCTGACCATTGAAGAACAGGGTGAAAGCAGGTTAAAAAAGTATGTAGAGAAACAGATGGACTACAGTCAGTAATTGTAGAACTACAAAGTGCTTCTATATGGTAAGTGGAGCTGATAAAATGGACAGTGAGTGTAGAAACAAGGAGGTGATTTTAATGTTATGGCTGATCGGTGTATAACAACATTGTATCAGATGACTTATGGTTACAAGTAAGTGCAAAGTTTTTAAATTATATTTACAATTAAAACAAATGCTTTCATGGTTTTTCTATAAACTTTGCTTCGATTTCCACTTCGTGTTGACCAGAAAAATAATGAAAAGAACCATTACTTGCACAACTAGCCCCTGACTTGTGATTTATAACATCTGGAATGTAATCTCATTCTGTTTTCTGTTTCAAAATAAGCTACAGCTCGTACTACATTTTGTCTTTCCCATATAAGTGGTCCATTTCTGTGTGGGAATAAATCAGTCATTTCGGCATAGGACATGCCTTCTGTTGGCCCTATCTGTGCACCTAGGAGCGCCGTTATATCCCCTTAAATGTGAATGATAATTCTTCGCTGTGACGAGCCTGTCAGCTCCGTCTCTGAGCCTGGAGGCAGGAGGTGGAATTTAGTCTGCCTGCTTATGATTGACGGCCCTGCTGAGGGCGCTCGCTCTTTCTTTTTTCTTTTTTGGCTTTTTCTCGCTGTTTACGGCCAATCCCCGCTGAGCGCTGACTTTCAAATGACATATGATACCAATTCATGTGGTGGGATCTCGCAGGTCATGGGGGGTTTATGATCCCTGTGTTTGTGTGCATGCATGCTGGTAAAGTGAAACGTTTGGCAAATAATAATAAAAAAAAGTTTTGGGCTTTCTTTTTTGTCCCAAATGTAACCAATCAGCCAAAAATATTTGGTGAGCTTTGCTTTGTTTGTTTTACATTTAAGCTCTACGGTTTATTTTGTTAACAAGACAATGAGTTGATGCATGTGGGGAGCGAAGGCTGGCCCGTGTGGTCTAAACAAACAGATGAGCTACTGTAGCTCAAATTGCTAAAGAAGTTAATGCTGGTTCTGATAGAAAGGTGTAGGACTCCATGCCTCGACCTGTCAGGGCTGCTTTGGCAGCAAAAAGGGAACCAACACCTGGTTGGTGTATTTTGAACATTGGTGACATGTGGCTTCTACTGTGCATACTTCTGTTTTAACTTGCATTTCTCGAAGTTGAAGTAAACAGTGTTATTTCATGCTGTGTAATTGATTTGCTGGGACATTTTAATATTCATTACAAAAGCATGTCAGTTTTAAATGCAACAGGATGAAAGCTCACCAGCCTTTAGTATTGATTATTATATATTTAGCCTTTTTAATTTCTCCTAAATAGCAGCCAAAGATTTTATTTAGCTTACAATTCAGCTTATAGCAACATGGACTAAATGGCTACACGATTCCACAGACAGACTCCAAAATCTTGTTGAAGGTCTCCCACAAGAGTGAACTTATAGCCCTGATGGCCACAAAGTGAGGGTCAGCTTTATACAAATGCTTATGAGTTAGGAATGGGATACACAATAAGGTCATGTTAACAAACCAAGTCAACATGTTTGTCATGATCCTCACACGGAACAACTGCTGAACGATGTTTTGTCATGTGTGAAACATTTAATATATCCCTGACCATAACATGCAAAATTGTTATGAAATAGGTAATGCCATGGTTTTGGGATGGCACTGATGTTTTGGCTGATTGGTGTATAAAATGACAGAGACCGTCAGACACAGTTTGGTCCGTTTTCTAAAAATTTTAAATCAGCCATGTTATTAAATTAGGCTTTAGACAAAAAAATATGCCTTTTAAAGCGAGTATGTTATAAAGGCACGCAATTTGCATTCTGCTTACCTGACTGCATGTTTGTGTGTGTGTGTGAATGTGTGTGTGTGTGTGTGTGTGTGTGTGTGAATGTGTGTTTCTTTAATTATTCCCCCTAACCCCCTGTGCTCCTCCTTTTGTGTCGTTTCTTTACCCAGATCTGAGACTGACGACACTCTCTGAGTGACATTTGTTCTGCTTATTCAATGTGAATTTATTCAGGCTTGTAATGAATCATTTCTCACAGCCTGTTTTAATTTTTAAGATGCATCCCCGAACACTGACGTATGTGTGTGTGTGTGTGTGTGTGTGTGTGTGTGTGTGTGTTGGAAGAAAATTATGCCTGCCTAAATGACTGGGTTATATTCATGACAAATACATTTGCAGTAACAGGTTGTTGTCTCTTGGCTCTTCTTCTGCTTACACACCTCCTTCTCCATCTTACTTCTGTATTAATTATTTGTCATTTACTAAACTAGTCTGTCTTCATGTGAAATTAAACCATTGGTCATATAACATTCCCTCCTCCCACAGGCTCACAATTTACCTTCCCATTGATACTGATACCCCCCCCCCCCCTTTTATGGCCGCTCAGGTGGCGCAGCGGTAAAAACACACGCTAGCACACTGGGGCTGAGATCTCGAATACATCATATTCCATCCGGCTGGGCTTAGCGACCACATGAACAACGATTGGCCTGTTGTTCATATAGAGGTGGGGTAGTATTAAGCCGGATAGGATTTCCTCGTAACTGATGCAAACAACCTCTGCTGGCTGATTGATGGTGCCTGCTCAGGGCGGGGAAGGAGTGTGTTGATCAGGGTGTGTTTCTCCGTACACATGGATGATCCGCATTAGCACTTGCCTAGTGCAGGTGAAAAGATGCATATGGCTGCTGCCCACGTGTCGGAGGGGACGTGGGTTTGCTTCGTTCTCCTCAAGTCAGAGCGGGGACCGGCATTAGTGGAGAGAAAGCGTGATGCAATCGGGCAATTGGACGCACTAAAAAAGGGGGAGAAAATGCATAAACAAAATACAAAAGAAAAATCCCCACTTTTTTATTTTTAAAGAGAATTGTTCTAAGGAAAACCTTTAACCCCTAAATGCATGTGTTTTGTCAACATTTGTACATACAGTAGGTTGCAAAACTGCTCCAGCTCATTATGACTGCATCTTTTTACCTGCACGAGGCAAGTTCATATGCCGACCAGCCTTGTGCACGGAGAACCACACCCTGATCAGCATTATTCCTCTCTCTGTGCAGACGCCATCAATCAGCCAGCAGAGGTCGTAATTGCATCAGTTATGAGGAGTCCCTATCCAGCTCCCTTCTCTGGATGAACAACAGCCAATCGTTGTTCATGTAGCCACCCAGCCCAGCCGGATGGCAGAGCTGAGATTTGATATGATGTATTCAAAATCCCAGCTCTGGTGCGCTAGCATATTTTGCCGCTACGCCACCTGAGCAGTATAGTGGATTCTCTTTTATATCCAATCGTGATACCCTCACCTGGTACCAGTTCACCTGCTTATTGAGGAAATTTTCAAAACTGTGTAGCTTTAATATTTCATAAACTTCTTACTCTTATATTCTTCCAGTTGTAAGTAAGGTTGTGCTGTAGGCATCAAATTAAAAATGTGCAAAATACAATTAAGTTGGTCAGACAAAACATTAAAATTAATTTTTGTACATCATAATTAACAAATTACAGAAACATGTTTTTATATTACAAAATGACCACATATGCTTATAAGAATAAAACCCAGTTTCAAGACATATGTGTGAGTGTGTGTGTGTGTGTGTGTGTGTGTGTGTGTGTGTGCTGTACCAACGTTACCTGCTGTTCCGTTATGCAAGTCTTTGGGCAGAACACCAGCTGGGGCTGCATGTGAGCCCTAAGCATTAATAAGAGAAGCTTTTCAAATATTTAGCATATGGGACCAAATCACCTGCTCATTATTTTTGGTACTGGTCCTACACCTACATGTGAGTTCTGTGTAGAGAAACTCCAGTGGCCAGCACGGAGCCCTGACCTCAAACACACCTGACCTTTGGGATGAATTAAAATGTTGATTGTAAGCCAGGTCATCCTGTCCAACACCAACACTTGTACATCTCTGACTAACTTATGAAAAGCCTTTTCTGTAGAGGTTGTTACAGCTGCAAAAGTGCCCCAAGTCCCCTATTCCTTAATTATTATTGACTTTACACCAATCAGCCATAACATTGTTTCTACACTCACTGTCCATTTTATCAGCTCTACTTACCTTATAGAAGCACTTTGTAGTTCTACAATTACTGATTGTAGTCCATCTGTTTCTCTGCATGCTTTGTTAGCCCCCTTTCATGCTGTTCTTCAATGGCCAGGACCGCCACAGGACCACCACAGAGCAGGTATTATTTAGGTGGTGGATCATTCTCAGCACTGGTGGATCATTCTCAGCACTGCAGTGACACTGACATGGAGGTGGTGTGTTAGTGTGTGTTGTGCTGGTATGAGTGGATAAGACACAGCAGCACTGATGGACTGAGAATAGTCCACCAACCAAAAATATCCAGCCAACAGCTCCCCCCAGGCAGCGTCCTGTGACCACTGATGGTCTAGAAGATGACCAACAGCAATAGATGAGCGATAGATGAGCGTCTCTGACTTTACATCTACAAGGTGGACCAACTAGGTAGGAGTGTCTAATAGAGTGGACAGTGAGTGGACATGGTATTTAAAAACTCCAGCAGCGCTGCTGTGTCTGATCCACTCATAACAGCACAACACACACTAACACACCACCACCACCATGTCATTGTCACTGCAGTGCTGAGAGATGCACCACCTAAATAATACCTGCTGTGTCGTGGTCCTGTGGGGGTCCCGACCATTGAAGAACCGGGTAAAAGGAGATTTAAAAAGTATGTAGAGAAATAGATTAACTACAGTCAATGGACAGTGAGTGTAGAAACAAGGAGGTGGTTTTAATGTTATGGCGGATTAGTGTATGTGTAAAAACATAAATTGGCTAAAACTGGCTATATGATTAATTACCTAGATGTAAACAGAAAAGGGGCATGCAATCAGCCGTAGAGGTCAGTTGAGGTAAGAGTAACATTATCTTACATTTATTGACACTAATCTTTTTAATTTGTGTGTAATGAGCTGTTAACAGTAATTAATGGCAAAACAATGTAAGAATTAATGAATTAATCTAATTAAGTATAGACATGAACTATGACATTTTGTTTCTCCTTGTCAAAATATGGTACATAATTAAAGTTTTAATGTACAAATGCTCTTCTTCTTTTACATGATCAGAATGAAAAGAAAAATGATTGTAAATCAGGTTCAGATTTGAACCTTGAGGACATTAGCTGTAGGGAGCATTGAGTGAACATTCAGATTGTTTATACCCCGGGGTAGATACAGGACTTAGCATTGAGTTCTTTGACAGTGTACAATTGTGATTTTTAAGGTTAGGTTGACCATGTCACTGTCACCTTGGTTAGTCTGGTTATAAAACCTCTACAGAAGTAACAATGGCTGCAAAACACTTTCAAATCTGTTCAGCCCCATTTTTATGCTACTCGGATACAAAGCAACAATTTTATGACCATGTGCTTTTAAAGGTTGTTTACAAATGTATTTTCAGGAGATCTTGTAATCATTTCAGATAAAATAAAATATAAAATTAATATACAGTACAGTTATAAATATTGTTCTTTGTATATACACCAGTCAGGCATAACACTGTAACCACCTTCCTAATATTGTGTTGCCCCCTCCTTTTGCTGCCAAAACAGCCCTGACCTGTCGAGGCATGGACTCCACTAGACCCCTGAAGGTGTGCTGTGGTATCTGGCACCAATATATGTAAGCAGCAGATCCTTTAACTCCTGTAAGTTGTGAGGTGGGGACTCCATGGATCGGACCGTTTGTCCAGCACATCCCACAGATGCTCGATTGGATTGAGATCTGGGGAATTTGGAGGCCAAGTCAACACCTCAAAACTCGTTGTTGTGCTCCTCAAATCATTCCTGAACCATTTTTGCTTTGTGGCAGGGTGCATTATACTGCTGAAAGAGGCCACAGCCATCAGGTACCGTTTCCATGAAAGGGTGTACATGGTCACACTGCCTCCGCCGGCCTGCCTTCTTCCAGTAGTGCATACTGGTGCCATGTGTTGCCCAGGTAAGCGATGCACATGCACCCGGCAGAACCAGCATTAACTTATTCAACAATTTGAGCTACAGTAGCTTGTCTGTTGGATCAGACCACACGGGCCAGCCTTTGCTCCCCACATGCATTAATAAGCCTTGGCTGCCCATGACCCTGTCGCCGGTTTACCACTGTTTCTTCCTTGGACCACTTTTGATAGATACTGACCACTGCAGACCGGGAACCGTACAAGAGCTGCAGTTTTGGAGATGCTCCGACCCAGTCGTCTAGCCATCACAATTTGGCCCTTGTCAAACTCACTCAAATCCTTACGCTTGCCCATTTTTCTTGAAGAGAAGAGGATCATCAGTGTTATTCACTTCACCTGTCAGGGGTCATAATGTTATGCCTAGTTGGTGTATATATATATTATATAAGTGTTTACTTCCAATCGCTTGTTTTCTCCTCATTCGAACAGAACTTTCTGCACTAGAGTATTTATATGCCACCCATGCTTCGCCATGTGTACGAAATGCATCGGTTTATCTACATCTACTGAGTGGATTGGAGTGAGGGTGGGGTTGTGATGGTGGTGATTTGGGGGGGAGGGGGGGGGGGTAATCCAGCTGCATCCAAGCAGCCATTGTAATGTAGTGTGCGGAGTGTGGCAGACTCTGCCTCACCTCAAGGTCAGCTCCTTGTGAGGAGAATACACATCAAGCTATTTATGCCAGAGTCCATCCCCTCTTTCTAGCAGCTGATAAAGATTCATCAAAAGCACTGAAATCACTGCAGAATATGAGCAGTGCGATTTACTGCACACTTTCTGAGTGGATTGAAATTTTTTTTGGATTTGTGTACTGGGGAAGATGGAAAATGACTTTATTTCATTTTATATTCTGCTCTTACCATCTCTCTCTCTCTCTCTCTCTCTCTCTCTCTCTCTCTCTCTCTCTCTCTCTCTCTCAGTCTTAGTACTGTAGATTTGTCTTCATGAACCACCATTTCTTTCCTTTTTCCTTTTCATTCATTCATTCATTCATTCATTCACAGTAAATGCATGCACACACAAACACTAGAAAGGACCCTGATGATTCCAACACACAAATAGAAAATTAGAATAGAATAGAATGCCTTTATTTGTCATATATACATATACACCATGTACAGTACAACGAAATTCTTTCTTCACATATCCCAGCTTGTTTGGAAGCTGGGGTCAGAGCGGGGTGAGCCCCTGGAGCAGACAGGGTTAAGGGCATTGCTTCTGGGCCCAACAGTGGCTGCATGGCAATGCTGGGACTCGAACCCTCAACCTTTCAATTGATAGTCTAAAGCTTTACCCACTAGACTACCACTGTCCCAGTTTAATCATATTTCCATCATTCGTTTATTCACAGTGGGTCCAATGCCAGCCAAAACACTAGGAGAAAGGCGAAGACATATTTTAAAGGGCACCTAACATTTATACATTAACAAACTCCCTCACTCATACTAAGGATGATATACAGAGCAGCCAATCCACCTCATGCATGTTTTGACTGGTGGAAACACACGTGGACACAAGAAGCATATGCTAAGCTTCTTATAAACAGTGACCAGCATGGATGGCTTAGATGTACTTGCATTGATGAGGTCAGACACTGATGTTAAATAAGAAGGTCTTGGAAGCAATTCATTCATTCATTCATTCACGGTCCAATGCCAGTCAAAACACTGGAGTAAAGATGAAGACATATTTTGGAGGGCACCTTACATTTATACATTAACAAACTCCCTCACTCATACTAGGGACGATATATAGAGCAGCCAATCCACCTTATGCATGTTTTGGGTGGTGGAAACACGCGCGGACAAAAGAAGAATATGTTAAGCTTCTTATAAACAGTGACCAGCATGGGTGGCTTGCATGCACTTGCATAGATGAGGTCAGACATTGATGTTAAATAAGAAGGACTTGGAAGCAATCAACGTTCCAATCATCATGAAGGTGTTAAACAGGGTCAAGGTCAGGGTTCTGTCCTGTACTCTAGGATTCTTCCTTACCAAACTCATTAAACAGTGTCTTCATGGTCGTCAGTCTGTGCACATGGGCACAGTTATGATGGGACAGAATTATAAACGTGGTTTATATAATTGATTTTTGTGGCATGTACGCCATGTAAGAGGCGAGACAATGTGTGGGTAAGAGCTGTAGAGCTGGCTAATTTTTAATTAGAAAAATGAGTGTCCTTTTGAATAACAGCACGGAAAAGCTGATTCTTACAATTTCTCAGCACCCCGAGCTGTAACACAAGTTTAAAAGTGAAACTGAGGAAAATCCAGCTAAAAATAGATGTATGTGGACACTTTCAGAGTGGATTTGACGGTTATTCCACACAAATGCAGATTTGTCTCATATTTGCACTTTTATTACCGCACCTCTCAAGCGATAGTTTGCGCCGATGCTCGTGGTGAGCGGAGCGCAAAATACTTCTCATGTGAATGCACCCCAAGTGTGGGACGACTACTAAATGAGAAACGTGTTTGAATACGCATCCTAATTTAAATGCATGTGATCCATATCAAGCTTTACGCACTTGCCCCTCAATCTCACGGCAACACTTAACCACACCCCTGCTGCTAAAAGCTGTTACCAACAGGTTCGGATAGGCTGAAACCCATGGGTGTCCACCTACTTTTGGCAAGGTGGTTCACACAAGATTCATTAGTTCACAAGTTTAATGTCAAACACAGTCATGGACAATTCACCTCACTTGCTCCCGGAGGAAACCCATGCAGACACGGGGAGAACGTGCAAACTCCACACAGAAAGGACCCAGACCACCCCACCTGGGGATCGAACCCAGGACCTTCTTTCTGGGAGGAGACAGTGCTACCCTCTGAGCCACCGTGCCCACTGTAATACTACCTTAGTATTAATCACTATTAGTTATTTTATTCATTTTCAGTAGTCTGGTGGGTCATTTACAATATTAAAGGACCTTGTTTCACATTTCTGTTTTTGTATCTCAGGATCTTTGATCTCTCTGAAACAACTGCAGTCTGCCAAGTCTGTTATCAGGTATTTAGCCACAGGGAGGCAGAGTGTCTCTCTGAATGAAGTGAAAATTTGCATTTGGTAAGCCTGGTTGCCCCCGACCTTTCCTGCCTCTGACAGGGTAGATTCAGACCGGCTGGAAGGACAGATATTTCCTCATTTCTACTGATGGTTGTTGTAAATTAGACTCAGATCATTGGTGTATGCATGCACACACAAACATTTGTGGAGACACAAACAATAGAAAGGACCCTGATGATTCCAACACACAAACAGACAATTTATTGTCTATTGACTTTCCTTCTTTCTTTTCTTTCTCTTTTTCTATTTAGCAAAATCTAGCTCTACAGATTTTTTTTTTCATATTTACCCTTGTGCTTACTGAATAGGCTCTTGAGCTTCTATTCTGATTAGCATAAAGATTGCCTGCTGATTAGCACAAACATCTATCTATAACAAACATACAAATTGTGCGTTTATTGTAGTCTAACTAAAGTAAGTTCATAAAGACAAAATAAGTTTTGCTCTTTTAAAACTTGTAAAGCATTCTTGAGCTTGGGAAAGGCTGTATAAATAAAAGTGATGATGATGATGAAAAGCTTTGCTCAAGGGCAACATTGGCTGGAACCATTAACCGTCTGATTAGTAATACAGCTGCTTAACCACTGAGCTACCACTGTCCTAAAGGGGGAAGTTATCTCCTGCAACAGCCTACTTCTGCAATTTCTACTGTCTGGTCAAGGTACCAACACGATTGGTGGAGGAAAATGAAAAGAGCAGCGTGAATCTTCATTTTTGTTACTGGGTATCGCGTACCAGCAGTGGTCACCTAAGTGCACAGGGAAATTTAGAATATCAAAATAAAAACTTAAAAAAGTAAACAAATACCACAATCTGGATTTTCGAATAAAGGAAATATGAGGGATCTTCAAAACGTTTCCGCACTTTTATATTTTAGTTGGAAACGGTAAGGGCGGGAGGAATAGTAATTAGTCGTGTCTGAGAGAACTTATAGTCTGGATTTAACGCCATCTGATTTCCACCTTTTTGGACTCTCAAAGAAGCTTTAAGGGAAAGAAGATTTTCATGTGATGATGATGTTAAAGCAGCACTGCATCAGTGGCTATGCGCTCGACCAAAAAAATTTTTTGCTGATGGCATTAAAAACTGGAAAAAATGCATGGGAAGGTGACTGTAGAAAAGTGATGTAAAGTGTTTTTGAAATTGTTAATAAATAGAGTTTTAAAAAAGTGCGGAAACTTTTTGAAGAACCCTCGTAACAGACCACAATTCTTCTTAAAATGGAAACTTTGTCCCAATAGCCACACAGTCACAACAGCCCATACTGATTCAACATTTTGTCTATAACTCTGCTGACTACGTTAAAATGACTGTCATCCCAACTTGCACCCACTTTGTATGCTAATGGACACAGATCTTACAGTCTGTGCAGTCTCCAGCATTAACCTAGAAACAACTGCACTATACAGCAGACCTTTGGATTGTTCTCTTGTTTCTGATATCAAGAGATATCAAGTACTGCTATAATTTTTTCAGGCTGGATTGTTAACGAGTTGTTTGGTAAACTGCATGGAGATTTGGATGAAGATTAAACATTGGGTGATGATTGACTTCTCCTCTAACTGACTTCTCCTCCTCTCCTGACGTGCACTGCTCTATTAATTTTAAGAGGGTTGTCAACACACGGACTCAATGAGAATCTAAAGTTGGGTTTGTTTTATGCCTGCTGTACAGTGGAGGTAATAACCTTAGTATTTTAAGGTAATGTTTAATTTAAGTCAACCGATCCACACTGACATAGATTAAGCAAGTAGGGAAAATGAATGAGAAAAAAACCCAGCAATTTGTTGTTAGGTACATTTACACCAGCTCAGTCATGAACTTATCCAATTAGCAAATTATCATACAGGCAAATCAAGAGCTTCAGCTCATGTTAACACTTTTAATGTAATCTTAGGGTGTTATTATATTTAAAAAAGCATTAAAAGCATAAGCTTATACAAATAAAGTTGGCTTGATTATGAATTATCATGCCTGCACATTGCTAAAGTTAGCTCACCCATTTAGAGATTCACACCGAATACAGTTCTCATATTGGATGAGTTTTTCTTCCCAGTTCTTCTATTGGATGAGTTTTCCTTAGACATTGCCAATTGCCACCCACTAAGTTTGCCATCTGTCCTAGAAGGTACGTGTTAACATGCTTTTGCCAAGACCTGCAAAGTCACTGGGCACATAATGCACCTGCAGTAATTAATTAATTGACCTCATCTACACACATAAGATTATAGACACCCAACACTGACTGTTGTTACATAATTATTGACACAGGCACAAACACAACACCCATATCAAGAGATCATGGTTAATTAGATCAAACCTTTTAGCCACATAATGGCTTGTGGCATTATAAGGGCTCAAACTTACAACTTAAAGATAATAAAGAGTAAATGTTTTTCCTCATTGATGCACAAGCACCAAAGATTTGCTTGCAGTAAATGTAACTAAAAAAACACCTTTTTCAATTAGTATTTAGTGAATAAAGCACGGCCTCCTTTCTTGTGTTTAGCAAATTGTCCTGACAGTTGCAATCAATTTTTAAAAATTAATATGACATTAACTGAAGCAACTAAGATAATTAAATAAGTAAGCAAAACCCAGCCACAGTACTTATTATCATTAAAATGTTTAGTATCATTTGGGAACTATAAAATGAATAACAAGAAAAAATAGATTATCAGACTAATGCATAAAAAGACTTTTAACATAAAACATAGCCTTATCTTTGCATTAGTCCAATAATCTGAC
Organism: Trichomycterus rosablanca; assembly: GCF_030014385.1. Taxonomy (NCBI): domain Eukaryota; kingdom Metazoa; phylum Chordata; class Actinopteri; order Siluriformes; family Trichomycteridae; genus Trichomycterus; species Trichomycterus rosablanca. The sequence continues at coordinate 24,279,663 of NC_086004.1, forward strand.
TATAAAACATTTAAAGTGACCCAAAGTAATAAAAAATTCCTAATAAAACAAAGGTCTCACAGGCCAACGTTCCTTCCTGACCCACAGTTTGTTCCAGACGAACTCCTGGGTTAATGCAATTCTCCTGTCAAAGCCTGCTGTGACTGATGTTTTTCATCATTAGCGTCTTCTTATGAGGCCAGATAAATCACAGGCATTATCACATTCAAGCCAAGCATGAGACTAATCAGAATGTATTCGGGCTTTAATTTCATGAGGTAAAATATTATTCTCAATTTGTGTCTCATTTTGTCATAGGCACTATCGCTAAAACAGATTGCCTTCAATTAAGGTAGAATAGTACAAATGTTTAGTAAAACGTCCAACAAAAGAATAAAATGCACTAGAAGATATTACCCTGGTATTACCCCACCTCTGCTATGTTTTCGGCATAAAAATTCACTTATCCAGTTGATTTTCTCTAACTAACCAATAGAAAAAGATCACAGTGAAGGGAAGCAGTTTGTTTGTTTATTAGGATTTTAACGTCACATTTTACACTCTTGGTTACATTCATGACAGGAGCGGTAGTTACTCATCACACAACATTCATCAGTTCACAAGATTATATCGAACACAGTCATGGACAATTTAGTGTCTCTAATTCACCTCACTTGCATGTCTTTGGACTGTGGGAGGAAACCCACGCGGACACGGGGAGAACATGCAAACTCCACACAGAAAGGACCTGTACCGCCCCACCTGGGGATCGAACCCAGGACCTTCTTGCTGTGAGGCGACAGTGCTACACACTTAAGTGAGCCGGAAGAAAAAGCATAGCATTGATATGGTACTAAATGTCTACATGTCATTTGGGCAGGTATCCAAACAAGACATTATATGGCAGTAAGAAGTATGTGACCATGTGCCTATTAGCCTGGTAGACATCATATATATGTCTACCAAGTAACGATTTTTATACCATTTTCATCTCATACAACATTATTAGAAAATTTTAGACATGTAAAAATGACATGTAGAAAATAAAAGACATGCATTTTGTAAATGCTTTTATTTAAAAGTGACTTAAACTGATAGAAGTAAAAGCTTTGCTCCAGGGCCCAACAGGGACTACAAGGGAGTGGCAGGACTTCAACCCTCCAGAAACTAAACCACTGCCCATTCTTTATTTTATAAGAGAGATAAAAACACCCGGCTATAAACCTTGCCTACAATCCTATCTTTAACCCCTGCTTTCATAAAAATATAGTCAGTTTTAATTTCTCATTAAAACTGTGCTGTTTTGGCAGCTTTTTTCTGTCACTGGCTTTCTTTCTTAATGCCTTTGGCTTTTCTAAATCATAAAAAAGATAACCAGACACATTAAACGGATGTTGGACTCATGTTTAAAGCTGGGTTGACACATGGTAAAAGGCTGCACCTTCGCCTCGCTGGCAATGCAAGGCCATTTGCGTTGATTTGTTGAACTTTGCTGCAATTAAGGTGCGTCTGGCTTTGACAACTTGACTTATGCCTGCTTAAGTGGGTGATCGGCTTTTCTGTCCCAACTTCCAAGGATGGGATTTGTCAAGGCAAGAAAGTAAGGAATGAACGAGAGAGGAGAGAATCAATATCCTACCCACATTAGCCGTCCACCAGGCAGAGCAGAGCCGAGCCAAGGCCGGATCACATAAATGACTAAGCATATCTAATATGCATTTTACTTTCAAGATGGCTTTGAGGTTAACAGTGTTTGATGGTGAGTGGAGTAAACACACATCTCCAGAGGTAAATAAGTGGTGGCACAGAAGTCTATTAAGCAAGCCCACCCTCGATGAGATCTGGGTTCGGATTCCAGTGGTACTATCTGCTGGCTGGGTGTCAACACAGACATGATTGGATATGTCTCATAAGGGGTGGCCAAAGCCCTGCGATTGATTAGCAACATGTCCAGGGTATTCCTGCCTTGCGCCCAGTGGTAAGCTTCACTTACCATGTAGTTCTACAATTACTGACTGTAGTCCATCTGTTTCTCTACATACCTTTTTAGCCTGCTTTCACCCTGTTCTTTAATGGTCAGGACCCCCACAGGACCCCCACAGGACCCCCACAGAGCAGGTATTATTTAGGTGGTGGATTATACTTAGCACTGCAGTGACACTGACATGGTGGTGGTGTGTTAGTGTGTGTTGTGCTGATATGAGTGGATCAGACACAGCAGCGCTGATGGAGTTTTTAAACACCTCACTGTCCCTGCTGGATTGACAATCGTCCATCAACCAAAAATATCCAGCCAACAGCACCCCTTGGGCAGCGTACTGTGACCACTAATGAAGGTCTAGAAGATGACCAACTCGAACAGCAGCAATAGATGAGCGATCGTCTCTGACTTGGACTACATCTACAAGGTGGACCAACAAGGTAGGAGTGTCTAATAGAGTGGACAGTGAGTGGACACGGTATTTAATATTTATTTCCATAAATATCTTTTTATTAACCTTTTTTTTTTTAAATATAAGTTCCATCATAAACCACTAATAAGAATGTAAATACCATGTTATTCCTGGTTAGTATTGTTCTTATTGATGCACTCTCCAAATATTGGTGACTAGTCTCTAGTTATTAGTTACTAAGGTTATTCCAGTATTCATGTTCAACAGACATTCTAAGCATTAAAATTAGCACAAGCGTATTTGTGTTGTGTTTTTTGAGGACCCTGGTTCAAGCCGCTGAGACCCTGAATTGAGCCTGGTCAGGACTGGACATTCCTAAAGTAAAGAAAAACTTGGCATTGCAACAGCGATGCCTACTGTGTGGTCGAGGCAAAGAAAAATAGACAGTCTGTATGTACTGCTCTTTGTTAAGAACTGCTGTAAGGGTTGTAGATAGAGGGAAAAAATCTAATAAATCTGTACATTCACAAAGGTATTTATTATAAAAGAACTCAATAAAATTAAAGCTACATTACTGTTGCTTCCTGACCCGTTTCACACATTTTATTTTCAATGTGATGCACTCTGGGACTACAGTACAGCATAGAGGAATACAGAATGATCTCTGATTAGTTTAACACTTTCAACACATCTGTGCATAACGAGGTATTAAAACTAGCTGAGAAAACTGGAACAGAGTTATTTCAGGAACCTTTTTATAAGAAGAAAATGTGTAAGAAAGTGTGTAAGAAAACCACAAAAATGCTAATGAAGATGGATTAATTGTGTAGTCGTTAATAATTTGCTGGGGATTTTTAAATTAGTTCACATCTACCAGCAGAGAAAACTGGCTTAAAAAAACGAGTCTTCTGAAACCAACCAAAAAGTAACTAGATTGCTATAGCACAAAGATGAGTAGCGGATAGCACACTTCAGGTTCACGCTTAAAGGGATATAAGCCTAAACTGTTTCTTTTAAATGCCAGAAAAAGCAGGTAGTCATGCACTCAAATCCACAGGGGTCTCCGTGATAACCCCCAGTGAAACACATGACCACTATGAAAAGATGGAAAGCATTGATTAAAAAAAGAACATGAGCTGATTCACCACTTGTACTAGCTTGGGTAACCTGGCGCTGGGCCACCTAAGGAGGATAGGGGTCCCTGCTGAGTCTGGCTCCTCTCAAGGTTCCTTCCTGTAATTTTAAGGGAGTTTTTCCTTGTCACTGCACCCTTGGCTTGCTCGAGACAATGGGTCTGTCTGAAAACCTAGTGATCTCTCCACATAGATGCATTTAACGTCAACCCATGTGCGCTCCAGAGAAGAAGGCTGTCCAAATTCGTAGACACCTTAAAATGCTACTACTAAGGTGCCTTAATTCAAAGTGATAATCTGACTGAATAACGAGGGAGCATCCAATACTTTCTTAGCAGTGAAGGCAATCCCAGCATTCAGTGCAGCACATCTTTTGCACAAGTGTCATTTATTTGCAGATTTGGGCATGCAGGGACAATTTAGCTGTTTTTGGTACATAGAGGAAGATGTTAGCTGGCATGCTAGTGAGTTGTGCCGCCTCAGCCCATTGGTTTGAATGGCCTAAGGCTAGCTGTGTTAGCTTAGTAAGCAGAAACTGTGATGACTGTGATGAAGTAGTGTCTCTAAATAACCTGCCTTATAAATTCAATGTCTTATTAGAATCCTCTCTACTTAGGGAGCTGCCTAGGTAGGCAGCAAGATAGCTCACTAGGTTTTGGGACAGACCCAATGTCTTGTAAAAAGTGCTAAACAAATACATTTGACTTGACTTGACTAGCTGCTCAATCCCCTGGTTTAGCAACTCAAGAATGAAGAACCAAAGACAGACAACTCCTTCTCACTGAGAGAGGCCAAAAAAAAAAAAAGGTGGACTCCTACTCCTACGTCTTACGCTACCTGTGCCCAGGAGAAACACTCCAATAAAGAGAAGCCACTAGAAGTTCCTTAAAAAAAATGCTGGCATAAGAACTACAGAAAAACAAAGCTAAGCCTAAGGCAGCCCAGCACACTGGTCCGGCAGCTGTTCCGCTAAGCCTCTCACGTCTGAAGCGCATCAGTGCTTAATGAGGCACAGAGGCATTCGAATCAAGGAATGGACACTACTAGTCCTCTTCACCTCAATGCCCCCGTCATTCCTAATGGAAGGCAGACGAGTCTAATACTGCAATTTTTGCCCACTCTTGCGCTACATGGTAGGTGGATTGTGTTACAATCAAAATAAATACATAGATATTTTGATCAGTTCTTCATTTCATTTCATATACACTGATCAGCCATGACATTAAAACCACCTCCTTGTTTCTTGTCCATTTTATCAGCTTTACTTATCATATAGAAGCACTTTGTAGCTCTACAATTACTGACTGTAGTTCATCTGTTTCTCTACATACCTTTTGAGCCTGCTTTCACCCTGTTCTTCAATGGTCAGAACAACCACAGGACCATTACAGAGCAGGTATTACTTGGGTGGTGGGTCATTCTCAGCACTGCAGTAACAATGCCATGGTGGTGGTGTGTTAGTGTATGTTGTGCTGGTATGAGTGGATCAGACACAGCAGCGCTGCTGGAGTTTTTAAATACCATGTCCACTCACTATCCACTCTATTAGACACTCCTACCTAGTTGGTCCACCTTGTAGATGTAAAGTCAGAGACAATCACTCATCTGTTGCTGCTGTTTGAATTGGTCATCTTCTAGACAGTCACCAGCCTACGGGGTGCTGTTGGCTGGGTATTTTTGGTTGGAGGACTATTCTCAGTACAGCAGTGACAGTGAGGTGTTTAAAAACTCCAGCAGCACTGCTGTGTCTTATCGACTTATACCAGCACAACACACACTAACACACCACCACCATGTCAGTGTCACTGCTGTGCTGAGAATCATCCACCACCCAAATAATACCTGCTCTGTAGTGATCCTGGGAGAGTCCTGACCATTGAAGAACAGGGTGAAAGAGGGCTTACAAAGCATGCAGAGAAACAGATGGACTACAGTCAGTAATTGTAGAACTACAAAGTGCTATACTTCTATATGGTAAGTGGAGCCGATAAAATGGATAATGTGTGTAGAAACAAGGAGGTGGTTTTAATGTTATGGCTGATCGGTGTACTTTCTCATGTTTTCTTTTTTATAACAGTAATTTTTTAAAACATGTGAAAACGTGTCAGATTAATGGTATAAAATTGACATTCCTTTACAAAATCTATATTAATATTTATGTTCCTGTAAATCCTATAGATATCTAGACTTTAATATTAACATTAAAAATAAATAAACATAAAATGTCTTATTATGATATATTGTTTAAAAAAATTACACTGGTCACACAACGGTCTAACTGGTCTGATTTTAGATTAACTAAATCATCTAAATGTTAATCTAATCTAAATTAACTTTAAACACAGAACACTTTTCCTTAATAACTGTATGTCCATATTTCTACAAGAATCATTTAAAAACCACATGAAGTTAATACAATTACTGCAATTGTTCATCACTAATAACGGATTAAGTGGGATAACATTTTTTATTTAACTGCAGGAATTACTAAAATCCTTTAGAGACTGGTGCTCAATGTTTTGTGCATGCCATATTAAAGCTTGATCCTCTGCATATTCCTGGCCTTAATTCCTAATTTTAAGGATTTGTGCAGAAATCAAATGTAATCCCATGTAGTTTATTATTAAGGCAGAACAAATGTGATTTGGCGTTCCTGACGCAGTGAGAAAACTAAGAGGAAGCCAAGATTGTGTTGAAGAGGAGCTCCAAGCCTTAATGAAAAGCAAAAATCGCAGGTTTTATGATGGAAACACATTAAGTACTGCATACATCAATGCCTGGTAATTACTCCTTCATTAGCCTGATCATGGCTTTGAAGGTTCAGGAGTGCAACAGGGTGCAAGAACAGGGTGCAAATCTATTGCACCGTCTATCCAGTAACATGCTACCTGCTATGGAAATCAGCAGGGGCATGAGTTACAGAATAATGCCCATCTGCCATGCCATTTATAGCCCGCAGATGGTGCATGGAGGCACAGATTATTGGAACCCCAGTTTCTCTACACCTATGTAGAAAAATGTGGGACATATTGCAAGACACCACTTACTCACTTAAACATAGGGGTAATTAAGAGTAGCTAATTAACCCACTGTGTGTTTTGGAAAGTAGTTAGAAACTGAAGTACCTAGAGGATGGACAAACAGATATGCTAAACTTCCACAGACAGTAACCAGAAGTCAAATTCAGGTTTACAAAGCACAAATTATACCCATTGCACCACTGAGCTGCCCAGTGATGCGCTACAGAATAATAATAACAATAGTAATGTAGAACAGGGTGCAAATCTATTGCAAAGCATTACACACTTACCAGTAACACACCACCTGCTATGGAGATCAGCAGGGGCACAAGTTACAGAATAATGGCCATCTGCCATGTCATTTATAGCCTGCAGATGGCGCATGGAGGCACAGATCATTGGAACGCCAGTTTCTCTACACCTATGTAGAGAAATGTGGGACACGTTGCAAGACACCACTTACTCACTTATGCTTAGGGGTAATTAAGAGTAGCTAACTGACCCACTGTGTGTTTTGGAAATTGAAGTACCTGGTGGATACCCACACAGACAAATAGATGACATGCTAAACCTCCACAGACTGTAATTAGAAGTCAAAGTTAGGTTTCTGGAGCACAAACGATACCCATTGTTCCAGTGAGCTGCCCTGGCATGCCTTACATAATAATAATCATAATAATAACAACAGCAATAATAATAATGTAGAGCAGGGTGCAAGAACAGGGTGTAAATCTATTGCAAAGCATAACACACCTACCAGTAACATGTCTCCTGCTATGGAGATCAGCAGGGGCACAAGTTACAGAATAATGGCCATCTGCCATGTCATTTATAGCCCGCAGATGGCGCATGGAGGCACAGATCATTGGAATGCCAGTTTCTCTACACCTATGAAGAGAAATGTGGGACACATTGCAAGACACCACTTACTCACTTATGCTTAGGGGTAATTAAGAGTAACTAATTGACCCACTGTGTGTTTTGGAAAGTGGTTAAAAACTGAAGTACCTGGAGGATGGACAAACGACTATAAGCTAAAAAAAACAACTATTCAGCCCTAACAATTGCTAACAGGTGTAATAGATTGATTACATAAAAGAAATATGCTTCCAACTTTGCAGCAAGTTTAGGGAAGGTCCTTTCCTGTTACAGCATGAATGTGTCCCTGTGTTTAAAGCAAACTCTATAAATAAATAATAATAAAAAAAGAAAGACATTCCAGTGGCCTGCACACTGACCTCCTGACCCCAGCCTCACTGAACAGCTTTGGAATGAACTGGACCATCAGTTGAGCCTTTCTTGACCAGCATCAGTGCCCAGCCATACAAATACTCTTGACTGAAGTATGTCTGTGGGAATCTGTGCCAATTCAAAGTCTTGTGAGAAACCTACTCGAAATAGTGTTGTTGTTATAGCCAGAAGATCACTCAGAGGTCATTCCATTTTAATACCATTTGTTTTTGAAATGGGATGTCCAGCCAGCTCATGGTCAGGTGTACAAATACTTTTGGTCATTTAGTGTAATTCAGTCTGACTGGTACACATTTGTATTAGTGTGCATGTGTATATGAAAGGGAAAGCTTGGCATGCACATAAAAGAGAAAGAAGTGACCCGTGCTCACCCGTTCTTAAAGCTCTAGTCAACACTGCACAATAGCTGACCTTGCGAGCGTAGAATATCTTTGCATACAGAACAGCCCACATATCTCCCGTTTCCACGCTGTATCCGGGGAGAACCTGCTGATCTTATCTTTTCCAATTAATAAAGCCAATATTGTAATAAAGGAATTGGTTCAGGTCTTCGAACGAAAGCTGATGGAATATTAATTAAGAACAATGCAGCAGCAGTAATGACGGCTGCAGCTTTTAACCTCATTTAGTTAAGCACGACGTGAGAAAATTAGAAAGCCCAAAACATATCTTGCTAACATAATGATTACTCCAATCACAATTGTAATTTTCCAGAAAAAAAGCTGAATTAATAATTATGTCCCAATATACAAGACATAGAGTTTTATATGACTCACTCAACCTCACTTCTTTGTCAGATCTATTTTTCTTCCTTTGTCCTAGTAAGTGTCTTATTCTGATTTGGAAAACACCTAGTGTAGAGAGAGTACCACCTCAAACAGTGTGCTAATCTATTGCAAAGCATTACACACTTACCAGTAACCGGCCCATCTACCATGGAGATCAGCAGGGGCACGAGTTACAGAATAATTCTCATTTGCCATGCCATTTATGGCACATATAGGCACTAATGATTGACATGCCAGTTTTTCTACACCTCGTTTAGTGTTAATTCACTCCAGGTGGATTGATCTGTATTGAATAATGGTTTCTTCCTTGCAGTGCTGCTGGCTCCTCAGTTGGCAACTGTTTTTTTTTTCTTTAAAACCATGATGCCGGACTAAATGTGGTCTGGTTTTCTGCTAATGCAGATGCTGGGACTCTTTATATTTTTGTCACTTTTTGGCCATCACAACAAAATGGGTCCCCTCCAAAATGGGCCAACGTTTGGCTTTACACTGGGTGCGAGTCTCCCAGCTGTTGCAATGGTGGTCCTGCTGATTTTGAAATATTTGACTCTTTCAAAGACTTATCTCAAAGCCATTATATTGTTGTTTTGGCACTATGCTTCGGGTCATTGCCTTTTTGAAATGTAAACTGATGCCCTTTTGCTCTGTAGGAGGTTTCTTTAAAACATTCTTGCATATGACTGCATTTATACATCCGCCAATTCTTATGTCTTGTGGCACCGCCACTGAGAAGCAGCATGATGCTGCCATCACCAAATTTCAACATGAGATTGTATTAGCAAGCTACATAGCCTTTTTATAGAGCTCACTGTTTTGCTTAAGAAATCAATTTTCTTTCATCTTAGCAAGTCCATTATATGCTAAAAATTAAAGTGGGCTGTCAAATGCTTTTTGGCTTGTCTTGCCAAGTTTGTTCCATTTCAAGTTTAAAAGCCAATGTTATTGCCCTGATATATTTCTTTGATCACAGACAGTTTATTGGAATTTATTACTGGTTTTGTCCTGACAATGCAGTGTAAAGTGTGAGCCCTTATAGACCAAGGTTTTTGCCTTTCTAAGCTTGTGTCCGATCATTTCAAATCACAACATTCACTCACTTTATTAACTGCTTATCCAATCAGGGTCCCGGGGGGTTGCTGGAGTCTATCCCAGCTTTTCAATGGGCGCAAGGCACACAGTAACACCCTGGACGATGCGCCAGTCCATTGCAGAAACACACACACACACACATTCACACACCCATTCTCCTATAGGGCAATTTAGTGTCTCCAATTAACCTGACTGCATGTTTTTGGACTGTGGGAGGAAACCGAAGCTCCCGGAGGAAACCCACGCAGACACGGGGAGAACATGCAAACTCCACACAGAAAGGACCCAGACCGCCCCGTCTGGGGATTGAACCCAGGACCTTCTTGCTGTGAGGCAACAGTGCTACCCACCGCTGTGCTGCCCTCAAATCGCAACAGCCGGACTATAATTGATAATTAAAGCAAGCAGAATGCGTCTGACCTGAATCTGAACAATTCAGACCCCAGCAAAGTTCAATTTTAAATTTCAACTTACTCTTAATAATCTTAATTATAGTCTGTTGAGTAAATTGCAATTGAATTGCAATGATATCAATTTAAAAACCAAATACATGAATGTCAAATGCACCTGTTTGTTCACACAAAACATAAAAGAATAATAAAAGAAAACATATAAGGAACTTTAAGCAAGAGGAAACATTAATTACTCAGACAAACACATAATTACGTGACAGAAACCATTTAAAACTATTACAATTTGCGAAATGCGGAAAGATAATGCTTTCAACAATCTGAGGAACAGTCTGGTGTAGCAGCTGGCATGATATGGACTGACAGTGGAGAGAAAGAAAGAGTGAGAGCGCAAAAGAGAGAGAAAAGCATATAAATAGAATCTGTGGGCAAGCATGTTTTAACATTCCCACTTAAATTATTTAGTGGAGAAAAATAAGTGCAGATGCTTCCAGTCAGTCACTAGCTGCTTCACTCTGGTCAGCGTTGCGGTAGGTTCAGCTTAACCCAAAAGCACTGGGCATAAAACAGGAACATACCCGGGACAGGGAAACACACTTACAAATTCTATCAATTATCCACACCTTAAGCCAGACGAAAGTAGCTATTTCACCTTTTTCATGTTTTGGGAGGTGAAGGGAAAATGTTACCTGGAAGAAACACTGAAAGACTTTGAAAGACAATGAAATACTCAACACAGGGATTGAACCCACGTCCCCAGGAATCATTCTACTGTGCTACCCACTCTTGTAGCATATTATGGTGCCAACGAGATGTAAAATAACAGTAATAAATGTCTTACTGTTGGAAGTTGGACTGTTAGGAATTGCTTGTGTAAATTACAAGGGCGTGGAAAAGAGGCCAGATCTGATGTACGGCAGATCTCTCCCACTTGCTTGAACAAGTGAGTAGAACAGACAGGTCACCAAACACAACACACTTAACAAAAATGGTAATTCACAAATTCAACACAAACACAAAATGTACTATGCACAACATGTTGAACACAATTATAAACACAAATGCTAATATAAAACATTTTAACCCTTATTAATGTTTAGCCATGGGCACACTGCATCGTGGGATGACACTCTCACAGCCGATGACAAAAGCAGAGCGAAGGTCCCGAGCTGTTGGATGGAAATTTTTGGTTGGTGGACTATTCTCAGTCCAGCAGTGACAGTGAGGTATTTAAAAACTCCATCAGCATTGCTGTGTCTTATCCACTCATACCAGCACAACACACACTAACACCACCACCATGTCAGTGTCACTGCAGTGCTGAGAATGATCCACCACCCAAATAATACCTGCTCTGTAGTGGTCCTGGTAGAGTTCTGACCATTGAAGAACAGCATAAATGGGGGCTAACAAAGTATGTAGAGAAATAGATGGACTACAGTCAGTAATTGTAGAGTTACAAAGTGCTCCTATATGGTAAGTGGAGCTGATAAAATGGACAGTGATTGTGGGAACAAGGAGGTAGTTTTAATGTTATGGCTGATCAGTGTATATAACTTGTAACTTATTTCTACCAAAGGTTAAGCAAAAATACATTTACAAATCCCATTTAAAATTTATTTATTTATTTATTAGGGTTTTAACATCATGTTTTACACATTTTGGTTACATTCATGACAGAAACGGTTGTTTCTCATTACACAAGATTCATCAGTTCACAAGGTTATATCGAACACATTCATGGACAATTTTGTATCTCCAATTCACCCAACTTGCATGTCTGTGGACTGTCTGAGGAAACCTGAGCTCCTGGAGGAAACCCACATAGACACGGGGAGAACATGCAAACTCCACACAGACAGGACCGGGACCGTTCCACCTGGGAATCGAATCCAGGACCATCTTGCTGTGAGGTGACAGTGCTACCACCCACCTTCCCATTTATAAAAATGAAATAAAAACAATAAGATTTGATAATTGTATTGAACATTTATTTAAGTGAAAACATTTATTTAAGTTTTATACTACTACATACGTAGCAAACATATAATCTGCCAACAAACACCAGCAATCCACATCCAAAGCAAAAATATCTATGTGAACACCAGACCAAAGTGCATCATAGCCGTTCTAATGGCCTGTGGTGTGTCAACATCTTACAACATTGTATTCAGATATATCCTATTCATTGTGCTAGTGTGCGAGATAGAAACGTGTCCGTGAAAATGTAAACTCATTAGTTAGAATACAAGAAAATACTTTTTCATGGGGAAATGTGTGTTTGCATCTGCAGGGGGTAATTTTGATGAGCACTGGTAGGATGAACAGATTTATGCTGTGGACAGATTGGTTCCGCTTTCATGCGCAGCTCTCATATGATTCTTCCTCATGGCATATGAAAAAGTTCTGCTCTGAAATAGCTTGAAATTTGATCAGAGACTATCAAACAGAATCCATTAACCCACAAACAGCAAGCCTGTGCTCATCGTCGGTGCAAATGCACACACACAGACACACACAAGCTCACACACAGACACACACAAGCTGAAACAACGACACACACAAAACTTTACACAGAATAATTAACGTCCATGAAAGGGTTCTGCGGCTGACAAGAAAATCAAAGATCTTTGACAGACTCTACAAACAAACATCATCTCTTCCAATACAGAGGTGTGACACTTGTGTTTATTGCTTTCCTGCCTTTGGGGCTGTCCAAAAGTGAAATCAAATTCTCTGTAAGTAATACTGGGATTGACCCATTTCTCTAAAATTGATTGGATTTCAGAACTTGGATGATAAACAATCAGGAAATATTATTGAGAGGTTGCAGCTGGTGGGTGGAGAGTCAGAGACATTCATTTACAATTACTATATTATTTTGTGTTCTAAGGTGTGTTCTTAAATGAGCTGTATTACTTGATTCCAAAATAAAACTATACGGTTTGACCTTTTTATATAGATTCTGCAGTGTAATAATTGTGCTCAATTACATAATTAAAAAGACAAAATCTCTGTATTTATCAACTTACACTAAGTGACCAAATGAATTTAATATGACTGAAATCAATATTTGCATAAAATAACACTGATAAAGAAGAAATTGGGAACTGCATATGCCATATGGTTACCAAACACTGAGCTTGTTCTGAATCCCATTCCAAATCATGGACATTAATATATAGAGTTGAACCACATTTGTGGCTGTAATAGACTGGCATATCTCTATAATCGTTATATAGCTTTATTCTGAGCTAAATGTCAAGAGCACTACTTAATTATCTGTAATAAATAATACATAAAATAAAAAGCGTTCAAGAACAAATGCTTTTACCAACCATCGACCTAATAAGACCCGGTTTTCAGACCAAAGAATCGGCTCGTAAACCGAATCTGCAATCATAATACTAACGCGAATGAGGAGAGAGAACCAATGTTAACCAGAACCAAAACCAACAAACTAGTAACTAACTAGTTCCAACAGAATGCCGAGAACGATTGCAGACCAAAGCTTCGCCGTCAGTGCTAACTCACTTAAAGAAAAACGAGTCAACCAAAATTGAATCTCTGAATCGTTTTGCGTGACTCGTTTGAATGATGAGTCAAATCAATTCAAATCTCAGAGCGAACGCACAGATAAAGAAAGAGGAAAAAAAACAGTCTTTAAACTATAACAAGCTCTCTCAATATTCAGCTGTACTTCTAAAAAAAAGATTGTACGCAACACCGGCTGTCTAGTTTACCGGCTGTATCATTCAAACGCAAAGACTCAACGACATACTGATCCACCCGCGCCTTTTTATAACCTCAGATCAGGTGTGGTGAATCAGCTCTAATGAGCGCACCTGCACCTGGTACATGTAGTTCCGTATTTCAGCATTACAGTACCACAGGGTTCAGTGCAGTGGAAAAAAAGCCATTAGACATGCACTTGTAACTGTAACTGCATATACAGATTCACTAAAATAGGGCTAAACTGTGTGGTTGAACTGTCTGACTTTTTGTCCCCTGGATATTTAAATGAATATTAATAATATTAAAAGTTTAAACACAATTATTGTATTGTAATTGCAAATTAAACTACTATTAGGCCAACAAATACATTTTTGTTTAAACTGTTGTCAGCAGCCTAACTCACCATGACCCTGACATAAATAATAATAATAATAATAAAAGTAATAATATTAATTAAATGTGTTCATATACATTTGCTAACTAACACTTTTACATTAGAATAAAAAATGATTTTTTTTAAATTGTGAGGCACCTAATACTATTTTGAACAAATTCTGTAAATAGGAGCTGAAAATTATGAAACAAAAACAATAATAATAATTCACATTTTTACATTAAATGCAAACAATATTAAGTAGTATAGTAGTATAGGGCCAGTGATAGCTCAGTGGTTAAGGTACTGGACTAGTAAACAGAAGGTTGCCGGTTCAAGCCCCGCCACCACCAAGTTGCCACTGTTGGGTCCCTGAGCAAGGCCCTTAACCCTCAATTGCTCATCGTGTCCAGCTCATTGTGTAAGTCGCTTTGGATAAAAGCGTCTGCTAAATGCTGAAAATGAAAATGTAAAATGTAAAAATGTATAGTTTAAGTATAGTACAATTTGTAAGGACATAAAAATCATAAAGGCCACCAAAAGTGGCAAGAAATACTTTGCACTCTTTTGTATTTACTCTAATCCAAATAATTTTTAAAGCAGACCATTATATACAATTTGAAACAAAAATATTTTTAGCGACCGCACCATAAAGGTATTATGTTAACATGTATAGAATTAAATGTAAATATTGCATGAAACAAGAAGGCTCAACAAAGAATGAATATTGATTGATGCAAGCATTTTTATGTCATAAATTGACAGAGATTTTGAGTTTAAATCGAAAAAATCTATTTCATGTATATGTGTACTTGGTAAAATAACCTTTAATAAGCAATTTTTTAAGTGCTAACAAGCTTTTGATGCCTCTCTTGTGGAATCTTAGCCAATTCTTCTAGCTTATTAAGGTTTAATGGATTTGTGCTGCAACTGCTTTCTTTAAATCCCACCAAAAAATCTATGGGTCTATGGGATTTAAATATGAATACTAATAAAGGCCAATCCAGGATATTCCAGGACTGATTCCTTAACCACGCGTTGATTGATTTAGGAATGTGCTTTGGATCAACGTCTTGCTGGAAAGTCTAAGGAAGGCTGGAAAGACTTTGGCCATTCCCCACAGACATAGCCAATCCTGTGTGTGTAGATGCCTGGCCACCTAAGCAGTGGTGAGCTAGCATAATAAAACTGCTACACCACAGAAAATGAAACAAAAAAGTTTGTTATTACAACTTTATCTTGAAATAGAGGATTAGGTTCCAATTTAAAGTAATTACTTCAAGGTTTCTGCTCATTTCCAATATTTATAAGTGTGTTGGATTCCTAAAACAATTGTAATAATATACAAATGCCCCACTTATCCGCACTTGTAGGTACCACAGCTGATAAATCACAATTCTGTAGTTCTGTGTCATTATAAACAAAATCATTAAACTGTATAAGTGTAGTAAAATATCTGCATTAAAAAAACAACCAGAGCTTTAGCGTGAGCAGCTGCATTTTATCAGTTGCACTGTAATTAAATTAAATTAATGATTCTTTCACCGGTCACTCGGCAAACTAGCATTAGTCTCATTGAGTGAGAAAATAAAGTTTTACCCACTTTCAGAGATAATTTCTTCTTGTCTTTGGGCACGCTCGTTGATTACTTGCTATCAGCTTGAGTATGAACAGATATTACAAGTCTCTAATGAAATCATTTTATGTCTTAGCAGTTTGTATATTCGTATGTAGCTATAGGGACCACTTTAAAACAGCACCTTCTTTCACTGGATCATGTTCGGCTCTCTGGTCTTTTCTTCTAGCCAGAGTGTTCTCAGAGTAAACAGGGAGCTGTTGGTGGGGTTAGCGGTGTGATGTTGAGAGTGACTGTCAAAAAAAGGAAAAAAAGAGCAAGGATAAGATGAACTAAAAGCATAGTTAGAATCATTTTAAGCCCACTTCTATCATCAAACCTGAAATAGCTACCTGTTATTCTCTGGATATGGCAGAAGAATGTATTTTTTTTTGTTGACCAAGTTAAAAAAAAGATGACCAGATATTTTGGATACATTCAGATAGTGTTTAGTAAAAATCATGAAATCTGTCACCATCACCACAAAACATTAGTTCACCACAAAAGTTTGTTGTTTTTGTCCTACAGTGAACTAAAACATCAAATATTTTCATAGTACATGAATATAATAGATTTAATTCATCCATCCATCCATCTATTTATTCTGGTCAGAGTCGCCAATTTGCTAGCTCTAACTGACCTGACAGCATGTCTGTGGAGGAAATCAGAACATGGAGGTTATATTCAGTACAGTGCAATCAGTGAGAAGTGAATCCACTCCACTCATAATCTTATTATACTTCTTGACCACAGCAGGGCAGTGAACTTATTCCATAAACATTTGCTTGCCATCCCACCTCTTAAACTTCATGACTGGGTGTGTTGTCACTTAGCAGGGTCACTGGGCAGTTGCCATACAGCTTCAATACATGTATGCTGGTTGCTCTTATTATGGGAATTTTCTTATGAAGAAATCCTAATCCTGTTGAGCTCATTAGCTGATGAAAACATGTTGCTGCCTGGTAATATTTGGCTATGAACAGTACCAGAATAGTGTGTACAGCAGCATTAAATTAGTTCATAATTTCTTCCCCCTTTCTAATAACCTTACCCAAATTGATCTTACAAATGTTACATATACACGTATGTTACTTTCTAATTTACTTCTGACTTCCTTAAACCTGATTCCAGTGTCCACTCACTGTCTCTACCCCCAGCTCACTATTCTCAGTATGTTCCTTTCAGTCGTAGAATGTCCTTGTGTCTATTTACTATAGGTAGCAAAAAAACATATTTGTCAACTTGGACTTTATTGAGCTGTAAAAGATCAAGCCTACCAGACGTCGGAGGTTAATATGGCCTCGGCACTGTGATGAGTCAAGAGAAGGCTTTTGCTTGCACACAGGTTGCCAGTGGTTAAAACAGCAACTCGTCTTGGAGCTTTTAATACTTAATGACTAGACCTGCTGTCAAAGGAGTCATGTTGTTTGACAGAGGGTCTATTACATCAGGACTCAAGCAGTAGGGCTAAGGCTTTCGCTTACAAAAATCATTCCATTAAAATTTTATATAATCTTTCTTATTTGATTAACCTTATATTTAAAAAAAGAAGGTTAATATTTTTCTATGTACTGTACATTACCAGGCATAGCAATCCGAAATATTTAGATTAAAAAAAATCAAACAATATACTGCTTTTAAATTATATGTGTAATTTTAGCTAAGTGTTTGGACAGATTTCAAGTGTCTTTTATATAGTCAAGTGACCAAAAGAGGTTTCAGGGAACAACAATAGTTTAGAAGAGCAAGTTACTTACTACTAGAGCAACTCTAGTAAATTGACCTGTCAGATTACTGTTAAATAATAATAATAATAACTTGAGCTGAATCTCTTTTGTTTGTGGTTGGCACTGCAAAATATGTACATTTTACTTTTCATTACACATTGGTTAATCTAAAGTTTAAACCTAAGTGTCAGGTTTGCTTTGGCTAAGCGAATACTAATCTGAGGGTATCTTAATGCATTTACTGTCCCTGATTTTTTGCTAAGAATGGAGGACTGTATTGACTACTTGGGTACAGCTAAATATGCCAGTAAGCTTGACAGACAATGATAAGGTGATCTGAACATGCATTGCATGTAGAAACGCCAACTAAAACATTACCAACCAACTTCTAAAAAGTTTCAGGGGCATTACACATGCCAAAGGTTATGACTGTGTACTGAAAAAAAGGTCATGTGTTACAAACACTGGAATTTCTGATGTTCTGGGAACCTGCCAGTACCCCTCTAGGAGGTTTACTGACATATTTAGCAGTACCCAAGCAGTCAATACAGTCATTTTTAGCAAAGAATTAGGGATTGTAATTGCATAAACTTTACAGTAGTCAATGCAAAATCTTGCATACTTATCTTCAAACATCACGCACTTTAACTGGGTACCATGCTCAAGTAAGTAATTAACCTCCTGTGTCATTACTGCATGCTTAGTTGGGTTTACATGATAGGTATGCTGTTTAATAGGCTTAGTATATTTTAAATTATCTGGCTAACGTGCCATCAGTTACATCACCGAATGAAGTGGTGACACTTGATAACTGTCTGGATTAAGGTATTAATATTGTTTATGATAATTCCTTTATTCCATTATGCCAATTCTGGCCACTTTTTAAAGTCCCCAAATAAACATCTGGATGGTAGCTGATGAGTCTCACACTTAGGGAAAAGAAAAAAACATCTGTGTGCCACTTATGATTGGTACCACATCAGAGTCTCACTGTTCTGCATGACTGCTATCTCCCAGCTGCTCAGCATATGGCTCCCAAAGTGCAGATGTACAGATATTTGTACTTTTTTTTTCAAAGCAAACTCATTTACATTCCTCAAACGGCAAAGTCTAATTTTTTTTTTTTTTTTGTATTAAATGGGTCTAACAGGCTGGTAAAGATGTTGAAACTTGATTCGGCAGCAAACTGGATATGGACTTAAGGGTAGGAAACAAACAAAATTAGTAAGGTTAGAACACACACTACATTAAAGAATTTATATATGTACAAATATGTATGGATGTGTATGAAACAGATCACCCAAAGTGGGAATCAGCCAAGCCAAATGAAAGGAAGAAGTCGACTCATGAGGATTTGCTCTAAATCAAAGGGAAAAGATAACACTAACTATAGCTAATAAGGAAAAGCAATGAGTGGGATGACTACTGTGGCCAATGTTTTTGCTGGTGTGATTCACCAACACACTGAGTCTGGATTGCAGTTCCTATGCTTCTCTCTCAGCCTGGTTTAATAACTAGAAATGAGAAAAGGAGAGGGGAATTTGGGTTAGGAGTCGATTCTCTTGTGAATGCTTTTAATAGGAATGAAAGCATGATCGCGAGGATGCGCTGGAACCTCAAAGTGGATTAGAAGAGCCAAAATTGGCTAAATAGGAGAGATCTTTCATGACAAAGGGTAATAACACACACATCAGCCATTTATCTTACCAGCTTAGTTGAATGACTCAGCACTGCAGCAGTTTGGCATCTCTTATATGGAGCCGAATGCAGGTGCAACACATTAGCATGGATGAGGGCTGGAGCTTCTGGGTTTTGTTGTCTTGTTGGGAATACAACGGGTGGATTTACACCTCCCATACCTAGAGGAAGCAGGCAAAGATAGTCAACCTGTTCTAGGAATAGCTCCTGATGTTCCCAGACCCTCTTGATTGCTGGATCCAAAATGTGTTAGGCTTGGACCCAAGATTGCTCCTCCGGTCTGTAACCCTCCAACTCTGCCAGTTACTGTTGGAACCTGTTCTGAAGTCTAGCGTTCTATAAAGTCAATGCTCCAGGGCTTAATGAAGTTCAGCTGAGATAAATGAGTAATAGAAAGTCTTTATGATGTCGATAAGAATCCCCCCTGGGCAAATTATAAGAGAAAGGTGTTGTGAGCAAACCTTCATAAACAGATAGAAAAAAGCAAGCATTGAAGACTAGCAAACTTCTCTGTCGTCTGAGACATTTCCTGCAGAAAAATATTTTTTGCTCTCAGGTCTTTATTTGTATCCTGAAGGCTTGTCAGTTCTTCAGAACCTCCAGTTATTGCAGTGCTGTTGGAATATTCTTGTTAGGGTTAAAAATTGTTCACTTAAATATGTTACTTATGTCACCTTTTCTAATTAAGAACCCTGCATGAGTGAAGGACCAGAGTTCTGAAAATTGGTGCTCCACCTTGAATGCTGGATAAAGCAAAGTAATATATTTTGCAGTATGTCTGCTTAATTACTGACATCAGTCCTTGTTTTACTAATCACTTAATCCTGTTTGTCACAGTGGATCACACACTGGCAAATTCATGATGCTTAGGTGGATTATCATCAGCCAACTAACCTTCTGCAGGGTTTGGAAGAAGTTGTTTGTTTCCAGCTTTGTTCATAGCCAACTTTTAAAAGACAATTCCTTAGATGTAATCTTATTACAGCTCACAGGTGGTTCTGCGAAGGTAGAGACACATGTAAAAAAAAACATGGTATATGTTTTATGTGGTGTATCATAAAATGTCTGACAATAGTTTAAGAGACTTACAACCCCAAATCAGAAAAAGCTGGGGCAGAACATGGAAAGTGCAAACAGTTCAAGACTTTTTTTCATGCATTTGTTGACAAACTGGGGATTATCTGCCCATCTATACTCCTCTAAGAGACAGCCTTTTGTGGATACTGCTTTTGTTCCAAATCATAATTACAATCATCTATTAACATCACCTCATCACTAGCCCTATATTGCACCCTTCCCAACTTTTTTAGAATATGTTGCAGGTCTGAAATGCAGGAATGGAAGTATATTAACAATGAACTTAAGTTGACCAGACAAAACATCAAATATTATTGGTTCATACTCTCTGCAATGAAAAAAAACATCAGTGTAAATGTAAGAAATTCCTTTTCCCATACTGTCGCAACCTTTCCTGATTTGGGGTTGTGCTGAAATGCTTCTATAGTATTCGTTCCTTTTATTCAAGTACAAGTCTAATAATACACTGAAGAAAATATTGGTAGAAATGTTTAAGACCGCCAAAGACTCCGAACAGACGTAGAAGTTCATTTCACTACCCAGTACAGACAAAATCCATGATGACCCCCTTGCTGAGGGGTGACTGAAAACCAGCCAGATTTATGCTCTAAGTTAGGTCAGTCCTGTTCCTTTTTTTGGTTTTGTAGGCAAGCTTCTTGATTTCGAAATCAATGTTTGCAGCAACAGGAAGCCAGTGAAGAGAGCATAGCAGAGGGGTACTATAAGAGCACCATGGTGGACATGGGAAGATCTGCCTTTAGGGAGTAGCAGCACTTCAACACTTTCAAGGGGAAGAACTGGTTAGCAGTTCAGGTTGAAAAGGATAGCTGACTGTCAACACTAAAGTTGTATACTTTTTTAGATAATGAGATCTGAGATGATGCTATCTGACAGGAGAAGCCACGGAAGGAAATGACTTTACCCAGAGAGCAGGCGTTTTCAGGAAATAGCAATACTGAAGCATTTATTCCAAGGTTGGAGAGGATGGACAGGAAAGTGTGGTGATTTACTGGGCCAAAGTAAATAGTTTGAGGAGAATTATGACCGGTAGTCTAGCAGCTGCTTCGGTTTGTATAAATGCAAGGAAAATACATATTGCACCAAAACATGTATGTACCCCTTAGAATTAATAATGTAAGTTATCCATGTTACTGGTACTAACACCATGGCAGTGACTTTTGATTAGAGTTGGTAACACTCTGAATAAGACTTTAACTCTTTTGCACAAAGAGCACAACCACCATTCTGGGTTTTTTAACAGTTTTCTTGTTCTCTTATTATCTGCTCTTTGTGTTAACAGTAATATTACAATGATCCCACCTCTTACATCGCTCTTCTACTAAAACTCAGCCCAACTTTATCTGCAACTTACATTTGGGTTGCTATGGGATCCTTTCACCCCTCATCATGGCAACCAGTCAAACCAACCTTACAGTCAAGGTCAAATTATTTCGCTCTCTTTCTTTTTCATCTTCACTGGAACATCTATAATAAAACGTCTTTGACACTGCTCTTTTTATTAGGCTGAAATAGAAATCGTGGCACCATCATGCTTGGGATGAGCTTGTCAGTACCTGTGTGTTTATGGGCACGTCTCTGGCGGGTACACAGGAATGTAATCACTTTTAATAAGAACACTCACACGTACAGTTAAAAACCAATTCTGCAGGTCTTCGACAAAGTGAGAGAGAGAGAACAAATGTATTTTAATACTCAATCTGGCTGAACAGTTGCACTGAGAACAGAGGTTGTTTTATATGAAGAACTGCTAGTTAAATTTTAAATGGTCCACCTGAGGGTCTGCATTGCCAGTTTCATTTCTTCAAGCTCAGCATGAGTTTTTACAGGTATAATACCATTATGTTTTTTTTAGTTTACATTGGCGGCTTTTGTGATGGTACATGGTAAACTGAATTTTTCAAAAACTATGTTTAAAAAATGTGGATTCCTGGGTTTTGGAATATGTCTTCTTGAATTTGCTTTTACTACACCACAAAAGAATAAGTAATCCTAGGCACTGATGTGGGCTGACAGCCTAGCCACAGTCAACATTCCAATTCTTACCAACAGTATTTTTTTTAAAATTTTCTTTATGCATTTTCTCCCCTTTTTTAGCGCGTCCAATTGCCCGATTGCATCATGCTTCCTCTCCACCAACGCGATCCCCACTCTGATTGAGGAGAACGAAGCTAACCCACGCCCCCTCTGACACGTGGGCAGCATGCCGTATGCATTTTATCACCTGCACTATGACGAGTGCAGTGCAGCTCAGCGTTGTGAAAGGAGAGACACACCCCGACAGCACTCTTTTCTCATCTCTTTGCAGGCGCCATCAATCAGCCAGCAGAGGTCGTAATTGCACCAGTCATGAGAGAGAGACCCCATGCGGCTTAGTCCCGCCCATCTGAACAACAGGCCAATCGTTGTTCATGTGGCCGCTCAGCCTTAGCAGGCAAGTTATCATCTTCTGACCTGAACTCTTTCACAAATACTGTCTTAAAATATATCAAATACATCCCTGTCTCTACATTCAAGGAGGTAATGTGCTCCTGGTATCTGCCAAACCCAGTTCAACATATCTGTATGAGCTCCAATAAATAGTTACATCATAGAATATATTTCTTCCGATTTCTTTATCTAAACTAGGATTTTTACTGTATGCTGGTTTAATTATTTGGTCCTCAATTCTTTGTTTACAATCAACTTCCTTTTTCATGCATTTTCTCCTCATTTTCCTCCCAATTTAGCCTGGTCATCCCGCCCTAGCAGATACAGTGATTAAATAGTATCTGCTGCAGGCACTGTCAATTATACCCGCTGGATGGTGCCCAGCCGACTGGTGGCAACAAAGAGTTTCGACCCAAGGAGTTCAGAATCTCGGCTCTAGTGCGCTGTCCTTTCCGCAGAGGTACATACTTAAAAAGTAGGAAAACACTTTATGGCCAAAAGTATGTGGACACCTTTCCTGTTTATTGATTTTGCACCCATGCTAACAAATGTTTAAGACAGGAAATGTAGACGACCTCCATGACAACCAGTGAGTCTGTTCATCTATGTAAGAAGCAATCCAGAACCATTCTGACTGAGTGATTCCCAAGCTGAAAAAGGAATGCAGAAGAATCGTGTGATTTATAGTGTCAAACACTGCAGTCGAGGATCAATCCCGACGATAGTTTGGCCACTTTTTTGATCCAGTAAAATCTTGATTTAATTGCACTCTGGGGAAAAAAGATTGTTCCGATAAGTTTATTTTAAAATGCTTTGTGCCTTTCCACACCGGGGTTCATGTAAAATATCAACACAAACAATAAACACAGATAATTATACAGAGAAGTTTGAAATTGGGATGCAAGCACAGCCCACAGCAACGCAGAAGTACAAAACAACAAAGAGCAGACGGCAGAGTGCTGTGCTTTTTATTCATCTGCCAAATTGTCTCCAGCTCAGTAGCCAAGCCTAAGCTCAAAGCATCATGGCCTCAGTAAATGAGAAACAAAAACATGCACAGACAAAGCCAATAAAGCTAAATATCAAATAAAATCCCAGCGGAGAGTGGAACAGCCAGGGAAAAAACTGCATTAGACAGATGCAGGAAACCAAAGACTAACTGGTTAGGGTTGTTAGTTATGGTTAAACTTTCATTCACCCTTGTGGAACTGAGTACTTGACACTCCTCCCTCTCTAATTTATTTTTCCAATCTATGTCATCTTTTTTTTATCTCAGATATTAAACTTCTTTCTTTGTCTTACATCTTTGTGGCTTTGATGTTTTTTATTTCCTCTTGAATGCTGCCACTCAAAATATGTTACCCTCCACCAGGGGTCTATGAACACGTATCAAATCTTTTTTTCCTGTTTGTACAGATACATGTTACCCAATACCTGCTTTTGTAAATGTTTTCCTGGAAAATGATTTGTGACATGACCAAGATAAACAGTGCTAAAGGGTTTAGTTGAATTTATGAAATGAAACATTTGTTGCATTATCCCAACCCCCATTTGATCAGTTCGGTTAACGCATTGCCTTTACTTTGCCACAAACACTACACACACATTGTCAGAGGAAGGCAAGCTGGAACACACCACTTCCAACACTTGTAGCAATGGACTGATTCTTTACACCAGGGGGTTTAAACGTTTTCATATGAATATATCTTCAATGTATGTGGATATGTCACAACTTTTAAATACAAAACATGAATGCCTGAAAATAAGAAAAATCATATGTTGGCATACAGGATTTTTCTACTGTATATGTTATGTTAATGAAATTGCATAAATAAATTAAATATTTATGCTAACATGGATACAGCATATTATACCATATAAAATGTACCCTATAGATTTATTGTATTTAATATATGTACATACACACATTTTATTATGGGTGTTTCATATATCTTAAAAACTTACATTTACATTTTCGACATTTAGCAGACGCCTTTATCCAAAGTGACTTACAGTACTGTGACAGTATACAGTCTAAGCAATTGAGGGTTAAGGGCCTTGCTCAAGGGCCCAACAGCAGCAACCCGGTAGTGGTTGGGCTTGAACCGGTGACCTTCTGATTACTAGTCAGGTAAGGTACTAAACCAGTACCTTAACCTCAAGGCTACAATGTCCCTGTTTTATTTTACATCTACATCTACATATATGACATATATCCAGAGGATACATGTATGTTGTAATATTATAACCTCTTACATGTAACATGTGGAAAAAAACATTATTGATATAGGGGCATACTATATGTCATATATTACATTTCCGTGTGGGCAGTAATGACTTTATACAAAGAGCCCCAACACATAAGGGGGATCTTGGTAAACACTTGGTATTCCTTTACCATTTGTCACAGCACCTCAACCAGACAGCAGGCTAATGTAAACTAATGTAGACTATTGTAAACAGGTTCATAATGTGGAGTTTACTATCACCACTAGCCCAGTGGGCTGGCAGTTTCAACGCCGTCAGCATAAAACAATTAAACTTAAACACCAAAAAAATTAACTAAACACACACTACATCGACTTTTTGTGTACTCATAAAGATTACCTGTAAATGACAAAAACTGCCCAACCAATACAAATGCTGCACAGTACACATACTATAAAAATAAAACTTTGCTTATGGACCCCATATTGCCTAATTAATCATATGTAAAACAGTAACCATACCACTTGTAGGCATAATTTCACATTTCCAGTCTTTCCTTTTGGCATTGCGGTTCCCATAGCAACACAGTCATGTCTATTTTGCTTTGCTTTCATTTCTCCACCCTGTCCTGTTCGGTTACTTCCCTAATGTGTTCATCTGTCGGTCCTGGATGCTGTAAAGTTGCTTTAAGATAACGTGTATCTAATAAATTTGACTTGATTTGATCTGATCAGCAGGTTAATACCCTCAGTGTTTCTATATTGTTGTTTTCCAAACTATTCATCAAGCTGCGTTCTAGACTTTAGACTAAATTAGAGATTATTCTAGTTCTGTGTTTGATATTCTTTCCCTGTCTGACCCTAGCCTGATTTATCCATTTTGATGAAGTATAGTCCCAATATTTCATTGCCTGTCTGTGTGTTGACTCATGTTATGGACTTTTGGATTCGACCCAATAAAACGCTCGCTGAGAATTCACACTTGCATCTGTTAGACAAACTAAATAGGATGTATGCTGTTAAAATGTTATGTAATGCAATGACACAATCAGAATAAATATTAATTACAATCTATATGGTACTTTAGAATTTTTGCATTAGTAAAGCATTATATCTGAGTCTGAGTTCAAGTTCAAGAGGCTTTATTGTCATTTAAGCTATATACAAGTACATTACATTTCAGAACCAGGGTGCAACACAGAACATATGTGCACGCAATACAATATACACAATGCAAACAAAAACCAGTACAATAAATACAAGTCATGTTTCGGAAATAAAAAATAAATAAAAGGGGTGTGTTGTTGGCTGGTACGCTGTACTGAGTAATGCAAGTGTTTGTATAGCTGCCGACATGTTAAAGAATTCTGTGCAAAAATGCAATGATGTGCAAACAATGCAACTGATTAAACAGTCACTGATAGCCCTTTTCCACTGACGCAGAAAGGGCTCTGTTCCGGTTAGTGAACTAGATTTTAAACCAGTTTAGCATGTTTCCACAAAAAACGAGGTTCCAAGCTGGCACCAAAGAATACTAGGCTTTTTATTTAGCACGAACCATGACGTCATCTGTGGGTGTGTCAAATTGTAGAGGTTAGGGTGCTTTCACATGAGAAGCCTTGTTTAGTTTGAGGCTGTGCTTCCATCTTTTGAAGTTCAACTGTTTGAATTTTGAGCCAGCTTGCCGCTGACATTTTCAAAGCACCTCCAATGAGACGAACTGTTTGGTATGACATGGTAAAAGCGACCCAGGTATTACAAACTGCACTTAATATGAAAAAATAAAGCTTAGGGTGGCTTGTTGAATGAGAATATGTATGAGTATACAGTATGTATGATAATTGTATGAGAATAGTAATTGTGTGTATTAACTAGACAGTATAAGAATAGTAGTTGTATGTATTAACTGTACAGTATGAGAATAGTAATTGTTAGCATAATGGTTCAACTGGTAGAAAAGCAGTACAGTTGTTAGGTTAGACTAGCTGATTCCCTGAGACTTCAGTAGCAGCACCAGCACTAAGGACGACGAAAAGAAGGATAAGATCCCTGCATTTCTCTCCTTATTAGCTTACTAGTCATGCCAGCTCATTCTGATTCCTCTCAGCCTCACCTCCTTACCTATCCTTCACTGGCTGCTTTAACATGCCGTGTGTGTTACATTGAGATGCTTGGGTAGCTGAATCAGAGCTCCTCTTGTTTCCGACCTGGCTCTGTCGAGCGACCATTTCGTGTCTTGTTAACAGTGGTGTCTGCTACTCACTAAATATCCATCAAAAAAACTTTGGTAAGAATAGCAAGACCAAATATGTTAAGTGCAACTAGTGTCTTAAATAAACCTGTAACTTAACAAGATTTAATAAGTACATTAGCGGTGAATTTAAAGACCATTCATTTTGTACTTATTAATTAGAGGTAAGTAATGAAAGTGGAAGCAATTATCAAATTTCAAAAGCCTAGGTTAAGATAAGCCCTTTGAGGCACATGGGTACATATATAGTAATTCTGCAAAGTTCAGACTTTAACATTTATTTTAAGGAGCCCTTAAGGCAGCCTAGAGTGTAAAAGAAGTAATAAATCAGCCAGGGTTTCTATTTATTTATTTATTAGGATTTTAACGTCATGTTTTTACACTTTGGGTTACATTCATGACAGGAACGGTAGTTATTCATTACACAAGTTTTATCAGTTCACAAGTTTATATCAAGCACAGTCTTGGACAATTTAGTATCTTCAGTTCACCTCACTTGCATGTCTTTGGACTGTGGGAGGAAACCGGAGCACCCGGAGTAAACCCACGCAGACACGGGGAGAACATGCAAACTCCACACAGAAAGGACCCGGACCTCCCCACCTGGGGTTCGAACCCAGGACCTTCTTGCTGTGAGGCGACAGTGCTACCCACTAAGCCACCGTGCCGCCCTCCAGGGTCGCCCGTAAAAAGCATATTTTATATATATTTTACATATATCAGTTGTGACAGAGTACAGCTCTAAATTTACTGAATTACATCTCTACATCATCATTTTTATTATTACTTATCTAAAAGTTGGTGCTAGTGTTATATAAAGTGCTGTATAGATTAATACACTATGATTTTCGTTTAATTTAATTGCAGTGATATATCGACATGCAGCACTGACTGAGAGTTACGGGCGGAATACGCAAGTGTAAGAATCTTGTTGGGGAAAAAGAATTAGGTTGTTAAAAGATCAGGGGAATTCATGAGCCTTAACAGATCACTAACAACGCCACTGATTCATGTTCAGAAAAGCAAAATGTAAGCTGGAGAAAACAACTGCAGAGTAGCGTTTGCACAGTATATTGCACAATGATATTCATCAAAGGGCATTTAATGCACACAGGGCAAATGATCCAACAAAACACATTAACCTTATTTGCTAGACCGAGAGGCTCTCGGTGCAGCGAACCCAGCTTGATGTTGCTGTCATTTCCACCACATTAAGACACACACAAATCAGGCATTTGCAAAAGTTCATTACGTTATTAAGCCGACGAAATGACCTTGATGTTTGCTTGGAACATTTAACCATCCCCAAGGTAGCCATTATAGTGATAAATACACACAATGCTGACAGCAGCCCCGGCTTATTTATTTACTGAGCATGAAGAAGCACTGTTTCTCACACACACACACACACACACACACACACACACACACACACACACACACACACATTCAGAACTCATGCTGCGCTTTCTTTACTCATTTGTCATTTTACCCAGCTTCCTTCAGCTTAATGGTGAACGCTCAAATACTCCAATAACTCTTCCACTATTTCTCTCTCATTCTCTCTCTCTCTCTCTCTTTTTCTTTAACTCTCTCTCTCTCTACCAGTACCTGGTTCCCAAGGCCGTCTCTGCAATGCTTAATGTCTTCAATCAGAGCAGGGCTGTTTATTAGTCTCTAGCTGGTGGCCCATGCTCTTGGCCATATATAGGAGATGATAATTAAACTTAGGGAAAATGTTCTGTTATAACCTCACTAAACCCTTGGAGGATTTTCAAGGCCTCTGGACTTTAACTAATTATGACAGTGCTTAAAACGGTCATGACTTGGATCGTTCCAGCCACTTAAGATACTAGACAGGGGCATAAAAAGTAATTAAAGTCATGTCCCAGAATTTATAAAAAATTAAACTGTTATTTTTTATTTACTTTCCTTTTTTATTGCTTGGTCTCAGTTTGGATATATCTAATATCCCTGTGCACTCTGGCGACCCCTGCTGCATACTTAACACCTCACCTTTTTGATACATATGAAGCCACCAAAGATTTTATAACACAGTGCAGTGGCATATTCTCTGAACTTAAAAGTATTTCCTGTGCTTTATTAAATGGTACTCCTTACACCTTGGGGCAACACTTTAAAGCATTTTCAAGCTTTTGTTTCCTGTGAATAAAGCATAACCTTGCCAGAGATAGCAGTGTTCTACTAGCCATGGGCATAATTCTATCCTCAAGTTTTGTCCATGGGTGGATTTTTAGCTGTTTTGCTGCTACCAGAGTTCCCCTGTCTGGTTCCTATGGTAAGTATTTGGGTTGTAAGTATTTGTTTGTGTAGCTGGTGATCAGTATTGTTCTGCTTTTGTTAAGTTTCCTTCAATCCTAGGGCCTCTGTTATGACCCCATGATAATGACCTTTGTTTTTCTTTGATGTTTGTGCTATCGCCTTGACAAGACAATAGAAGTTGGTGTTGCAGCAGTGATGAGATGATTTTCTATTTGATGTGTTAAAGTATATATATAATTTATTAAAGAAATCCTGTCCAGGGTGCTTAAGTGGTGCAGTGGTAGATTATGCTACCCCACTACCTCTGGGATCCAGGGTTCAAATCCCCGGCTTTGCAACAGGCCAATCAGGCGTCCACATACATTGATTGGCTATGTCTGGGAGGAGTGGTGACCAAAGCCCTGTGATAAATTTGTGCCCTGTCCGGTGTGTTAATACACATCAGTGTACTGCCAGATGTAAATGGGTGTTAAACTTTTCTCAGAAATGCACCTAGACTAACATTGTAGTATTGTGGTATTGCATGTTTTTTTTTTTGGCTCAGTGGTGCAACACTGGAGTGACAAATTAAAAATGTCTGCAAATTAGAAAAAGTGTACCTGCAACTTTTTGGCAACAGTATAAAGAATACAATTCCTTATTTCAGCAAGATGATTTCACTTATATAGAAGGATGAGATGCTTTGTATGTTTTGTATGTTTACTTGTAAAATCTGTGATAACATTGATGTCCAAAGCTACATTTTTTTTCTTCAAATATTGTTAGGAGAAAAGCAGCTTAAAAAGATCATATTTTTAGACTTTAAGTGTTAATGAGTGACTACAGTGCCCTGCCAATTAGTGCCGAAACCCAGTGAAAACAAGAATATCTGTTAGCAAGACGGGGTGGCTGCTTTCTCAGAATCCATTAAAAGAAACAATAAGACTTTTTCTTTTGTCCCCATACACCCGAGTCCTTCTCACTTCCCAGGGGTCTCTTCAACTTCCCTCTTTTATTCGCTCTCATCTCACCATGACACATGAGGGATAAAAGATGAGCAGAGAAACTATAATATCAGCCACGGAGTGAAGCACTAAAATGTTTCAGTCAGTCCATCAGGCAGAAGCTAGTCATGCCGTACAGGAAATTCTTAAAAAGTATGTTTAGCAACCTCATTAGCATGAACTCTGATAAAAGTAATAACAACATCAGATGGAAGTTTAGACTTCACCTAAAGCCGTAATTGTTAATGATCACAGATAACAGTCTTAATGCACTTAATAACTAAAACCTGGATGAGCTCTAATGAGTAATTAGGTTTAAATGAAACGGCTCCTCCTGGACACAGTTATGTACATGAGCCGCCTCTTAATGGTTGTGGAGGAGTAACCACAATTTACGACAAAGACATAGGCCTTACTGTAAAAACAACTTATATCTTGTAGCTCATTTAAATGCTTATGGCTGATGTAGCTAATCAATCTTCATCAGAGAAGAAAATTCAGCATGTTTTAGTTTATTACTATTTACTGGCTCCATGTTTATATTGAGGTTTTTTTTTAAAGAATTTGCAGATTTTCCTTTAAATGTACTATTATCAACCAATGAGGTTTTAGTTTTTGGTGACTTTAATGTTCATTAAGCAAATAGATATGATCCTCTTAAATACCACATTTAATTATATTTTATAATTCATGGGTGTCACCCAGAATGTAATGGGGCCTACTCACCACTCACTCAATAATAACTATACATTTGATAAAGTTAATATTAACTCTCTTGTTGTTTCAGTCCAAAGTGACTTAATCTCAGATCACAGTATCTTACATTTAGTAGAAGCTTTTATTCTAAGTGTCATATACAGTATATACCAAATGCAATCAAAGTAATTAAGATTTAAACGCCTTGCTCAGGGACACAACCATAATAACCTGGCAGTAGTGGGGCTTGAACTAGTGACCTTCCAATTATTAGTCCAGTACCTTAACCCTCATTTAACATATGAACTGTGTTTAACTGATAATATTTGCTCTCAGTTTAAGCGCATTATTACATCATTTGTTAGCTAACAGAATTAATGTCTATGTTACCATTAGAGCCCAAACTGCTTGATCAGGCAATTTTTGGCAATTATTTGGTGGTTTAAGCTTTACAGGGAATAACATGTTTTAAAGCTAAACTGGTTTTCTCTCACAACCCCAGACTGTTGTACCCCATGAATCATTCTTAGATTAGATGTATGGAACTGCCGCCACATGACGCCATAATTGGATAATTACATAAATAAGGTGTACATGTGTTCCTAATTTAGGAACCAGTGAGTGTACTCATGTATATTTGAGGATGAGGGAGGGGTCTAGTGTCTGTAATGACTGTGAATGAATAAGAAGCTATTTCCAGTTTACCTGTTTATTTGCTCCACAGCCTGCTCTTGCTCAAAGCTTTACTCTGAAAATCACATTTTATTTCTCCCTCAGCCGAGGGGTCGTCAGGCTGTTTGTCTGCTTTTGACAACATTTTCTATTCAGTCTCTACAGCATTGAGATAATAAAAGGAAAAAAAGAGAAACTGGAGTAACATTTGAGAATAAAGGAGAATACCAGGAAGGATTTTATGAGATTTTATATAAATCAAATTCATGCACAGCAGAGATAATAGAAGGAAAGCAAAGACACCTGTGCAGATCTGAAGCCGTCATCTCCCCAAACAGATTGGGTGATGGCGGGAAAGTGTTTGCTGCAGTTTTCCACTGCCAGCATCC
Source organism: Trichomycterus rosablanca (assembly GCF_030014385.1). Lineage (NCBI taxonomy): Eukaryota > Metazoa > Chordata > Actinopteri > Siluriformes > Trichomycteridae > Trichomycterus > Trichomycterus rosablanca. Next base: position 24,311,880 of record NC_086004.1, read on the forward strand.
CTTTCTGCTAATCTCCACCCTCACTCCTTCTGTTTTCCTTTCTGTATCAAGCCCTCCACACCTTTGCCCATGTGCTCTTCTGATAACACTAAGACTTGTACCATTTATCAAAGCTGCTTGCAGCGCAGTGGCAGCTTAATATATTATTCCTCAAAATTATGGCATCTGTGGAGTCCGAGCAGTGCATGAGCCTCAAATTCTTGATTATTCGCTGGATGAGGGAAGAATTTAGCATACAGATATCACCACATCAAACATTTAGTATTCACAGTGACAGTGTTGCTCTGTGGATGGCTGAAAAAGCCTCTTCTTTTTGACACAAAATCTGAATTATAGGTACTTGTTAGGGAAAAAAAATACATACAATCTTTAGTTTGTTTATTTTATTAATCATCCATCTCCCATTCAGTCATAAAAGTATTTCTAAGTACAAACAGTGATGTCAGAGATAAAAGTCTGACTCACGATCAGTGGCTTTATTTTTTTACAAAGGGGTTCAATGTGGTTAAGGTCAAAGTATTTTTGGTTCAGTTGTATATAGACTGTCCCAGACTGTCAAAGTCTTCATTGTTTTGTGTCAGAATGAAAAAGCAAAGGCTTGTTTTAATTAAAATGTTAGACCGTAGGCAGTAACTTAAACGATCAAATGGACAGATATGTATGTATGTACAGGATGGCTATTTGTATAAAGCAAATCTAAAAATATTATAATTCATTCATAAGTAATTCATTATTTAATAACAAAGGACACAAGTCTGCATTATGAATTGTACTGACAAAATGACAAATGTTCATCATGTTAATATTTAATATATAAAAACTCTACACAGAAAGGACCTGGACCATCCCGCCTGGGGATCGAACCCAAGACCTTCTTGCTGTGAGGCGACAGTGCTACCCACCGAGCCACCGTGCCACCCTGTTTTATAAATAATTAAATATTTCAGATTTAATCTTACCTTTCAAATTTAGTTACATCTCTAAAGCATACACTTAATACACCTTAATAATGTTGTAGTCCTTCCAGTATCCTTTCTTTCAGGCTATATTTCAAGGTGCTTGTGATTGTGTCATACAATGGCACCTACCTACCCACCTTGCTGTTGAATAGTGCTTGGTCTTCTGTAGACAGATTTTGATTAAAGGTTAGGGTTAGAAAAGATCTATGTACTGAATTTAGAGATTAACTAACCTCTGAAGCAATAAATTCTTTTAGGGTCATGGCTTGGGCGCTAAGCCACACATAATAGGCCACCAATAATGTTCTGATAGTTACGTCTGAACGGCCCATAGCAATGGAATTGTGTAACTGGTTTGGACCTGGCTGGTGTAGATTTCTTGTCGTCTTCTTTCCGGATACATGTGAAGTCAAGTCAAGCCAAATTCATTTGTATAGAACTTTTTACAATAAACATTGTCTCAAGGCACTTTTTACCAAATCCAGGACAACCAGAAAAAACCCCCCAGAAAAAAACATTACTGAGCGAGCCACGGGCAACAGTGACAGGGAAAAACTCCATCCCATCTTTGAGTGGCCTAGAATTAGATTTAGATCTTTGTCTTGCCACTGATGCGACAAGTGGAAGTAGCATAGAAGGCTTGTTGATTTTCAAATTTATTATAATTATATTATTATTATTATTATTATTAGGTGGCATGGTGGCTCGGTGGGTAGCACTGTTGCCTCACAGCAAGAAGGTCCTGGGTTCGATTCCCAGGTGGAGCGGCCCAGGTCCTTTCTGTGTGTGTATGTGTGTTTGCCCTGCCTTTTTCCCAAGTGAATTAGACCCTAAATAGAATAAAGTGGTGGTAAAACCGAATGAAACAATGAATGAATTATATTATTATTATTATTATTATTATAGTACATAATGCAGTTTTTTAGTGACTGTGTGTTTACTGTGTGTTGCTAAGCAGTGGATCAGGATGACTGCAGTTGCATCTAAAGAGCAGTGAAGAAGAAAGAACTCAGATCAATAAGCGCTTGATATACAGGACACATCTGCCTCCGACGACATCCTGACTATCAATGAGTGTACATATGTGTGTGTGTGTGTGAAGACGATGAAATCTGTTGAGAAAGTGGATTTTAGAGCAAGAAAAGAACATAGAACTACACAGTATTGTATATACAGCTGGTGAGATGTAAGGAAACAATGCTCTCGTACTGTAGGAGGATAGCCCTTTTGTATAGGAATTGCTCTTGTGTGAATTACAAGGGCATGGAATAGAGGCCAGATCTGGTGTACAACAGATCCCTCCCACTTGCTTGAACAAGTGAAGAGAACACAGAACACACACCAGATACAACGCACTTAACGAAAATGGTGACTCACAAATTCAATGCAACACAAGCTAAAAAATGCGCTAGATGCTACATCATTTGGAACACAACTATTTATACAAATGCTCCCAACATAACTCAACCATTAATCCCGTTTTAACTCAACGTTGTATGGATGTTGTAGCCTAGTGGCTAAGATACTGGACTAGTAATCAGAAGATCCCTGGTTCAAGCCCCACCCCTGCCAGGTTGCTGCTGTTGGGCCCTTGAGCAAGGTCCTTAACCCTCAATTGCTTAGAATGTAAACTATCACAGTACTGTAAGTCACTTTGAATGAAGGCATCTGCTAAATGCGGAAAATGTAAATGTAACCCTTTGGGCCGGGAGGGCACACTGCATCGTGGGATACCATGCTCCCAGGGCTGATGACATAAGCAGGCGGGGCATCCCGGGGGACCCGACATGGATGATCGCTTACCTCTATTATGGCAAGCTGGCCGCTCGCCACAGTAAACCGGTTGGTCAGTGGGATAAAAAGAGGTGGAATTAATAGAAAGCATGACAGAATTCATGGTATTCAAAAGGGGGGGGAGAGTGTACGAATAATAAAGCACAATCAGTCATCAAGTATGGAAAGGTTTTAGTTAGAGAATGTATGTTCAGAGACGATCGCTCATCTATTGCTGCTGTTTGAGTTGGTCATCTTCTAGACCTTCATCAGTGGTCACAGGATGCTGCCCACGGGGCGCTGTTGGCTAGAATTTTTTTTTTTTTTTCTCAGTCCAGCAGTGACAGTAAGATGTTTAAAAACTCCAGCAGCGCTGCTGTCTCCACTCATACCAGCACAACACACACTAACACACCACCACCATGTCAGTGTCACTGTAGTGCCAAGAATGATCCACCACCCCTGACCATTGAAGAACAGCATGAAAGGGGGCTAACAAAGCATGCAGAGAACCAGAAGGACTACAGAATTCAGTAATTGTAGAACTACAAAGTGCTTCTATATGGTAAGTGAAGCTGATAAAATGAACACTGTGTGTAGAAACAAGGAGGTGGTTTTAATGTTATGGCTGATCGGTGTATCAGTCCATGAATAAACATTAATCTACTGTTACAAGGACATTCATAAACAGATGATAAAGAATAATAAAGCAAGAAATGCAGCAGCACTTTGATAAGTAAGTCTTTTATGTGTTTTGTGTTCAGGCTTTATTATATTTCTGTGCTTTTATATTTACTACCGTGTGGGCAGAACCCAGGTCTGTCTATGCGAAGGTGAGTTGAGGTTTTGCACAGCCACAAGGTGGCCCAAATGTACAGAAAATTAGACATTAAGAATAATAATAAATGTAAACATAGCTGTTAAACACATTTATACATTATATATCAAAAAGTATGTAAACACTCCTCTTAATTATTCACATCAGCTGTTTCAACCCAATAGTTTACTTTCTTGTTCTCTTAGTTTAGCTGTTAATGTAGCATTTAGCATAGTGTACAGTTTATTGTTTAGCATAGTGTATAGTTTAGCATTCAGCCCTTGTTGCTTTTGTAAATCGTAGCACTTTGTTAGCCTTAGCAATCACAGTGAATAATATTGCATGTGGTGGTGGTTTTGTATTGTGAGCGTTTTTGTATATCATTGTAAATATATACCTCACACTAGTGCTCATAAATCTTTTAGCATCTTTATTATTGATTTTTAATTTACTTGCACCAGGTCTACCGTAAATCAGGTTAATGTTTTGTTCCTGTCCTTTTATATCAGCATTTAATTGATGTACAGGACCACAGATTTGCACAATCTGTCAAGAAGTATGTAAGCGCTCCTCTTAATTCTACACATCAGCTGTTTCAACCAAATAGTTCATTTTCTTGTTTCCTTTGTTTAGCTGTTAGTGTAGCGTTTAGCATAGTGTACAGTTTAGTGGTTAGCATAGTGTGTAGTTTAGCATTCAGCCCTTGTTGTCGCTTTTGTTACTCGTAGCACTTTGTTAGCCTTAGCAATCACAGCGATTATTATTGTATATGGTGGCAGATTTTGTTGTGAGCGCTTTTGTATTTCATTGTAAATATATACCTCACACTAGTGCTCATAAATCTTTTAGCATCTTTATTATTGATTTTTTATTTACTTGCACCAGGTCTACAGTAAATCAGGTTAATGTTTTGTTCGTCCTTTTAAAATACATTTCCTGGCTAAATAAATCAGCATTTACTTGATGTACAGGACCACAGATTTGCACAATCCTTTAAAAAGTATGTAAACGCTCCTCTTAATTCTACACATCAGCTGTTTCAACCAACCTTTGTTTAGCTGTTAGTGTAGCGTTTAGCATAGTGTACAGTTTAGTGGTTAGCATAGTGTGTAGTTTAGCATTCAGCCCTTGTTGCTTTTGTTACTCGTAGCACTCTGTTAGCCTTAGCAATTACAGCGATTACTTTTGTATGTGGTGGTGGTTTTGTATTGTGAGCGTTTTTGTATATTATTGTAAATATATACCTCACACTAGTGCTCATAAATCTTTGAGCATCTTTATTATTGATTTTTAATTTACTTACATTTGTTTTTGCACCAGGTCTGGAGTGAATCAGGTTGATGTTGTGTTCCTGTCCTTTTAGAAAACATTTCCTGGCTAAATAAATCAGCATTTACTTGATGTACAGGACCACAGATTTGATTTAATGTGTTGTTAAGAATTCAGAAGGGTGCACGTCAAGCCTCTGTATGTCACACTAACCCATAAACCTGTATGATCCATATTTGCTTTCAGAGCTGGTGCTGATGGGCTGGGTGAGCAGAGCATCATGTTCCCATCATTAATGACATGAACTCTCATGTTATTTCTGTTACTCGTGTTATTTTCTCTCTGTGTCTGTCTGGAAACCTAGTGATCTCTCTACACAGATGCGTTTGATGTCATCCTACGCTCACCCCTGAGAGGAAGGCTCAGAATTCTTAGATACCTTAAAATGCTGCCTACTAAGGTGCCTTATTTCGAAGTGATAATCTGACTGAATAATAAGGGAGCATCTGATGCTTCCTTGCTTCCTTAGCGGTAAAGGCAATCCCAGCTTTTGCTCACAAAAAATTACAAATATGGCGGATGAATGCAGAGCAACGAGCTTGTCAGTGACAATTTAACCATTTTGGGTACACAGAGGGAGATGTTAGCTGGCATGCTAGTGGGTTGTGCTGCCTCAGCCCATTGGTTTGAATGGCCTGAGGCTAACTGTGTTAGCTTAGTAAGCAATACTGTATTGACGTAATCACCGTAATCGCTGTCGAAATAATGCGTCTAAGTAATCTGCCTTATGAGTTTGATGTCTTATTAGAATCCTCTCTACTTAGGGAGCTGCCCAGTTAGGCAGCAAGGCATCTCACCAGGTTTTCAGACAGACCCTCTCTCCCTCTCTCTCATTTTTGAAAACAATGCACATTGTTTTTGGCCTTGCTACCAGGCTGAATTGTTTAATCGATGCCCTTGCTGAGGCAATTCTAAGTGGAAAATCTGTTTCATAGTTTGATTATCACCAAAGCCCATGGGAGCAAAGACAATAATTACAGTGTTCTCTACGGGCTGTATTTTTCCTGGCATGACAGGAAAGCTGGATGCTGAGTGCCGAACTGATCAGAGTGTGTGTGTGTGTGCTGTTCAGGATGAATCATGGCTCACTTCAGTTCTATCACAGTCTCTCACAAGGCTTCTATCAATCCACTCCAAGGACCCAAAGGTGCCCTTGAAGAGCTCCGTGTTAATATTTCTTCCCGTAGTGTCCCCACTGTTTGCCTTCTGTTTGATGAGGTGCGAGTGTGAGTGGGTTTTGAATGAACTCGCACCACTTTGCTGTTTGTTCTGTTAAAAACCTTGTAGAGAATTAGAAGGTTATGTATTTCTTAAAAAGCCTTTATTAAATAGATGCTAAATTAATAATTCAGCAGGATCAATGGCATTTAATTCCACTTTCAACTGTAGGCCAGACTCACAAATGCTCTTTTGACTGATTGAGAAGACGGATTCCAAAATTTTATGAAAAGCCGTCCTATAGGGGTGAAGGGTGCCTGGGGTTTGGAATTAGAGTGTCTACAAAGCTCATCGTCAGGTGTTCTATTATTTATGTTATTATTATTATTATTTTTTGGAAGTTAGACAAATATTAGCTTACAAATGTTTGGCCACTACTGTTCAAATAAAATTTTCTATCTGAAACCAAGATCATCATCATTTGTTATGAAAGTATCAGGTGCAGCAGTGTTATTGGAACCTTTTTGCCATTCGGTATTGTCCAATTGTCCAATCAATTGCGAATTATTGGAGCATGTTAACAAAAAGAACACACTGTAGAAGCAAGTCAGTACATTGGGCGCTACATGAATGTAGGGCGCTCAGGTGGGCCAGCGGGAAAACACGCTAGCACACCAGAGCTGACATCTGCTACCGGCAGGCTGGCCACCTACATGAACAACGATTGGCTCGTTCACAGGGAGGGTCATGGAGGAGATTCCTCATAACTGATGCAATTACGACCTCTGCTGGCTGATTGATGGTGCCTGCACAGAGACGGGGGATAATACATGATCTGGGTGTCTCTCTGTACACAAAGCTGATCCACATGTGAACTTGCCTCGTGCAGGTGAAAAGATGCAGTCGGTACTGCACACGTGTCGGAGTGGGCGTGTGTTAGTCACAGCCTTTTATGGACAGGTGTGGAGGTAATGCAATTAGGTAATTGGATACAACTAAAGTTGGAAGGAAAATTGGGGGGGGGTGGGAATGCAAAAAAATTAAATAAACAAATATGAATGACAAACAGAAACACCAGAAATACATACTGGTGATTTATTGGGTTCAATTAAAAGTCTGTTTTTCTCGACTTGAATGAGCTGGGGTTTTTTTTTCTTTTAAAGCAATATATTTCGACCAGCTGCTTTGAATCTCATGGGTACCCTGATATCATGCTACATTTAGGCTCATCTACATATTATGAATTGTTCTACAAGAGGATTCATGCTTTGTGATGCTTTCAGTATCCTAAAGGTTTTTCTTATTTTCTTCTCCAGACTTCTCACTTCTACTAAAGCCTGTATTTTAATAGAATCTACAGGTTTATGTGTCCTGTCTTTAGCCAAACTGAGCTCTAAGCATGTAGGTGCCACCATGACACAGACATGATTGGTTATATCTGAGAGGGAAAGGAGGACCACAGATCTGCAATGGATTGGCGCCATGTCCAGGTTATTACTGCCTTGGGCCCAGTGTTTCCTGGTGGAACTGGACCCGTTGCAACCCTGGCAAGAATAGGGTGGTTGATAAAAATAAAATGAATACAAGTTACCACCGCCAAGTATGAAGTGTTAAATTTGAGGCTGGGCACTTGACAGACACAATTGGCCATGTAAATGTATAAACGTATAAAACATGTACACAGGAGTGGCCAGCACAACACATGTCTAAAGAACTACAAAGGTCTTAACAGCCAGGGTGATTGTTCATGACCCCTGAGATGAGCATTTTATTGCAGGTAATAGAAAGAAAGTGACACACTCAGAAGTTCAAATATTCTTCTATATCAATCAATGGGTTCAATAAAAACATGAATTTTCTGTGTAATAGTTTGGGTCGAATGTGACTTGGATAAAAATCAGATCATATGTTATGAGTTATTTATAATTAAATCTGGGAGGTGACACAGGAATTACTTTATCCACATAGCTGACAACGTTGTCAACATCTCTACCGTATACCAAAATAACAGCAAACACATTCGGCTGATTGTGCACGTATGCGCCAACAATTTGACGCTACATGCCAGCCAATATGATGCGAACGTTACTTGCGTCATACCCCCTCGGCATGTGGTGTGTTTACAATTTGCCGCATGTCTATAAGTTGAACGGCAGATCTCTGCCTAATTGATTTATTTCCATAATCAATTTTATATCACGCATCATGATCGCTGCACCGGCTGAACGGATTGATGAGCTTGTATCCTTTGACTGTACTTGAGGATCATGTTTTTTTGCCAGCTGGTAAATTCACCTGTCAGTATTGGCGAGATTAATGTGCATCTTTGTCCTTGGTGTAGATTTATATCCTTGTCAGCTACATTGCCACCTACTACTTATTTACAGACAATAGGAACAGGACAAGGACATTGGAAATTCAGGTTGATTTTGGTACTTCTGTCAATAGCTCAGGTTACCAGGCGGTTGCATCAGATATCCGCAGGCCGAACACAACTGTATTTTATCTGGGCTCGAGTATGTGGCTAGATATGCTTGCCGGAGGTTAGGAGCGCTAAAACGTTGTGCGACATTAGATGTCATTAAAAGAGTAGCTATCATAAAAAAATGTGAATAATTTAGGGGATCGTAATGACAGATAGCTAAGCTACGTTATCAGATTCATTTAAATTGTACACACGTCCTGTAGCATCCAGTGGCACGGTGTTTTAGACATAAGGTTATATACTGAACAAAGGTGAAATCTGCCACTGCACCCAAACACCATCAAGAATAGATTCAGGTGTGATGTTTTCTAATTACAGATGGTCTGCACAGTATCTGATTTGTTACTTAAAACCCTCTAATCACCACAAGAGGAGAAAAAAAACATTAAAAACCCATCAAGACTTCTGTTTCCATTCTTAACTCCATCATAATCATCATATAATCATCAGGAATATTAATTAATGAAGCACAAAGGAATTAATGTGTTGTGTCTCATTAAATTCTGCTAGTTAAAGGGGTGAAAACGGACCTTTCAGCAAAATGGTCTTGTCTGAAAGTGATATGTGATGAATGATTAATATGTGGAATGATGGGTGGCTTGAATAAATGTCAGGCATAATAAAACAGATTTAATAGCGTAAATAATAAAACGAAGTTATAAAACTACAAGTTGTTTGGTTGACCAGACTGCTAAAAAAATAATAATAATACTATTAATAATAAATTAATTAAAAACACTAAGGAAAATAAGTCAAATAATCTAAATACTATTACACATACATTTTATACTGATCAGCCATAACATTAAAACCACCTCCTTGTTTCTACACACATTGTCCATTTTATCAGCTCCACTTACCATATAGAAGCACTTTGTAGTTCCACAATTACTGACTGTAGTCCATTTCTTACTCTGCATGCTTTGTTAGCCCCCTTTCATGCTGTTCTTCATTAGTCAGGACTCTCCCAGGACCACCACAGAGTAGGTATTATTTGGGTGGTGGATCATTCTCAGCACTGCAGTCACACTGACATGGTGGTGGTGTGTTAGTGTGTGTTGTGCTGGTATGAGTGGATAAGACACAGCAATGCTAATGGAGTTTTTAAACACCTCACTGTCACTGCTGGATTGAGAATAGTCCACCAACCAAAAATATCCAGCCAACAGCGCCCCACGGGCAGCGTCCTGTGACCACTGATGAAGGTCTAGAAGATTACCAACTCAAACAGCAGCAATAGATGAGCGATCGTCTCTGACTTTACATCTACAAGGTGGACCAACTAGGTAGGAGTGTCTAACAGAGTGGACAGTGAGTGGACACAGTATTTAAAAAGTCCAGCAGCGCTGCTGTGTCTGATCCACTCATACTAGCACAACACACACTAACACACCACCACCATATCAGTGTCACTGCAATGCTGAGAATGATGCACCACTCAAATAATACAGTACCTGCTCTGTAGTGGTCCTTGGAGAGTCCTGACCATTGAAGAACAGCATGAAAGGGGGTTAACAAAGCATGCAGAGAAACAGATGGACTACAGTCAGTAATTGTAGCACTACAAAGTGCTTCTATATGGTAAGTGGAGCTAATAAAATGTGTGTAGAAACAAGAAGGTGTTTTAAATATTATGGCTGATCAGCGTATATATATCCGTTATATATATATACTGTATATATACAGTATATACAGTATATATACTGTATATATATATACTGTATATATATATATATATATATATATATATATAATATTTTTATATCATTATTTATATTACAATGATTATGAGTATATAAACCTCTGGTCGGGTCTAGTTTTCTCCTGGTGCTTTTATTGTTCTGTTGCCATTTTTGTGTGCTTCTCACTCATCCAGGGCGGTTCCCTTACGGTGCCTCAAAAGTGTCGCAATACCGACTCAGTTCTCAGAAATACTCTTAAGTTTGCTGGCATCATGCACCAGATAAAAGCTGGACCGAACCCAGCCCGTCATCAAGGTTTCAAATAAAGAAAGCTATTCCCAACAGAGCAGCTGGCAAATCTGTGAGAAGGAAATTGTGATAAGTAGAAACACTACCACTCGGACTAAATCAGTGCTCAGTGAAGTGCAGGTTTCAGGTAAAAGGAATTGACACGTCAGTCGTGCACCTCTGTGCCCCTTCTGCCAGCCATATTTGGCAAGTAACAAAGACTTATCGCAGATCACCACGGCAGGTGGAAGGTTGTCTGATAACAAAGGACAATGATTCCAACAGCTAAACAGTGTAAAAATACAATGTCACAATGTTGGACTTCTAGCATGGGCTAGATGCATTGGGTACAGTTTTTGCATACCATTACCTATTAGCACTTTCATATCGGAACCATAAGGCGTTGGCTGCAGTAACATGACATGGAGAAGACAGGAGGCAGCTAGGTCATGACGGACATCTAGACACCAACAAACCTCCTAAATACACAAAGACGAAGAGATGAATTAAAGAAAAGAAAAAAAATCTGAGCTACTGCATGCTTCCTGTCAAACAAGATGTGAACATACCAGCAGAACAGTTAATGGGAAAAATGTAATGTCTAACTTTTGAGTTTCAGACACGGCTGGCTGCAGTCCTTAAACCTCGCTGGACATTTTCACAGACCAGTGAGTGTGTCAGCTAGACAAGCACACTCAGAGGATTCTTCTTATATTTTATAGACCAGGCGACTCAACACAAAATTGCCTTTAAAAAAAAAATGTGGTGCTAGGACACCGGGTTTCAACCAAAAAGTAAAAAATGTCAAATTTAGTTTTTTTAAATAAAAAGAATATGTTTTGAATTTCTTTAATTATCAGCACAAATGGTAGCTATGTAGCCTACAAAATATCTCTTATTATATTTTCTAATATATATATATATTGGTTTCCCAGCAGAACAACTGCATCACACTGCCTCCGCCGGCTTGCCTTCTTCCCATCGTGCATCCTGGTGCCATGTGTTTTCCAGGTAAGCAACACACACACACTCGGCCATCAACGTGATGTAAAAGAAAACATGTTTCATCAGACCAGGCCACCTTCTTCCACTGCTCCGTGGTCCAGTTCCGATGCTCACGTGCCCATTATTGGCGCTTTTGGGCAGTGGATAGGGTCAGCATGGGTACCCTGACTGGTCTGTGGCTATGCAGCCCTATACGCAACAAACTGTGATGCACTGTGTATTCTGACACCTTTCTATCAGAACCAGCATTAACTTCATCAGCAATTTGAACTACAGTAGCTCGTCTGTTGGATCGGACCACACGGGCCAGCCTTCGCTCCCCACGTGCATCAATGAGCCTTGGCCGCCCATGACCACTTTTGGACCACTTTTGATAAATACTGACCACTGCAGACCAGGAACACACCACAAGAGCTGCAGTTTTGGAGATGCTCTGACCCTGTCATCTAGTCATCACAACTCGTCCCTTGTCAAACTCGCTCAAATCCTCACGCTCGCCCATTTTTCCTGCTTTTAACACATCAACTTTGAGGACAAAATGTTCACTTGCTGCCTAATATCCCACCCACCATCTTTTTTTTACCCTACCATCTTTACTGCAGGTTATAATTTGCTCTATTCAAATATAATTGGTTTGGTCTCACAGTTAGGAAATGAAGAAGTGAAAAAAAAAATCCCTGTTGGTTTCTTTTTAGCATCACACCATCTGCTGCCAGGCCTGATCCCACATTCACAGTGGGATTGACAGTGCTTCTTCCAAATTTCTCTGAATTATTTCTTTTACCCAGCAAATGACTCTGTTTATGTGTGTACCATTTTTAAATTAGTCGATTTCTTCATCCCAAGGTGAGAATGTGATTCATAATTTGGCACAAGGGTTCTGGCTAATATTACTGGTGGCAATAAGACACAGTTGTAAAGCTGTTCACTTCCTAATAGATTTGGCAAAACATTGGTCTTATTTTGGATAAGTACAGATTTGAAATAGTATAGTGTGAAAATACAGACAAAGTCAGAGTTTGATATGTACTAATGCATAAAGTGTCTTTTTGGTATTTACATGTTTTAAATTATTTTACTGACTAAAATAGTAATTAAAACGGTTTAAATACCATATTCTTTGTACATTTTTTGCAAGACTGTGTTTAATAAAAATAATTAAATAAATTAATTAATTAATTAAAATGAAAAACACAATGTTACAAGATGGACTTCAACTTCTGAGTTTCATATCAGAGACTAAGCAGTTTCCAGGGGCCATAAAACTGCTAAAATTGGCATAAATATTTAATTTTCATCTCTTTCTCTATTCATCCCACCCCTACCCTTATTCTTCCTAGCGCTATTCATCTTGCCCCCACCCTTATTCATCCCACCTTTCATCCTTTACACATTCTATTCCCTGGCCCCATTGCACCCCAACCCCTACCCTTATTCATCCCACCTCACATAATTCCCTGGTCCCATTGCACCCTAACCCCTCCATTCATCCCACCTCCCATTTTTTACACATTCTATTCCCTGGCCCCATTGCACCCCAACCCCAACCCCTAGATTCATCCCACCTCACATCCCTTACACATTCTATTCCCTGGTCCCATTGCACCCCACCTCCTACATTCATCCCACCTCCCATCTCTTACACATTCTATTCCCTGGCCCCATTGCACCCCAACCCCTACATTCATCCCACCTCCTACATTCATCCCACCTCCCATCTCTTACACATTCTGTTCCCTGGCCCCATTGCACCCCAACCCCTACATTCATCCCACCTCCCATCTCTTACACATTCTATTCCCTGGCCCCATTGCACCCCAACCCCTACATTCATCCCACCTCCTACATTCATCCCACCTCCCATCTCTTACACATTCTATTCCCTGGCCCCATTGCACCCCAACCCCTACATTCATCCCACCTCCTACATTCATCCCACCTCCCATCTCTTACACATTCTATTCCCTGGCCCCATTGCACCCCAACCCCTACATTCATCCCACCTCCTACATTCATCCCACCTCCCATCTCTTACACATTCTATTCCCTGGCCCCATTGCACCCCAACCCCTACATTCATCCCACCTCCCATCTCTTACACATTCTATTCCCTGGCCCCATTGCACCCCAACCCCTACATTGATCCCACCTCCCATTTTTTACACATTCTATTCCCTGGACCCATTGCATCCCAACCCTTTTTCGACCAACATCTTACCCCCTTTTTCAGGCTGATCAAACCCTGCCATATATTCATACCACTCACATATTGACCTGCTCCAGTACTTTAACTTACCACCTGCCTGTTCTTTAACCCCTCTTGAGCATCTCCTAAAAATTGTCCACATCATCATCTACCTGTCAACTAACACAGACCAAGCTGTTTGCTTTAGTGTCATTAAATTTTCAGAATCACACACCATGGACTCTTCACACCCTGCAGCACCACCCATTATTCATAAAAACTTGCAATAACTTTAAACTTCAATATCAGTTGCTTTACATCATAAAGCAAACCTCTCCATGCATGTCCATACTGTGACTTCAAAATACAGTGACCACGATGTCAACACCCTTTTAAACTTTTTAGCCCACTCTCCTCTCTTTGTATTACAATATTCCACATCAAACCCGTCACTACAGCCACACACGAATACTCTGTGATGAAGATGTCTTTATTAAGAGTCAAGTGCCCAGCTTAAAAACCCACCATCAAACATACTACAGATAACCACACCGTCTTGTCCACAAAACAGCTCCTACCTCATTCTTACCAACACTTTCCGCAATTTATTCCATCCTGCTTCCATTTATTTTAACTGCCATGTTAAAAATTTGTCATACTAAACCTCTCATACAGTTAACCACATCAAATCAACAAACTGAAAGCTGTTTATTCATTAAACACACCAATCATTACAATATGAACTGCAATTTCCAGACAGTCAGGAACATCAATTACACTTGTAATGCCATCAGACAAAAGCAACTACATACTGTTAACAGGGCAGTAAGTTTGAACAGAATTTAAAAATCCCAACAACACTGCTGCACCTGACAAACTCATGATCATCTGGTCAGTGGAGGTTCTATGGGGTCACTTTCAATTAATAAATGGGGTGCAGGGGGTGCAGACAGACATGACATTCTATAATACGTCAGTTAAGAAATTGTACACAACCTAATATCAACAAAAAAGACTGAAACTGGCTCGGGTGGTATATCAGCCTGTCACCAGAACTGATAAAAGCAGTTTTTGTGACAGCTAACATTTGACAGAATGAACTTATGAATGTTTAAGTTTGTCAGGTGTCATTTTAATCTGTTTTTCTATATTTCCTGTGTGTATTTGTTATGACAGTCGATCAGTACTGCAAGGAACGTTTAATCAATCATATCTGCTGCTTTTGCTGCCTAAATGATCCTGGGATTGGCAATGTAATATTGATTATCTCTAATAAGAACTTTAAATAGAGGTCTTGCTAATCCTTAATGGCTAAACAAAGTCACTACACTGAGAAATAATTTTCATATTGCCCGTGGACGCACACACAGAGCGTATTCTTACGTACGTTAGCACATGCTTGAAAATAAAGCCTACCAATCAATTACCTCTGTAATTTGTATGCAAATTAAGCAGGTTATTACTTTTTGTTAATATTAAAATAACTGCATGTCGGATGTGATTAATCTTGTAACACTTGCTTCTCTTTCTCCTTCTCTTTTTTTTCTTGTTTGATCATGTGCTGTAAAAGACTTGCATAATTTTACCAGCATCTGGAGGTGCTGGCATACAAATAGATACAATCACACAGGTGGCTTACCCCATTCCATTTCCTACAATTACCCAGTTTTTCTTTTTTTGGGGGCGTAAAAGTAAACTTTTGTATTCAGAGTCTTTAAAAACGTTTTCAATTGCTACTAATATTTCTTTGATGGTGTGCGTTTTTGGCAACTATGATGTACTGTGTCAGCATAGTCTGTTGTTGGCACTACATGCTGTGAGGAAATCATGTCATTATCACTAAAACTGTCTTATTGGCACAAAGTAATTCCAGTTTTATCAAGGCAAATCAGGGATGATCTTTTAAAGCTGTTACATTAGAAGCAGGGTTCAACAAGTAGCTAATATTAGTTTTTACCCAGTGTTCACACCAGACGAAGTGATCAGTTATAACCTCCCTGGTGTGTAGTAGGTCATCCATGTACTTCCCACACACTGTTTAATGAATACTGCGAATTCAGACACACTGCCCACCAGAGATGGACTTCAGACTCGACTCTGACTCGTAAAAAAATGACTCGTAAACAACAAGAGTCCCTAGCGTCAGCATGTGTTAACATTAGTTACGTGTGACAATTATATTTGAAGTTCACTTCATTTGTACATTTTCGTTACCTTTGGATTGGAATCTCACTTAAAATTGTGGAATACCGTACGTAGTGCACTTCACAGGAACAACTGGGTGAATGGAACGCTCCTACAGAATTGGTGCTAATGGTTGAAAGTCCTTCTGATTAAAATTTTTAGTAAGTTATTTGCATTTATTCAGTCACACAGATGATGTGTCAATGAAACGCTTGATTGGCTAAAAGGTTGAGAGTTCGAATCCCAGCTCTGCCAAACTGCCACTGTTGGGCCCTTAAGCAAGGCCCTTAACCTTAATAGCTTCAGGGACGCTGTACGATGGCAGACCCTGCAGTCTGACCCCAGCTTCCAAACAAGCTGGGATACGCGAAGAAAGAATTTCGTTGTACTGTACGTCTGTATATGCACACCGACCAGGCATAACATTATGACCACTGACAGGTGAAATGAATAACACTGATTATCTCTTCATCACGGCACCTGTTAGTGGGTGGGATATATTAGGCAGCAAGTGAACATTTTATCCTCAAAGTTGATGTTAGCAGCATGAAAAATGGATTTGAGTGAGTTTGACAAGGGCCAAATTGTGATGGCTAGACGACTGGGTCAGAGCATCTCCAAAACTGCAGCTCTTGTGGGGTGTTCCCAATCTGCAGTGGTCAGTATTTATCAAAAGTGGTCCAAGGAAGGAACAGTGGTAAACCGGCGACAGGGTCATGGGTGGCCAAGGCTCACTGATGCTAGTGAGGAGCGAAGGCTGGCCCGTGTGGTCCGATCCAACAGACGAGCTACTGTAGCTCAAATAGCTGATAGAAGTTAATGCTGGTTCTGATTTCAGAATACACAGTGCATCACAGTTTGTTGCGTATGGGGCAGAAAAGGGGGGACCAACACAATATTAGGAAGGTGTCGTAATGTTATGCCTGATCTGTGTATATATGACAAATAAAGGCGTTCTTAATGTACTTTGCTGTATGACTGTAATCCAGCACGTATCATCACATACCTTTCCTTCAGTGCGGTGGACCGTTACACAGATCTGCTGATTCCTCTGTGTGCTGCACCACACTATGTATTATCACAGTCCTAACTGTGAAAAAAGGGGAAGAAGGGAGGACTGGGTGAAGAAGCATTGACGAAATGACCAGGAATGCCTAATTAAAGCAGCTGAGCTCAAGTGCATTGATGTATTACATCCATTACAGAACAGTTCAATAGATCTGGTCCTGCAAGCACTGCCACAGACACTAAGGCCCCCACTAAACACTTTGAATAAGTAATGGCAGTGTGCAGGGAGAGAGGTGACTGTGGAACTACACAATATCAAAAGACACCACTGCATCAAGTACTCAGTGAGATTTATGAGTCTATAACCATACTGGCTTATTGGATGTGGTGGCTGACAAAAAAGTGCAAAGTAAACAACTGCTTGTGTAGATGTGTTTCATTGGTTGCAACCATCATGTCACAGTTGTAAATATTAGCATGATTAGTCCTGCAAAATAGAGAGATTAAGAAATACTTATAAGAATAATTTAAAGCGGAATAAATATATGACAGGAGTTTTAAAAAACATAATCACTGATGCTGTGGTTTGAATCATTACTACTTGAGAGTATTATTATTATTATTATTATTATTATTATTATTATATTATATTTATTATATTATTATATTATTATTTATTTATTTAATTTAAATTTTTTGTAATTTCATTCTACAGAGTCAAAATCAAATGTATTTCTAAAGTGCAAAGCACTTACATGTATGGGTCCAAATCCCAGGATGAGCAAATGTATATATTTTATAAACATATAAGTATCTGGACACCTGACCATGAGCTTGTTGCACATTAGAAACAAATGGGGGGCGACATGGTGGCTCAGTGGGTAGCACTGTCGCCTCACAGCAAGAAGGTCTTGGGTTTGATCCCCAGGTGGGGCGGTCGGGGTCCTTTCTGTCTTGAGTTTGCATGTTCTCATCGTGTCTGCATGGGTTTCCTCCGGGAGCTCCGGTTTCCTCCCACAGTCCAAAGACGTGCAAGTTAGGTGAACTGGAGATACAAAATTATCCATGACTGTGTTTGACATTAAACTTGTGAACTGATGAATCTTGTGTAACAAATAACTACCTGTCCTGTCACGAATGTAACCAAAGTGTGTAAAACATGACGATAAAATCTTAATAAATAAATAAATATTTTTGTGCCAGGGCACTGATCTTGCTCATGAAATCCTCAGTTGATGTTCCAGTTTATTCCAAAGCTGTTCGATGAGGCTGAGGTCAGGGCTCTGACTATAACACTACCTTATGTTTTACGTTCGGGTAAATAACACTACCATGAGGTCAGTGGGGGTCCTATGGTGGCTCCTTTTTTGTACATTAAAAAAGAAAGGTGGATTTCAGTCAGTAATTGTATACAATCTAAGAGCATCTAAATGATAGATGTATCTCATAAGATGTTCAGGAAAAGAACAAATAAACACAATAATATAGCTATAATTTCACTTTCAGTCAGTGTGTCAGAATTCAACAACATGTTGTGCTTTTATATCCCTACAGTTTAAATCATTGCTTATGTCAGATTCTGATTATACAATTGAGTATTGAACTGTGCCTAGACTTCTATTAAAAAAAAGACAATATATAAAATAATCTTTCAGCTTTATTTTTTATTAAAGCTTTGTTCCTGTATGATTAGGGTTGCCAAATATGAGTTACATATGCTTAAAAGGCAGCTCTTTGCACAACTGCATATATTATCATGAATAATAATTAATTAATAATAATAATTCTGGAACATAAAGAGCTAATGTTGATACAGGGATCAAAAGAAAAATGTGCTGTGCTTGAGTGGCTTCTTTATCATCTGTAAAATGACTGACCAGGCCTGGAGTGCCTTACAGACACGGTTGGCTGTGTCTAAAGGAGGGAAGCCCGGATTGGGTATGACCTCTTTGCAGCTGCAACAGTGACACAGTCGAATATAAATAGTAAAGCCTGGTCCTTTGTACGTGCTGTGACTCGCTTCAATGAATCCACCACTGACTGGTGTAATATTAAAGAAACTCGGAAGGAGTAAGTACTTTTTCACATATGCAAAACTGATGTTAGCAGTTAGCTAGCTGGCCTGTGATGGAGAGGCAGGCGGGTATAGGGTGTTTCTAATTTACATATTCATGTATATTGAAAGATCTTTAAATTCCCTCTGGGTGTAAGTGAGTGAGCAAGTGAGTAAATGAGTAATTGTGTGTTGGGATGGATCGAACCTGACTGGGATGAAGTGGTAAGTTTAAGTAAATGTAAATCGAATGAATAAATGTTTAGATGTTGGTGTTTTATGAGAATTTTAAAAGTATAGAGTTATAAAAATAAACATATTGATCAATGTATTATGTTGAACGTAACAATACTTTTTACTACAGCATATACTTTATTTAAATATAATTATATGCTTTTCCACTGTATGCCCTGTATAGACTACAAAGCAAGGAGATTGATTAGCCTTTGCTAGCCTGTAGGCTAACATTATCAAGTAGTCATTAAATGAGCTCTGCACAGGGACCATCCAAGGCTTATGTAAAGCACAGGGGCTAAATTATGGTAGCAGTTACAGGCCGGTAAAGGGCTTTTACACAGGAGCTGAATAATCATTAACTATTGCAGTTGGCAGGCAGTAAGCAGAGAGCATTGCAGCGAGTGAAGATCATCTGTTGGGTTGGCACGTTTACATGACACTTCATTTTAAATTAAACAAAAATATAGATAGATAGATAGATAGACAGACAGACAGACAGATAGATAGTGGGTATACAAACTTCTTGAGATGTCAAACTTGGCTCCAACAACTACCCAGTGTGAGACTTTATATTTGTTAGTCTATTCCAATTGGCAATCACTGAAGCAATTAGGATGCTACACTAAAACGCACTCAGCGTTTAAAAAGCTGAGCCCAGGGTAACATAGTGCTCCCACAGGAGCTAAAGCTACCCCCAGAGGCCTATCCAACTAACCTAATCCTCGCCTCTAATTAAGCTCCGTGATGGAAAGCAGTTATTGTGTACAGTTTATGTGGACAGTAAAGCAGCAGGCTGCGAATACCCTGTTAAGCTCAAGCCCCAACTCTCCAGAGTAATCAGAAATAAAATAAAAAAGTTTTCAGAGAACAAAGTGGGTTGAAATGGATGTTGACTGTAACGCTGGGATCAGGACAGGTGGGCACAGAGATGACGACAACAAGACCCTAGGTTTTACAGGACAAGACGTAAGACACAAAGACGTAAGACACAAACACATGGCCTATGCTAAGAAAAATAATTATAATGCTGTTCTAAACAAACATGATCGAACTACCCTCAACCCTAAGCTAAACCGTGAAAGCTAACAAAAATGCAAATGCTAAACATGAACAAGGCTATAACAAAACAAGACACGCTTCTCTAAGCAAGATTTCTGAATTAAAATACAAAACACCAGTCACTAAATAAGAAAATCCACTCCCCACCCCCAGTACAGTCTTTATATACACTGAGCCTTCCTCCTTCCATGAGGTTCAGCTGTGGATCATTAGCTCCACTGCCCAATCAACATGAAGAGGCGTCGACTTGAAACCCCAAACAAACCCACCCAAACCAAGTGCTTCTGAAGACAGGGGCGTGGCACATACACGTGAAACATGAGCTCCGGGAGCACAGAGAGGCTGGATTCATGACACTGACAAAATACCCTGAACCCTGAATACTACTACTGAAAACAGTTCAATTGTCCCTGTCAAGACAGAATTTGCAAACAAATGACCCTTGTACACTTTTATAGAAATGAAAAATCAATGAGAACAAATGTCAATCGTTGCTCTGCATCTATCCACCATATTTATAATTTTTTGTGAGGGAAGTTGTGCTGCACTGAATACTGGGAATCAGGGCCGGCGCTAGGGGGGGGCTGAGGGGGGCATTGCCCCCCCAAATTGTGTCTTTGCCCCCCCAAGCAAAGCAGTCCAGAACCGGGGCTAGGGGGGGCTGAGGGGGGCATTGCCCCCCCAAATTGTGTCTTTGCCCCCCCAAGCAAAGCAGTCCAGAACCGGGGCTGCTGGGAATGCTGGGGGACAGAAGATCCTGGGTTTGATCCCCAGGTGGGGCGGTCCGGGTCCTTTCTGTGTGGAGTTTGCATGTTCTCCCCGTGTCTGCGTGGGTTTCCTCTGGGTGCTCCGGTTTCCTCCCACAGTCCAAAGACATGCAAGTGAGGTGAATTGGAGACATTAAATTGTCCAAGACTGTGTTTGATATAACCATAATTACCATTCATGTCATGCATGTAACCAAAATGTGTAAAACATGACATTAAAATCTTAATAAACAAACAAACAAACAAACAAACTTAGAATTAAGGCACCTCAGTAGGCAGCATTTTAAGGTATTTAAAAATACCTAGTCTTCGTTATTAGACTGTTTTCTCAGTTTTCAAATCATATATTTACTTTTTTCTTAATAAAAAAACAAAACTAAACATTATAATTTCTCTTATATACTGTATTTCTATAATGCCATTATTTTATATTTATACATTAGTAACACTTGGATTACAAAAGCTATAAAGCTCAGTACAGCTCATGTAAACACTTCATCTTAGCAGCTGTATAACTATAAGCTTTAATATCCTTTATTCACAGTGTGGCAATGACCTGGCTTCCCCATGGCTCACAGGTGAAAATGTTAGCATGCTCACCAGTCTTGGAAAATGTGTGCAGTGCTCCGGCCAGCCCTATAGAGTACTTGAAAGAAATACATCCCAGCAGCAGTCGTCATGGTGGAAGGAGTGGAGCCACTTTCATTTGTTGGTATTGTAGAAAAGAAAGCTGTTAGCTTTTTAAAGATTAAATATATCTGGGTTTAGTCATTTCCTTTTATTTATTTAATCAGACAGTGTATTTAAATACACATTCTGGTTCTTTGCTTGCACATGCTTTAGTATTCACATCAGTACTACAATTATGTGTTTATTCATTGTCTGTTTTACTACCACTTCATCCTATTTAGGGTCACAGTGGGTCCAGTTCACTGGGCGAAAGGTAGGAAACACTCTGGACAGGTCACCAGTCCAACAAAGGGCAAACACACACACACAAACTCATACCTATGGGGACTGACTGCATGTCTTTGGACTGTGGAAGGAAACCACAGGACCCAGAGATTAGCAGTCAAGGTACTGGACTAGTAAGCAGAAGGTTGCTGGTTCAAACCCCACCACTGCCAGGTTGCCACTGTTGGGCCTTTGAGCAAGGCCCTTAACCCTTAATTGCTTAGACTGTATACTGTAAATGCTAAAAATTTAAATGAGACCCACGCCGAAACGGGGAGAACATAGAAACTCCACAAAGAAGAGGCCCGGACCGCTCTACATGGGAATTAAACCCAGTACGTTCTTTCTGTGAGGTGACAGTGCCGCTGCAGTGGTTCCTGTCTATCAACTCCAGTCTAACATTAAATTAAAAATGCTATTCCATATTAATGTTAATTAATGTTATGAGCTTCTGCACTGACTGCCTTCACATTGAGTGTAACATCACGGTTACCCCTATGAGACCTTAAGGACAACCAGTGCTTTAATTTTCACTAGGAATGATTACTTTAATAACACTTTATGAACTTATTCATTGTCACTAACTAGTTTGTAGAAGTCAGGGTTGTGGTAGGTCTGGCACCACCTAGAAACCCTGAACATAAGATGATAATACACTCTGGTCAAGGTGACAGACTCACTCACACTAGAGCCAGACTCTAACTTAGTCATCCTTAAGCATGATTTGAGAGAGGGGAAACCCAGATGGACATGTCTGTTCTCACAGACAGTGACATGAGGCGAGGATAAAACCCAGGTTTCCAGGACTTACGTTGCAGTGTGTCACCCACTTCACTAGCTGCACCACCAGAGCTTGAGACTAAATTGGATGATTATGTGAAATCTGGTAGGTGTTGCCTTGATAGAAAGCCTCTAAAAGTAGTTTTTATAAGGTTGCTATGGCAACATTGTACTTGTCCGTCTTCCGTGTTAGACCAAAATCTGCTTCAGGCAGTGTTTTTCCATATAAAAGGAGTCTTACAGTGTGAACATGCCCTGTAAGGTTTTTGTTCTTCTTGCCTCTAGGTTGCCCATTAGGGGTTTTGAACCTTGATCTCTATGATACTGCTGTAAGACAATATTCTATAGTAAAAGTGTGATACAAAAATAAATTGAATCAAATAAATCAAACATAGTTTGAACAAACAGAATTGCAAATACAAAAAAATGCAAGAACCTTGGTACTGCCTCAGTGTAATACATAGTCCAGTAAACATGATATTTAATCTATTTTGTGAGTGATGAAAGTGATGAAAATCTTATCTAATCTTATTTAAAAGTACTGATTTAATATATATGTGTGTGATTAAAGGTTAAAGGGCTTAAATGTATTAGTCTGACAGTGCCATTTCTAAGATTCAAGGACTTCATCGAACCACAATAAAAGCCATTCATTTGAAATGTAGAAAATTTCAACACTGGTACATTAAAATGCATTTTCACCAAGATCCCAGAAAACAATAGCTAAAGAAGTACAGACCTCTGTAATCTTAGCAGAAAAACATTAGTTATCTGGATTTTTTTTTACATTTATTTATACAGCAGTAACAGATTTTAAATACAGTTCACATCTGAATGGCTGCAAATACACATAATTAAAGTTTTAGAGTAGTCTAAAAGTCCTGAATCTAGTTATTCATGCAGTTCATGCCTTAAAGCTTAACCTCAAAGTGTGTCTAAGTTAAATCAGTCTTGCAAAAAAACAAAATGAATAAAGTAATAAATAAAGGTATAAGAAAGGGAGTGCTCACACTTTCTACCTGGGGTAAGAATGCTAAATGAAAGAACATACCATTATTACAGTGTATGGCAGATGTAGAGCATTTTTAGAATGATTAAACATTAAAAGAAGTATATAACAGTGATCTGTCTATCTTATCTATCTGTCTGTCTGTCTGTCTGTCTGTCTGTCTGTCTGTCTGTCTGTCTGTCTATCTATCTATCTATCTATCTATCTATCTATCTATCTATCTATCTATCTATACATCTATACATCCATCCATCCAACTGAAGATTAAAAGAAGTATATCCATCCATCCATACAATTCAAGATAAAAACTTAAAAGAAGTATACAAGGAAGTGGTCTGTCTATCCGTCTGTCTTTCCGTCCATCCGTCTGTTCGTCCATCCATCCATCTATCTAGAGAAAACAACATGGTCAAATGTAACAGAATGATAACATTAAGAAATCAAATGAATGTTTATATTTATTTTTATTGTCTTTACAAGTAGAATTTATATGTATTCAGATGTGTAAAAATGAAAGACTTTACCCTATTATTAAAACTTTCTCATTTAAAACTTTGATGAAGCCAAAGCCAAAAAGAATGCTGCATTACAATCCTTAATTGGTTTGGTCCTTGAGGTGAAAGTGATGGCTGATGTGTTTGCGACTGAAAAAAAAGAAAGTTTGGGCTTTTCTCTCTCATTAGAGCCATGTTGATACAAACTGTAATGCATAGTTCTATTTTATAATAGTTTTGTTATAATAATTAAAATTAGGAATTGAGTTAGTGAAACTAGCACTGGTTCAATGTTCAGAGCAATTTTCTGAATACATCTGAATACAAATTAGCCCGACCTAAACTGGGGCTTAATGCTGTGAATCAGCTGCAAACAGGTAGAGTCAATGATTCTATTGAACCTGCATGGCTAAAAAGTGTAACAGGGAGAGAGCAAACTTAAGACATTTTGCTAGCTGTGAGTTACTTTTCCCCTAAGGCTCATAGCAGCACCTGCAGAAATGATTCATATTTCCCTCGGCAGCACAAACTTGCCCGTCTCTTTCCAACAAAAATCTCTCTTCTAGCTGGCACTGAATTTATATATAGATCCTTTGCTCCCTTAATGTGATCCAGGCAAATAACTGGCAAAAATCAATCATGTAAAGATCAATATTGGCAGTCTGTGCTGCGGGACTGAGGGGGTATTGTTGACGATCTTCCAGGAATAGTAATTCAAAATTTGGCCACTGCACCTGTATCTTCCACTACTAGTATATAACAGTAAAATTGATTTTTTAAAAGTCATCATATTTTATGACCCATATTTTTATGATCTTTGGATAGTTTAAATACACATCTGCACTATTTTGGGGCATCACAGAGGCGCAGTCTTACAGCAAGAAAAGCCTTGATTTTATTCCTTTCTGTGTAGAGTTTGCATGTTCTCCCTGTTTCCATGTGAGTTTCCTCCCACACGTCCAAATACATGCAGTCAGGCCAACTGGAGCTACTAGAAATTGCCCTAAGTGTGACCCACTGCGATCCTGACCAGTATAAACAATGGTAAAACAGACAATGAATAAATGTGCACTATTTGGTTAATAATATATCAAAACACAGTCAAGTTTTAATGTGCCAGTGTAAGATCAGAAGCTTCTAAGACCATTAGTATGTAAAGCTTACTTGACTGTGAACAGAATC
Organism: Trichomycterus rosablanca; assembly: GCF_030014385.1. Taxonomy (NCBI): domain Eukaryota; kingdom Metazoa; phylum Chordata; class Actinopteri; order Siluriformes; family Trichomycteridae; genus Trichomycterus; species Trichomycterus rosablanca. Next base: position 24,337,288 of record NC_086004.1, read on the forward strand.
ACATTTTTTTAATCTGCTTATTTTTAAATATTGGATTTCTCAGACATCCTGCAACTCAAGTAAAGCCTCTGTCTGGAAGTAATGGTAGTCTGTAGGTTTGGTGTGGGGTGTGTTACTGCATTGTACCCAGTAACCAGACCCACTGCAGCCCTGACCAGGACAATGCAATCAAAGCAGTAAAACACTCACTCACTTTCTTAACTACTTATCCAGTTAGGGTCGCGGGGGTGCTGGATCCTATCCCAGCTTTTCAATGGGCGCAAGGCACACAGTAACACCCTGGACAGGGTGCCAGTCCAACGCAGGACAGGCACACGTAAACACAAACACACCTATTCATCTATTGGGCAATTCAGTGTCTCCAATTAACCTGACTGCATGTTTTATGACTGTGGGAGGAAGCCGGAGCTCCCGGAGGAAACCCACGCAGACACATGGAGAGCATGCCTGGGGATCGAATCCAGGACCTTCTTGCTGTGAGGTGACAGTGCTTACCACCGAGCCACCTTGCTGCCTGCAGTAAAACATGAAAAGCTAATTGTGTTTATTATTATTATCATTATTATTAGCAGCACAGTAACAGTATTAGCATAAAACCAGGTCATTTATTTGCAGCATTATGATCTTAAACTTATTTTTATGTAACTGTTACATATGAACATTTTAAATACAGTGACTATTTTTTTTTTTTATATTATAATTTTTCTTTAATATCAGATATTTGTGTACTGTATAATATGCTGTGATGGGTAAGGGTGTTTTAACTAAAAGATGCAAAAGGAGGAGGAGAATGGGGGTGAATTATTTAACCTGTTTATTTTTACCCTGTTGTTGTGTCTCTTTGTTTAATGACAAAGCAAACTCCAGGCTGAATGAATGAATTAATTAATGTAATTAAAATGTAAAACATGATGTTAAAATCCTAATGAATAACAACATTTCATTTCAGTTTTGTTAATAAAGCTGCCAAAATAAGGTAAATGCTTACCTGAGTTCTCCATGCTGGCCCAAATGAACCTTTTACGAAAGCTTATAAATATATTTTAATTTCAAATCCCCATTTTGCACTGATGCCAATTTGGAGATTAGCTCAATTAAAACATGCTGCACTTGCATCCTGCCTCCATATGCTCCCTAATATTGGTGGTACAGCCTTCATAAAATGAAAAATGCTCAGTTATTGAATTATGTGCTAAATGAGATCATTATATTTGGATAATCAGCTAATTTGGGTACAATAAAATAGAAAACACCCCAAAAATCATTAATCTAGAGGCAGGTTTAAATACATTCACTCATTTGTTTTGTACCTGCCACTCTCTCTCTTTCTCTCTCCGGGACTCGGGATCTGATCCAGTCCCAGATGGGAAGATATGGATGCTGTTCATAGAAAAAAGAGGGATTATCTGTCTGAACTAATTGGACACCGGGTTCATGTTGAAGTCACTGTTGGATTTAGTTAACTTCACGCTGCTGTTTCCTGATCAGCAGAGACACAGGGGAGCTCTCTCCTGAGTGAATTACCATAGATATATGGACGTACTGTCAAGTCACTGAACCGAGAGACCGGGATGGAAAAGATCACCTTTCCTTCTCACAAATTACCTTTGTGTCCTGTTAATTACAAATTAGGAATTAAATAATAAAATGTCCACTCTTCATTAAACCAGGAAAGTGCTACTGTGTGTGCACAGTAAAAGTCTTTTAAATACATAAATGCTTAGTGTTTTCTTATTAGATGTGCAAATTTAATACAGAATCGCATTAGAAATGTGCTACAGTAAATCTACTGGTACATTATGTGTATTTATTAGGTAGATTCATGAATAATTTTACTTTGTTATTAATTTGGACTCTTACTTGAGTAAATTTTGTTCCCTAATAAAAGCAAGGCCTCATGTCCACCCATGCCTCGTTAGTGTAGTCGGAATTAGAGGAATTATAACCAGAAATGGTCCGGCATTGTGGTGCATGTAGCAATTAATCCTTGAATCAGTATTGTAGCTTTGGCTAACTTGCAATTCGTAATGAATCCCTGTTGCCGTCTTCAGACATGCAGCATTTTTTATTACCATGTTTTTCAAAAGGTGAGAGTAAACCAGAGTAATCTGAGGAAGTGGATATTTTGGAGTGATACAAAGAATAATCATATCAAAAACTAATTAATTCTGAAGGGGAACAAATGCCATCATTAGGAGGGACAAGGAGAGGGTGTGAAATTAATCAAAGATGAGGTTTAAGGCCGCTCAGGTGGCGAAGTGGTAAAACATGCTAGCACACCAGAGCTGGGATTTCGAAAACATTGCTGGGCTGGGCGGCTACATGAACAACTTTTGGCCGTTGTTTACACAGGGTGGTAAATCCAGACCAGGGCTCCTCACAACTGATGCAGCTATGACCTCTGCTGGCCTGCCCAAAGTTGAGGAATAATGCGTTGACCAGGGCACCATTAATATACATACAGCCATACCAACTCATGTGGGTGAATTTTATCATGGGTAATCATCAAGTGGTGTTAATCTATGTTAATACCTATTTTGTATATTGTTATAGTTTTAGGACTTTGTGCTCTAGATGGCCAAACCCAATTTAGGAAAACAATACCATGCTTCATTGCTGGCTTAACTGCAAGGGGTGGGGGGATAACCTTGAGCTAAAGTTATGTCCCATCCAAGTGCAGAGGGAGCCAGTTGTGTGCTAACCTCTATAAAACACATTTGTATATTTGATCCAGGATATACTGCTTGTTCCTTGCGAGCAATATTTATAGCCGGCGGTTCAGCTGTCAGCAAAGGTTGGAAAATGGATGGTGAACAGCCAATGTCAGAGACCTTATTTAGAGTGAGTCTGGATGCTGACCTCTGCCATCCCCATCCCATTTTCTTTTAATCTGAATTAACGTCCTCTCTCCCCTGACACAGGCACACACACACATAAACACATACACACACAAGCTTACAAACATACACACATTTATCACCGCTATTATGCCGTAATACTAATTTAATGATATTATTTAGGTTTGTGTGAGGGCTCTCTATTGATTCTTTCTTAATGCTCATAAGTTTAAGCACCTTTACGACCCCACCAACCATTTTTCAGTGGCTTGTTAAATTCCCGTAGTTTATTTCTCAGCTTCATCTAGCCATTAGTCATGAGATAAGAAATACACAAATAAATAAGTGAAATCTGGACTTGGGTAAGGCATTTTGCCTTTTTGAAGGTGATGTGTTCATACACACAAACACACCTACAAAAAACAGCATCCCTTGCATTGCATTGCACTGAGATAAACCACACCCCACCAGTCACATATCCCCCCTTAACAGGAACGGAAATCAACCTTCACCTCCTTTCACCTCCTGGCCTGTTGCCAATTCAGATACATTTAGATAATTATTCTTTGAAGAATAATCATGTAAAAAATTAATGAATTCTGAAGAGGAACGAATGCCATCATTAGGAGGTCTGCGTTCCTCTCTAGGCTGCTCTCTAAGCCTTAACACCCCAAGCCAACCAAGATTTATCAATAGTCTAAATGAAGAGACATGCCAGTCCAGCTTTGAAGGTGACCATTGGACTAATATATCACAGAATAATGGCCTCCAATTAGCTTAAGTCAATTAATGAAATTAATAGCAAGAGGATAAGTGTTAGCATGTCCTTTAAGGAGTCAAGAACTAAAATATCTCAGCATTATTTCAAGGTTCAGTAAAAGAGAAGGAATTAAATAATCCTACAGATGTCTGGTGGAGTCCATGGCTCATGTGTGTCAGGATGTTTTGTCTTATCTGTGCATATTTCACAACACTACAATAACTAAATAATGAGTATAATAGATCCACTAGTGTAGTTTAATCAGATATTAACTGTTTAGTTGTATTTATATCAGTGTTGTCACGTATCCAAGGGCTGATCATGTTCATTAGTTGCTGTTATCCAAGATAACCAAGAACTGATATCCAAGAACTGATCACATTCGTGAGGTAAGAAGGGCTATTATTTCTTTGTTTTCTTTTCTTGTTCTCTAGTCGATCAGTGTTTTTGGGTTTCTGAGGGCTGATCTTGTTTACAAAGTGAGAAAGCCTATCAGTAGTTGTTTTCCTTGGTTAATCGCCCAGCTGGTTGTTTCAGGCTGTAGATTGTTAGACTCCATTGCTCTACAGTGCTGGTTCGATTCCCTCACTGAGCGATTGATCCTCTTTCTATTTTCCCCTTCAGCCAGCGACTGGTTGAACCTGCATTTGTTGTTTTTTGTTTTGTATTTGATTTGGTTCAGTTACTGCACTTGGGTCCTAATTATCTGGTTAATGAGCAATATAAGGTTTTTTTCTCATCACTATTACACAGGAAAGGCTTTTTCCTGGCAAGCCTTCCAATTTGTATATTGGAATAAAGGTGGTGGTGATGGTCATTTTGGAGATTTTATGACACCAAGATGCTTTTTCCTGTAACTCTCCCAAAGTGATCCATGGGAAGATTAAGCATTTCTTACCATACTCTTACCATCCATCTTTTGTGGTGAAACTTATTATCTTCAGATAAGTAGCTATTTTATAGCCATTTTTGGTTTATAAAGGTCAACACTTTCCCCTTGTTTGAACTGTGTTCTCTTGTGTTCTCTTTTCCAAGTAAAAGAAAAGATAGTTGCAAATAAAAATGCTTTAATCGTTCCTTGTTTGCACTGGAACAACATAAAAAGCAAAGAAAAAAAGTCAGATCTGATTTTATTCCACACAGAACTCCAGAAATGTCTCAGACAAAAGTTTTAACACCTTCTCAAAATGGTAAGGAATAATTAGTTTTCAGTCATCTGATGGTTTACTTTTAACAGTATTTAAATTCACCTGTGGTAAGTAACAGGTGCTGGTAATAAAGAACTTCAACTTGTAACCATATCATAACCAATATAATAATAATAATACAGGTGCTGGTAAAACAGAACTTCAACTCGTAACCATATCATAACCAATATAATAATAATAATAATTATTATTATTATAATAATATCAATAATAATAAAAATAACAATAATAATAATAATAATAACAACAACAATAAATAATAATAATTATATCAATAATAATAATAAATAAAAATAAAAATAATATAAATAATAATTAATCAATAATAATGAGTTTCTGAACTCTTGGGTTCGAGGCTTGGTGTTGCCACCGGTCTGCTGGGCGCCATCTGGCGGGCATAATTGGCAGTACCTGCAGCAGATATCGTATCTGCAGGGTGGTATATGTGGGTGGGTGGGTCTTCATACGCTGTGTAAGGACCCTGATTGGCAGAAGAGACGCCTGTACAGGAAGCACGGATGAGAAGAGGAGGGCTGTACACGTGCACTCCTTGGATGCAAATCTGGAGTCTGTCAGCAGCGGAAGACAAATTGGATGTGCTAAATTGGGAGGAAAGTCGGGAGAAAAATTAATAAAAAATAAAAAAAATAATAATAACAAGAATAATCATAATACAGGTGCTGGTAATATAGAACTTCAACTCGTAACCATATCATAACCAATATAGTAACAATAATAATAATGATGATGATGATGATGACTTATAAGATTGCTATATAAAATACTAACGTAATGCTTATTAATGTATTATGAAAATCAATTTTAGGTATCCTTTAAAGAAAGTCAAAAAAATTCTAACTTTATTAATTCGGGATGTTTATCAAACAGTCTGTAAGCAAAGAAAGAGCTGATTATACATTTGTTGTAAATATATACAGTATATGTGTGTGTACATATTTCATGAGTGGTTACAAACAAACAAACAATCAAATAAATGAATAAGTAAATGTAAAAGAACATGAACTTCTTCATTAAAATGAGCAGAGACTTGTGTGCCCTCATGTTAATAAGGTGTTAATAAGGTGTACTGCATGTATTTCCCAGCAGAAGCAAGGTGTAATGCTTTGAGAGAGGATTACATTACACATGATGGAGTGTTTCAGGGACTTTGGTTCGACCCCTCATTAGATGTGTGTTATCTGCCTTGTGTTTTCAGCCTCCAGGTTTATGTCACACTTATCATGGCTAATGTCTGAGACTCTACGTGGAGCTAGTACATAGTGACTCTAAAACCTGATCTATTGTTGCTTTGTGCACAGTGGATTTAGGGATAACTTCCAGGCACTTACAGAATAAAGATTTTTCCACACACCTGATCTCTACACACAATTTCTCTCCATGGATGTTCATGCCTGCTGACTGGATTAAAAAAAATAGTGATCTGAAAGACACCCACAATGACTCAGAGAAAGCGGTTATTCTGCAATTTCTTTGGCATAAATAAATAATTCATGTTTGTGGAATGTAAAATGTAGACTGTAAAATCCCCACTTATTAACCTTGAATGTGACAAGTGACAACTGTACTCCAAGAATTCCTAAACTTATGTGGCTATTTATACTGTAGAATAACAGTTACTGTTGTTATAGTGCTGTATGAGGGCTTCAGGGTCACACAAGTTCAACAGACTGAAATGTATCTGGATAAATCTTTTCATAATATAATGTACAGTAGATGCTGAAAGACATATTTTGATCTCCATCGTGCATTGAGAAGCATTCTTTTAAGACAGTCAATTATCTCACAAGTGGCACAAAGTGGCAGATCTTTGCTTGGAATGACTGGGTCTTTGGTAGTCTTTGGTATCCTCTATTAATGTCCAATCATGATGCCATTATTTGTTACCAGTTTCTCTGCTTATTGTTGCTATATATCAAAAACGTATATATCTTAAAATTTATTAAATATAACTTATGTCAATATATGAAATGTCAATTATTTGTACTTTTAAATAAAGGATCAAGTGAATAAAAGAACAAGTTTTTGTTTTTATTTCATTTTACAAAGTATTGTCTTACAAATTGGGAGTGTATTCTAGATGTTTATATTTTATCTGTACTAACTTAAATAAGCTTTAATGTTTAATTAAAAAAATACAATTATTGTTGCTGGTATTCTTCATCCATCCATCCATCCATCCATCCATCCATCCATCCATCCATCCATCCATCCCTCCCTCCCTCCCTCCCTTCCATCCATCCATCCATCCATCCATCCATCCATCCATCCATCCATCCATCCATCCATCCTTCCTTCCTTCCTTCCTTCCTTCCTTCCTTCCTTCCTTCCTTCCATCCATCCATCCATCCATCCATCCATCCATCCAACTAACTAGCATTGATGCCATTATGGAATGCAGTAAAGTGATACAAATAACAAACATAGCAGTATTTTGGTTATAGAATTGCTAATACAAATTCCTCTCCGATAGTGTATATTTAATGTAAAACACATTTGACAGCTTCCATCCCTGAAGCATGTGTGTGTGTATGGCATATAGAGAAAGCATAAAAAGGATTGGGCAAGAGTAATACAAGCCTTTATCTGGGGAGTTTCGAAACACTCATTCACCTTGAAATCCCTGAATTGAAATGATTTCATGCAGCATTGCACCAGATATGGCAATGGAGCATGAAATTGAGTCACTCAGTGTAAAAAAATACTTTACCTTATCTTGTTTTACTTGTTTTTACTCATGCAGCCACAAATTGATATAAAATATATCTGTTTAATTAATGCATTTATTTATATATTTACTTATTTATATGTCTTCTCCCTTAAAGCCTTGTGGTGGTGTGCCACCACATACATTCAAAGTTGCTTCTTCTTAGTAGATGTAAACAATGTTTTAGTATAACTTATAAAAGTTTATTCTCACTGTGGGATGCAAACCTACACCATAAGAGTTGCCAGCACAGTTGTTGTCAGCAGCTTGTTCCACCCTGAGCCACAGAAGACATTGTTTATCCAGCAAGTAAAAGAAATCAAAGTAAAAAAGTGTAAAGCTTAGCTGTGTTTGAGTCAATGCTGACTCAATATTATGTCTTTACTGCTCTGTATGAGCTAACCCCTGCAGTGTGCTCTGATACAGCATGTCAAAAGATATTTTCAAATTCCTGCATGAAGAAGCAAACAAAAGTAAAATTTCATTCTAATCCCAAGCTTTTACCTAATTCTTTAAAGCAAATTAAATCCTACCTTTTACTACTGACATCAAACTGCTGATAATGAACTGCTGAATGGCGTCTGAATGCACAGATTAAATATTTATATCTTTAATTCATATTTGCATCTTTATTTGTGTAAAAAACAAACAGATTTTAATTTATTTTTGGAAATGTTAAGTGAGATATGGTAATGGAGTGTGATGGAAGACTGTTAGGGGCTAATAGTATGTTTCAGATCAGATATAGCACTGACTTTAGTTTTTAAACAAGCTGTTTATCTGCAGTGTACATGGGCCCTGAGGGATAAAGTAAAATGAGTTATTTGGTTAAAGGCTAACGATTAAACAATGGCTGGAATAATGTTCATGGCTTCTAAAGTAATAGGGTCCTGAAATAAACATTCATTTATGACTAAAACAAAGCATTAGAGGGAAATAAGTATTATATATAAAGTATTATATATATCTTGCAGTAAGACCATCTGGGTGAGAAAAAAAAACAGTGCTAGTGGTGAGTGGAAGAGAAAAGTCATGAGTGACAAATAATTTTTATCACTTATTTTTTTGACCCATTTAGAGGTGAACTAGCAATCTTTTTGAACTTTGGCATAGTCAAAACCACAGCATAGACATGGTTGGAAGCTTATATATAAAATATATAAAATATATTATCTCTTCATCACGGCACCTGTTAGTGGGTGGGATATATTAGGCAGCAAGTGAACATTTTATCCTCAAAGTTGATGTTAGAAGCAGGAAAAATAGACAAGCGTGAGGATTTGAGCAAATTTGCCAAGGGCCAAATTGTGATGGCTAGACAACTGGTCAGAGCATCTTCAAAACTGCAGCTCTTGTGGGGTGTTCCTGGTCTGCAGTGGTCAGTATCTATCATAAGTGGTCCAACGACAGGGTCATGGGCGGCCAAGGCTCATTGATGCACGTGAGGAGCGAAGGCTGGCCCGTGTGGTCCGATCCAACAGACGATCTAATGTACAAACAACTGGACAAACAGGTCCGATCCATGGAGGCCCCACCTCACAACTTACAGGAGTTAAAGGATCTGCTGCTAAGATTAAGTTTCCAGACTTAAAAGCCACTGTAAACCTCTGGAATGTGATCCACCACTTTATTCTGGTCTGGGGCCCAGTGGGTCTGATTTCTGCAAAAATACTGACCACAGGGTAGGAATACATTCCAAACTGAGTGTATTTCTGATCATTTTGCACCCAACCCCAACAAACCTAATAGCTGGTTATTCCACACTTGGCAGTGATCACCTCAATCAAACATTAGTGACTTGCAATGAATCTTTAACACACTGGGAAGGAATTTTGGCCTGTTCGTCTTTACAGAATTGTTTGAATTCAGCCACATTGAAAGGTTTTCAAGCATGAACTGCCCGTTTAAGGTCCACAGCATCTCAATGAGACTTTGACTTAGCCACTCCAAAACTTTAATTTCAGTTCTTTTGAGCCATTCAGAGGTCGACTTGCAATCTTATTGAACCTTGACCCAGTCTGCCACTGACCTTTTCACAAATTGTTTAAAAGACGTAGTCAAAAGCCAAGCACAGACATAGTGGGGAGAAACAAAACCCTGAAATGTTTTCAAAAAAATGAAAATGTATTCTGCTTTAAATTAGAGTCATGGCATTGTGAGAAAAATATGTCATGGTGATTTGTAGACTGTGACGTAAGGGTTGTATTTAAGATAGCAATCCCACATCTTTAAATAAAGTGGAACCTTGATTTATCGGACTAAAAGGAGGGTGCACTGGTCAGTGCAATGCGATTGTCCAAAAATATACAAAAACACAGCACTAAGGTCCACAAAAGTGCTAAACATGCACATATGGTAAACAGTAAAAAGAACAACGTAAATAGACATGTAAATATGTAATGTAAAACCTGTAAATAAATATTAAAATTGGTGTGCTGTACTACTGTGGAGAAGTTTCATTTACCTTGTGTGGTGGATGAGATGTTTTTTTTTGTTGTTGCCATGATCGTATAGTGGGGACTCTATTTCTATTATTCTGTAGTGGGGAGTTTCTATTATTCTGAGTCTGAAGCACTACTAAGAACTATAACTTGCAAAAAATAAGCATGAAACAGAGAAAAAGGCAAGAACAAAGCGAGACTCCAGACAAAACAAAGCCTATCACTTATGTAAACAAAGACGTGCACTGACTAGTGGACAGTTACTAAACTACTGGTCTTGGTACGTTTCTTGCAGGAACTTTAAACAATCATTGAACATTCGGTTTTCCAGATTTTGTCTGTTAAATCCGAAATCTGTTAAATGGAGGTCCATTAAATCGAAGTTCCACTGTACTGAAAATGTAAATGTACTGAAATTATTTGTTTTGGCTTAGTTGTAGCTCTTTAATAAGGTTTTTTTGCATCCTTTGAATGAAACAATAAGGTTTCTTTAAGCCATTATTTACTGCCAATAATATAAGTAAATACTGTGTATTGTTTTTAAGCCCACCATTCAGTAGCACAGCCAGCAGGAAGCTGTTTTGCCACATATCACATGAAACCCTGTGGTTTTCCTCTTATTATTGCAGTTGTCTGTATAAAATCTTAGAAACACATTTATTTTTAATGGATTTGTTGCTTTTATTCATACTAAATTAATTAGTCTTATATAAAGTTCAAAGCCTCTAATCCTCACATGTCCATTCTTCATGTGCAGTGGGTTGTTATGATACGAGAGGGCCAACGGACACTGTCTATTTATAAGTGGGTTATATTACATTGTCTCCCTGGAGGATCTGAAATCACCTCAATTTGATCCCTAATCAGTGCTTTAGAGAGCTTTTTAGTGGATTAATATGGAGACAAAATGATCCATGAGTGGGTGGAAAAATTCCATGTGGAGTTAAGCAACAATAATTCTGTTATATTAGCTTATATATACTGTGATACGCACTACTACATAAGGCAAAAGTATGTGGATATCACTTATATTTATTGAGTTTGGCTACACACACTATAACGTGTGTCACATTGATCATATACTTTATATGATAATTATTTCCTTGCAATTTTGTAGCAACAGATTGTGGACGGCCTCTTATGTTCTAGCAATAGTGTATAAACAAGCAGACTCTACACAAAGCTCAGCAAAACATCCAGAACTTTACCCAAATGCTGCATTAAAGTCGAAAGCATATTACAAGGGTTCTTCAAAAAGTTTCTGCACTTTTTAATTTATTATTTATCTCTTTTATCACATTTATCTACACAGTCACCTTCCCATGCATTTTTATCAGCGTCATACCAAGTTTTTAATGCCATCAAGCAAAAATGTCAAGCCACTGATTCAGCACTGCTTTCACTTCATCATCACATCAAAATCTTCTTCCCCTTAAAGCTTCTTTAAGTGTAATCAGAAATCAGATGGCGCTAAATCCAGACTATAAGCTCCCTCTTAGTCTCTCAGACACGACCAATTACCCTCACCTTTTCCACCATTTCAACTTTTTAAAGATCCTTCGTATTTATTTTATATTATTGATTCTATACGTCTGTTATCAAACACCAGAACTTAATTTTGAGAATGGGTGTCCACATACTTTTGGCTTAATAGTGTGTAAACAATCAATGCTCAATGCAAAGGCCTAAAAAGCCTCAAAGGAACTTTAATGTAATCTTTGGAACCACTTCTTTCTAGTCAGGGCTTCAGAAAATCACAAGCACTAGGTGCGAAAGTAAATGCCAGCCAATCATGTGGTGTCAGACATTCACTACAATTAAAGGTAGACAATCTAACATTAGCGTGTTGTCTAAAGTGGAAGAAAACTTTAAAGAAACGTACAGAGAAAAACCGTACACCCCACAGACTGTTCATCCAGAGATGTAAATTGAATCCTGGACAGTGAAGCTGCGCAGAACTATTCCAGCCTTCTGTGCCACTGTTACATAATGAAAGATTATCTGGATGTTTTTATACTGAAGCTTTGTAATATTTTGCTGAGCAAACATGGCACGTGTCAGAAAAAATAAGACTAAAACAAGTTTTAGTTGTTTAGTTTCATTTTAACAGAGCAGTTAAAAGTGCATTTAAGAGGGCGCTGACTGTACTATTTTTTATATCTTCTCACCCAGAGTAAATTCTGATTTATGTACTCCTGGCCATGGAGGCTTATGAAACTGTCAGGATTTAAACCTGCAACCTTACAGTATCAGGGTAAATTGCATATCATTGAGTCATTCCTAAGTTTCATAAGTTCTTGTTTTTTTGTTATTTATTTATTTTTACTTCAGGTGTTATTACTTTTACTTATTTATAAGTACTGGATACCTTACACAGCACTGCCAATATCTCGTCAAATTGGACTTTTAATATATAATAATTTATTTGTGTAAATAAATTAATAAAAAAATAAATGAATTAATAAATAGATTAATAAATAAATAATACATGCATAAATAAATAAATGATAAACAAAGGGCAATAAAGAAAGAAAGAAAGAAAGAAAGAAAGAAAGAAAGAAAGAAAGAGAGAGAGAGAGAGAGAGAGAGAGAGAGAGAGAGAGAGAGAGAGAGAGAGAGAGAGAAAGAAAGAAAGAAAGAAAGAAAGAAAGAAAGAAAGAAAGAAAGAAAGAAAGAAAGAAAGAAAGAAAGAAAATAAATAATAAACACAGGACAATAAATAAATAAATAAATAAATAAATGAATAAATAAATAAACAAATGAATAAAGAAATAAATAAAGAAAATATGTAAATAAATAATAAACACAGGGCATTAAATAAATAAATAAACAAATGAATAAAGAAAGAAATAAAGAAAATAAGTAAATGAATAAATAAATAAATAATAATCAAATGGCATTAAATAAATAAATGACTGAATAAATGAATGAATAAATAATAAACACAGGGCAATAAATAAATAAATAAACAGAACAATAATGCAGTAGACCCTAAATGTGTCTGCAAATTAAACTTAAGTTCCTTAAGAGACAGAAAGAAATACAGTCAAGCGCTAACTGGCAGCATCATTTGGCACCAAAGTCACTTCTTCAACTGTGAGAACAATTATCTATCTTAAAATAAAAAAAACCTTTACTTTAACTCATTAATAAGTACTGGATACCTTACACAAAACTGGCAATATCTCACCAAGTTGGACTATTAATATACAATGATTTATCTGTCTAAATAAATAAATAAACGAAAAAATTAATTAATGAATAAATAAATAAATGATAAAGGGCAATAAATAAATAATAAACACAGGGCAACAAATAAATAAATACATTAATTATTCATTAATAATTTAAATAAAAATTCCTTATAAGAGTGCCATATTTCTAATAAATAAAGGAATAAAAAAGGATTTTTAAATATCTATATTAGAAGAAACTGCAGTGTCTCCCTGCCACCTGCCAAAAAAAAAAAAAAAAAAAGAAGAAGAAGAAGAAGAAAAGGAATTTCCTTCATAATGAACTCAACTGTCTCATTAACACTCTGCATGTGCCCCAATTAAGCATTATTACTTCTCTCGGTTTCATCAAGATTAAATATAGAAGTTCACTTCTTAAAAGGGTTTCAACACAGGGGTAACTTTCCTCATGACTGTCATGGAGGCTGTTTTGCCTTGGATAATGTTCAGTCATGCATATAAAACTGGCTGTTGAAGCTAATTGGCTGTTAAACAAGTGATAATATCCTGGTAATAGATACCACATATTGATTAGGTAAAACATTAGGACTACCCCTTACCCCCTTAAAAATGTGCATGGCAATGCCTAGGTTATATTTACATTTTAGGCATTTGGCAGATGCTTTTAGTCAAAGTGACTTACACTATATAGGATATGCAGTTAAAAGTTAAGGGCCTTGCGCAAGGGCCCAACAGTGGCAACCTGGCAGTTGTGGGGTTTGAACCAGCATCCTTTTGCATACTAGTCCAGCATCTTAACCTCTAGGCTACAACTCAATTGTGCATGTCACTCAGAGATAAATGATGGGTTGAAGTATCTCCAAACTAGGGTGCTGTTTTGGAGACCCTAACCCTAACCCAAGGCCCAAGAAGGATGGGGGTCCCTGCTGAGTCTGGTTCCTCTCAAGGTTTCTTCCTGTAATTTAAAGGGAATTTTTATTTGCTACTGTCGCCCGTGGCTTGCTCAACAGGGATTTTGGTCTGTTGGTCCAGGATTCTGTAAAGTTGCTTTGAGGCAATGTCTATTGTAAAAAGTGCTATATAAATAAAGTTGACTTGACTTGACTCACAGGCAGCCATGAATGACCAATGGAGGGGCTACTGTGGGTCAAACCGTACATAATTTTAAAACTGGTGATGAGGTAAATGTCACAACACATTGATGTGCATGGATTACATAGTTTTTTTAAGCTAGTAGTGCCATGAGTAAAACTTTCAAAATAATTGTTCAGTTTTAAAGACATTTTAGCTTGCAGTATCCATTTCAATGAGTGTAGCCTGCTAAGCATGGAGCAGCCTGATTGGGAAAGGTCAGCTAACTGATTATTAGTTTTGCTTCCATCGACTAATAACCACAACACTCTCGCCAACAGCAACTCAGAAAAAAGCATTAAACCTGACCAATACATCTTCATTAGCTCCTCATCAAACGAGTGCTTCATCCATGCGGACACTGTCAAGTGGCAGGAAAATAGCCGTGTTTGGATAACGCGAGCGGACAGCATGATTTGAAGAAAGATTTTTATACTGACCCGGCCTGCCACACTGAATCAATTCTGACTAAAGCAGACATCAGAGTTAATCTGGACCCACGCTGGAAAATGCTAGGCATGTCCACTGGTGCGACCCGCGTAACCTTTCCAAACACATCACGTATTCATTATGCATTGATTAGAGGCTGGCGATTAATGGAGTCATTTACCTTTGTTCCCCTAAAGGACTGCATTGATTTTTATGAAAGTGAATTAAATGGGCCGTGTTCATCGTGTTCATGTAGCTGAAAGGAGAGTTGGCAGAATGAAGTGGCTCGCGATCGCCCAATTATGGGAATGACAATTATCTCACTACATTCATAAATATTAACTTGTTTGCTTTCGGGAAAGAAACAATAGGTTATTTAATTAGGATTGTGGGAAGAAAAGCCCTTTTATATTTTAAAGAGATTTTTTCTTACACATTTATGGTTTTTTTCTATATATTAATTAAGCCTTAATATCTGGATGAGGTCTCAGTTCACAACTAAAAAGCCTTTTATGTGTTCAATTAGAAATTCAGCTATGCAGCCAAGGCTTTATTAATCAAACTATTGAAAATGATGTCAGTTGTTAATAATAATTGTGCATATTTTTTAATAGTAGATGTGGTTTGATAATGGTAAACACACTACCAAATAAAAGGTGTGTGCTAACACGTCCTAATTATTAAGTTAAAGTGTTATAGGTAAACATATACACCGATCAGCCATAACATTAAAACCACCTCCTTGTTTCTACACTCACTGTCCATTTTATTAGCTCCACTTACCATATAGAAGCACTTTGTAGTGCTACAATTACTGACTGTAGTCCATATGTTTCTCTGCATACTTTGTTAGCCCCCTTTCATGCTGTTCTTCAATGGTCAGGACCCCCACAGGGCCACCACAAAATAGGTATTATTTAAGTGGTGGATGATTCTCAGCACTGCAGTGACACTGACATGGTGGTGGTGTAACCAGTAATTACCTGTCCTGTCATGAATGTAACCAAAAGTGTAAAAAACATGATTAAAATTCTAATAAATAAATATATAAAAATGAAAAAAACAGCTTGAACAATTTGAACTCTGGGTGTCGCTATTGCATAAAACAAATATAAAATGCCCCCCCCCCCCCCCCTAACCCTAACCCTAACCCTAACCCCCCCCCCCCCCCCCCCCCCCCCCCGTCTGCCTTCCCCGACTCAAAACATTAACATTACATCTACATTAATGTTTCCGAGTTTTTGGATAAACACGGCAGCTCCAAAGAAATGAAAACTAGTCAGCAAATGCAGCGAAAGTTCAGAGGGAAGTGAGTATGTTTAATTTAAATAATATAATAATCTTCCCATTAGGATTATAAACTGATAATTAACAAATTAAATTTACACAACACTGACTAATGATAGATCATTAGTCGCTTAAATAAAATAAAGTGTAAATGTTTTTAATCAGGTAGGTCTATAATATTTGTATTTCTTTTGTTACAAAAACGTCTGTGGCTCGTGTTTGCATATTTTTACTCCATCTGGCCACCAATAAGAAAAGTATGGACACTACCGAGTATTAGATGGATGGATTTATAGATTTATGGATAGGGTTTCATTCATAAATTAGGGTGGGTGGGCAGGCAGGCACATTTTTTAGTCAGCCCAGTCAGCTGAAATATTTGATGTTTACTTTGCTTCCTTAGTCGATGTAGCTAATACGTAATGCAGTGGTTCTCAACCTTTTTATCACCAGTGCCCCCAGTGTCAAATAAAATATTCAAAAGCTTCCAACACTTCACATTTAAACCTTCAATGCAATAATAACTGTCTAAAAACTGTACTTTTTACTCATGTTTATAAAGAGAAACACCGTCTTTTCCAGTGCGAGATTTAAGCTAACTGATTAAAAATGTATTCATACATATGAGCTGTTTCACATTTTTTTAACCCTCCCTTGGGCAGTCGTGCTTGTTGGATGCTCAGCCAGTTTGATAGCACGGCTGAGATAAACTCAAGAGCTTAAGATCTTAATGGTAGTAAGTGGGCTAGCACATTAAACGGCTGAAATATTTCAGTGTAACGTAATAAAACATGAACCAATATTAAAGAGGCATTTGAAAATAAGGCAATGAACAATAAACTAAGAACTGCAGTCATCTCTGTTCCAACATAAACTCTGTTCCAACATCATCTTTGTTCCTATATCATCTCTGTTCCAACATCATCTCTATTCCTATATCATCTCTGTTCCTACACAATCTCTGTTATTACATCATCTCTGTTCCAACATCATCTCTATTCCTATATCATCTCTGTTCCTACACAATCTCTGTTATTACATCATCTCTGTTCCAACATCATCACTGTACTTACATCATCACTGTACTTACATCATCTCTGTTACTACATAATAAAGCAATAAGCCACGAGAGGCCGTACGTTACTGTGATTTTAGCACGGGGATGACGTGAAACTAAAACTTCTTTCCCCGTGCTAAAATCGTAACAGTAACGTACGGTCTCGAGTGGCTTATTGCTTTTATAAAACGGCGGTCAACATAAAATATAATAAATACAATGTTTAATGAATGTTTAATTCATAAATGTATTTATTGTGTATAAACTTACAATAAAGCATTCTTCCACGACGCAAAATAGTTCGATTAACAGTGTTGCTAGGCAACATGAGGGCGAAAATAACATTAACTTTTTCGATTCAGTGGCGTATTAATATGGAATGATGTGAGGTGGTCATAGGTGTGAGTTTATCGGGGATTTTACAACGGCTTCGAACGCGGCTCAGCCAATCAGATTTTAGGACCGGAACTATCCGTTTTATAATCTTTGTTAATACATCATCTCTGTTCCTACATCATCTCTGTTCCTACATCATCACTGTACTTACATCATATCTGTTACTACATAATCTTTGTTATTACATCATCTGTGTTATACATCATCTCTGTTCTTATACACACACACACACACACACACACACACACACACACATATATATAAATATATATATATATATATATATATATATATATATATATATACAGTGTATCACAAAAGTGAGTACACCCCTCACATTTCTGCAGATATTTAAGTATATCTTTTCATGGGACAACACTGACAAAATGACACTTTGACACAATGAAAAGTACTCTGTGTGCAGCTTATATAACAGTGTAAATTTATTCTTCCCTCAAAATAACTCAATATACAGCCATTAATGTCTAAACCACCGGCAACAAAAGTGAGTACACCCCTAAGAGACTACACCCCTGAATGTCCAAATTGAGCACTGCTTGTCATTTTCCCTCCAAAATGTCATGTGATTTGTTAGTGTTACTAGGTCTCAGGTGTGCATAGGGAGCAGGTGTGTTCAATTTAGTAGTACAGCTCTCACACTCTCTCATACTGGTCACTGAAAGTTCCAACATGGCACCTCATGGCAAAGAACTCTCTAAGGATCTTAAAAGACGAATTGTTGCGCTACATGAAGATGGCCAAGGCTACAAGAAGATTGCCAACACCCTGAAACTGAGCTGCAGCACAGTGGCCAAGATCATCCAGCGTTTTAAAAGAGCAGGGTCCACTCAGAACAGACCTCGCATTGGTCGTCCAAAGAAGCTGAGTGCACGTGCTCAGCGTCACATCCAACTGCTGTCTTTGAAAGATAGGCGCAGGAGTGCTGTCAGCATTGCTGCAGAGATTGAAAAGGTGGGGGGTCAGCCTGTCAGTGCTCAGACCATACGCCGCACACTACATCAAATTGGTCTGCATGGCTGTCACCCCAGAAGGAAGCCTCTTCTGAAGTCTCTACACAAGAAAGCCCTCAAACAGTTTGCTGAAGACATGTCAACAAAGGACATGGATTACTGGAACCATGTCCTATGGTCTGATGAGACCAAGATTAATTTGTTTGGTTCAGATGGTCTCAAGCATGTGTGGCGGCAATCAGGTGAGGAGTACAAAGATAAGTGTGTCATGCCTACAGTCAAGCATGGTGGTGGGAATGCCATGGTCTGGGGCTGCATGAGTGCAGCAGGTGTTGGGGAGTTACATTTCATTGAGGGACACATGAACTCCAATATGTACTGTGAAATACTGAAGCAGAGCATGATCCCCTCCCTCCGGAAACTGGGTCGCAGGGCAGTGTTCCAGCATGATAATGACCCCAAACACACCTCTAACACGACCACTGCTTTATTGAAGAGGCTGAGGGTAAAGGTGATGGACTGGCCAAGCATGTCTCCAGACCTAAACCCAATAGAACATCTTTGGGGCATCCTCAAGCGGAAGGTGGAGGAGCGCAAAGTCTCGAATATCCGCCAGCTCCGTGATGTCGTCATGGAGGAGTGGAAAAGCATTCCAGTGGCAACCTGTGAAGCTCTGGTAAACTCCATGCCCAGGAGAGTTAAGGCAGTTCTGGGAAATAATGGTGGCCACACAAAATATTGACACTTCAGGAACTTTCACTAAGGGGTGTACTCACTTTTGTTGCCGGTGGTTTAGACATTAATGGCTGTATATTGAGTTATTTTGAGGGAAGAATAAATTTACACTGTTATATAAGCTGCACACAGAGTACTTTTCATTGTGTCAAAGTGTCATTTTGTCAGTGTTGTCCCATGAAAAGATATACTTAAATATCTGCAGAAATGTGAGGGGTGTACTCACTTTTGTGATACACTGTATATATATACTGTATATATATAATTTTCAAAAACTCAAACTCAAAAACTGCACATCTATAGAATCATCAATCACAAATGCACAGACACAGCACCCAGTCTCTCGTCTCAACTTCAGCATTAAAGTTTTATTCAAAGAGAGACACATTTATAATCAACAATAGCTAAGAGTCAGATCACGACAATGCATGGGAGACTTCTCTTCTGTATTTAATATTTCGCCCTGTCAGAGCATTATGCACAGAAGATTAAAGCTTTTGACAGTTCAATTAGTCAACAGCGAGCAGGAATTTGATTAGGTTTCTTTTTCACTCTTTTTTTTCCTATTGAGCTTATCAGATTACAGTCCTTCCTAATCTCTTTGGCGCTATTGATTGCACTTGTTGGTAACAAACAGACAGTGTACAGAGAGCCACTTCAGAAAAGGAAGAGCCACTCGCTCATGAGACGGCCATATTGCTGCCTGACGATGTCTATCTGTCACGTAAAAAACGTCTGATAAGCTGCTGGGAGAGAGAGAGAGAGAGAGAGAGAGAGAGAGAGGATGTTTGAAGAACCTGAGCGATAAGGCTAACACCTCTAGAAGGGGAAGTAAATTTCCGTATTTCTCAGATCATAGATTTTGTTTTGTTTTTGTCAATATTACTTTTTTAATATTAAGTATAAGGTTTTAATAACAAATTCCCAACAGAATATGGACACCACCTGCAAAAATTAGCTTTATTTCAGTATAATCAATGCCAAGCAGTACATCTCATTTAATCTAAATGATAAGGATATGATGCAGCCAAAACATTACTACCACCTGGCTAATATTCTGTCAAAACAGATCTGACCCAACAAACCATGGACTCCACAAGAGATCTGAAGAATTTCTGTCGTATCTGACATTATGAGCGGGTGCTTCAACATCTATAAGTTGCAAGATGCAGGCAAATAATGGACACAGGGTCCATCTAAGTCATCAACATTTCATTGCTCTGTTGTCCAGAGCACTTTCAAAGCCTGTGTGACTTTTGTAGGTGGTTTCATTTGTGTACAGGAGTTAGCATGGGCAACCATTGATTTGTGGCCACACAACCCAATGCACAGAAGGATCTGATGAACTATGTTTTGACTCATTAGCCCTATCACCAGCATTAAAATGATCTGCAATTTAAAGCCCAGTAACCCTTCTCTTGGCCTGTACCAGACACCATATAGCCCTATGACATCACTGAGGTTCGTGGCTTGTCCCCCCTCAGACCACGAGACACATAAACCCAGTCCTCTAACCAAAATACTATAGCTTTTATTAAAGTCATTTAGGTCTATATTCCTACATTTACTTTTATGACATTTAGCATACACGTTTATCCAAAGCGATTTACAATTGTGACTGCATACATTGTAAGCAATTGAGGGTTAAAGGCCTTGCTCAGGAGCCCAACAGTGGCAAGCTGGCAGATGTGGGGCTTGAACCAGTGACCTTCCAATTACTAGTCCTGTAC
Organism: Trichomycterus rosablanca; assembly: GCF_030014385.1. Taxonomy (NCBI): domain Eukaryota; kingdom Metazoa; phylum Chordata; class Actinopteri; order Siluriformes; family Trichomycteridae; genus Trichomycterus; species Trichomycterus rosablanca. The sequence goes on from NC_086004.1 coordinate 24,358,189, forward strand.
CTTAACCACTATGCCCAACATTTAACATATCTCAGCCTGTGACATATGACATAAGATTTCTAAAACGATGTTCCTGTATTTGGGTTTGTATTAATTTGTCCCTTAATTTTTACCAGCATTCCTTTTTCTGGAATTAAGAAGCACCCCATTCCATGATGCTGCAACCACCATGTTTCACAGTAGTGAATAATAGTAGTAGTAATAATAATAATAATAATAGTAATAATAATAATAATAATAATAATTAATAATAATAATAATAATAATAATAATAAAAATTTTAAAACTGAAAAAGCTAGCTGACATGGTTCCCCTTAAAAATACCTTTTGAGGTAGGTTGTAGTACCCCAAATAATACTCATACCCCCGTTTAAGAAACAGCGTTCAACCCTGTCTGTGCATATTGTTTTTGAAATTATAGTAAAAATCATGGTTATAACAGTAATAATAACAATAGTAGTAATCATTTTATAATGATTACAAAAAAGACTGATAATTAAAACTACTGTATGATGCAGATTAGAATTTAAACGTACACTCTTCAAGAATCACTTCACCTAAACTTAATTAAGATGATGTTTGAGTCACTTTCAGCCCTGCAAAGACCCATTACGAACGACTTTCAACTTGGAGACAAATCACTCATTTGTGACCTATTCATGACCTATCATTGACATTATAATCCTCCGACTGCTAAAATTCATTAACAATGTCCGTGACGCATGCCAAGAGCCGCACTGCCAAATATCTCCGGGTTAGATGAGAAATCATTGCAGGCGAAAGTTCAAAGACAATTAGTGGGTGTCAAAATGAAAAGGCGGCAGCATATGACGGGGAGGTGGAGGTGAAACTCATCTGACGGCCTTTTTTCTCGTTCAAAATTGACTTTCCGGCAAATTGTTTGATGCTTACGCTCCGGGTTTTGACTTGGTTTCAGTGTGGAAATTAAATGCTTAAAGAGAGGAGACATGGTGGTGGAGTCAGTGGCGCACAGCAACATGAATGAATAAATGAATAAGTAAATAAATAAATACATAAATAATTTACAAATGTAATGTAAATTATTAGGAACACTGGTGCACTAGCTCACTTATGTATAGGCAGTCATATGCAAACAATGCAAGGCAGAAAATTTCATGTCACGACTGCATCTTTTCACCTTTTCATGAGACGAGTTTATATGTGGATCAGCTTTGTGTACGGAAAGACACACCCTGTTTAACGCATTATTCCTCGACTCTGTGCAGGCGCCATCAACCAGCCCGCAGAGGTTGTAATTGCATTATTGCGTCAACATTCTATCGTAGCGGTATTCTTGGAATATGACTACTGGCCCTAACCATATCTACATTTTCTAAGTAATAATTAATTATGTATTAATACTTCTTGTGTAAATTAACATTTTTCTGTCGCAGTACTATCAACTGAAAAGGCTTAAATTGTTTCTTCAGGCCACCCAAAGGGGATGGGGGTCCCTGCTGAGTTTGGTTCCTGTCAAGGTTTTTTCCTGTAATTTAAAAGGAGTTTTTCCTTGCCATTGTCGCCCTTGGCTTGCTCAACAGGGGTTTTTGGTCTCTCGGTCCTGGATTCTGTAAAGCTGCTTTGAGATAATGTCCATTGTAAAAACGCAATACAAATAAACTTGGCTTGACAATACTGGTAACAGAAAAGTGACTCCCAGTATATTTTTCAGAGCCAATTTAGTAGATATGTTGTTTGGTTTTATTAACAACAAAGTGTTGGACTTATCTTCCAGTCCCAAATTTACCCAGGTTCAAAATGTAGGGCTTGTTTTTAGCCCATGTTGACATGCCACAGAGAAGAACCTGAGGTGCTCCACAGTACATTTCTGCAAAAACAAACATCTAAGAAGCAGATGCAAATGTATTTTACACAGTTTGAATTGTAATTCATGTCGGTTTGTTTATCTTATTTTGCACAGTTATTTGGCAATACATTTATACTGGCGAAATTAATGTGGGCGTGCGTGTGAAGCAGAGAGAAAGACTTTTTAGATAAAATATGAGTGCAGCAGTGCAGATCAAAACAATTATTTCCTCGGTCATGCCACGCTTGGTATAAAAACGTCATCAAATTCTTTCAAGGCACGTAATTAATGTAGCTGCAACGTATGAACTATTGAGTCCCGTCCTGTGGGAAACTGGCGTTAATAATTATTTTTAATTAGTGGTCTGGAAGTGTATCTGATTAACTTGTGCAACATCCCTTTGCCTAATTAAATTCCGCACTCCAATCTGAGGTGTTTTTATTACATTGCACCAGTGACCAATCACAACATCATTTTGAATATTAAACAAAGATGACAGGCCTAACGCTGTTGCTGTGAATGTTATTTAACCGAAGTCTGCTGGATGTGCCAGTGTTTGAGTCAGCAGTGTGAAATTCATGCAAATACAATCATTAATCTCCATTACTGAGGCGTTGAAGTGTCTTAATTTCTTTACATTGGCTCTGGATTTGTGCAGAATTAAATCTTGCAATCAGATCCAGAATGGGTGGCACTTTTGGATGAACTGGATGTCGCTTTTTTGCCAACAAACCTTTGAAAAAAGTGTGCCAGTGTAACAATAAGAAACTTTAGTGCAGGTTTATTACAGTTACAGCTAGAAAGAAATGTGACTACACAAGCTTTAACTGGAACCAGTTTGGTCTTAGATTTGCCCAATCTTGCTTGATACAAGATACAAGACTTCACCTGCTCAACAGTCCGTGATCATTGTCTGATTCTTCTCTTTATGATGTGCCATATATTTTTTACAGAAGACAGATCTGGACTGCTGGCAGGGCCGGCCAAGCGCACTCGGTGTCCATTAAGCCAAGCTGCTGTCGCATGTCTTGGTTTAAATAACCATTTAAACCATCATGATTCTCAAAACTAGGATATAGGATGTAGAACCGACTGTGAAACAGGCACTCTGCCAGTGTGTGAGGCAGCGAGGGAGCGGTGAGACAGCGTACAAGGTACAGGAGCACTCAATAGATGTGCATGGCTGGTAGCAGCAGTGAGAACAGGGATTGTTAGTGAGCTGAGGTATATCAAATAGCAGTGTAAGCTTGTATTTTAGTTGGCACATAGGGTGGAATCAGGGAAGACGTAGGTTGATATTTTAATAGAGAATGTCGAACCATAATGAAAAGATTTTATTGTTAAAAATAAACACATTAATTACTCACGCATATACTCAATTATCCAATTAGGGTTGGGGGGGGGGGGTGCAGAACCCTATCCCAGCTTTTCAATGGGCGCACGGCACACAGTAACAACCTGAACGGGGCGCCAGTCCATCGCAGGGCAGACACACATTCACTTTTAGGGCAATTTAGTGTCTCCAATTAACCTGACTGCATGTTTTTGGACTGTGGGAGGAAACCGGAGCTCCCAGAGGAAACCCACGCAGACACGGGGAGAACATGCAAACTTCGCACAGAAAGGACCCGGAACGCCCCGCCTGGTGATCAAACCCAGGACCTTCCTGCTGTAAGGCGACAGTGCTACCCACTGAGCCACCGTGCCACCCACACATTAATTAATATCAAATAATTAAATAGGGCCGCTCAGGTGGTGCAGCGGTAAAAACACACACTCTTCACCAGAGCTGAGATCTCGAATACATCGTATCGAATCCCGGCTCTGCCTGTCGGCTGAGGATGAGCGGCCACATGAACAATGATTGGCCTGTTGTTCAGATAGGGGCGGGATTAAGCCGGATGGGGACTCTCTCTCAGACTAGTGCGAATACGATCTCTGCGGGCTGGTTGGTGGCGCCTGCATGGAGATGGCAAAGGAGTGCGGTAGAGGGTGTGGCTCTCCGTACACAGTGCTGTACTGCACTGCACTCGTCAAGTGTAGGTGATAAGATGTTCGACTGCTGTGCACGTGTCGGAGGGGGCATGGAGCAGCCTCGTCCTCCCCAATCAGGAGCAGGGACCAGCATTAGTGAGAGGATGTTTGACGGGCAGAAATTGGATGCGCTAAAGTGGGAGAAAAGGGGGGGGGGGGGTGTTAATTAAATAAATAGGGCTTTCGTCCCTAATACGTTTACAAATATACAAATCTAAAATGTTATACATAGACCCTTTTCAGATCAATTTTGCTTCTTCTTTTCCACATCCACACATCCTCACCTGAGAGATAGAAATCATTTTACAGCCAATTCACAACCTCCTCCTTCCAAGTGCCCGAAACAATCTGCCGGGGGGATATATGGGAGCTAAATTAAGTTATTGTTGGATCATTTCTCTGTAAAAATTGCTTTGGCAGTGAAACTAAAATGGCTGATCCTGGCGGGGAACGATTGGAGCGAAAAGGTCTAAGGTTGAAGTCTTCATGTGTAAAAAATGATACCTGCAGTGAGTACAGAGTGAATCTTGGACTGATAACTGCTCTCTTCGACTTCACAAAGATCACGCTGGGGTAAAAGGGGGGGGAGGCGAAATATATGGTATAAAATCAGAGGAGCAATAAGATTCCTCGTATATTTAAGAGCATCTGGGCTCACATAAAACATATGAGCTGTAGGAGTAACATTATGAACTGGTGCGGTGTACTGTATTATGAATGACTTGGATGATCCTAGCTTGAAGAGATTAATAATATATACACTGATGAGCCAAATCATTAGGACCACTCTCAAAAACTGTGTAAGACAAGGTTTGTCTGTCTGAACACCTAGTGATCTCTCTACATAGACGCATTTTACGTCATCCTATACACTCCCGAATGGAAGGCTGTTTAAATTCGTAGATACCTTAAAATACTGTCTACTAAGGTGCTTTATTTCAAAGCTATAAACTGACTGAATGTTGAGGGAGCATCCGATGCTTCCTTAGCAGTGAAGGCAATCCCAGCATTCAGTGCGGCACAACTTGGAGCATTGATTTAATGTTCTTTTCAAATACAAATAAATTCTCATTGATTTTGAATGTATATAAAGGTGTATTAATGTAATTTATTTGCAAAATCGTACTTGTTTGTGACAGTTTACCCATTTTTGGTACACGGAGGAGATGTTAGCTGGCATGCTAGCGGGTTGTGCTGATTTGTTGTAGATTTGAATTTGCTGAAGCTAACTGTGTTAGCTTAGTAAGACACTGTGGTGATGTAATCGCTGTCTAAGTAATGTGCCCACTAAATGTTGGGCTGATGGTAGATACTCGTAGTTGTTGGATGGCAAAGGCAACATGACAAATCAGCTACTTGATCCACCACAATGCCATACCCCGATTGCAGACCTAAGCTTCTTCCTCTGTTCTAACTAAAGAAAAAGATATAAAGATTGAGCAGAATCAGAGTGCTGATTTGTTTAGTGAAACAAGCTTGGCAAAATGAATCGATATACTTGAATTTATTATCTGTTTGAGAAACTGAATAAAGCAAAGAATTGTTTTTTATTCATTCTGTTCATTATTGTTATTTACTTATTTTTTATTTACTTTTATTATTTATGAATTTTTATTTATTTACTTATTTATGTCATTATTATTATTATTATTATTATTTACATTTTTATTTATTATTTAATTTTTTATTTATTATTATTAGCCTACCATAGTGTTTGATTCTGCCTTTGTTCTTGTTTTATTTAGTCTCTTGTAGTGTTTCAGTGCTCTTGTTTTATGTCCATAGTTTAATCCTTGTGTATCTCTGTATTCATTGTCATGTCTTGCTTGTATGCTCAGGGTTTATTCCTGTTGTGTTTGTCTTTGTCACCTTGTTTGTTTCCTATTTTTACCTGAAAGTCTACAAATACATTTTGAAGACAAATGTGTTCGACAACAGGAGGTTCCGCCACTTCAACCAGCAGTAGGAAGCGCAGATTGACATGCAGGAGTTCCAAATAGACTAGAGATCTCAGGGGCTACCGAGCTCGTTAGCACAAATTCATGTCACCCTGTCACATGTCTTTGCTTTGTGATTTGACCAAGCCGGTAAGGTAGAGAGCCAGTTCATGTTGCGTTCATATTACTTACTTCAGAGAGCTCTCTATACCCAAAACTGTTATATAATAAAGTCAAGTCAAGGAAAATGTATTTATTTTACAATAGACTCAAAGCAACCTTACAGATTCCAGAACCAACAGATACAAAAACTCCTGTAGAGAAATCCAATGGCGACAATGGCAAGGAAAATCTCCCTTAAAATTACAGGAAGAAACCTGTAAGTGACCCGTCCTTCTTGGGTGGCCTGGAGAGTAATCTGAATGAATAGGATTTACACAAAATTAATTTAAAATAAAAGTTATAACTAGCGCGAAGAATTAAAAAGCAGTTGGAGGTGTCTGTCACATCTAACAGGAGCAGCACTGTTGGCACAGCCTTTGACCTCTTTATGGCATTTTTCCAATGTGACTTACATTTCAATCAATTGAAAGTCAAGGACCTTGCTCAGGGGCCCGACAGTGGCAACTTGGTGGTGGTGGGGCTTTAACCAACAGCCTTCTGATTACTAGTACAGCACCTTTACCACTGAGCTACCACTGCACCAAACTCTTATAGTATCAGGGCTCAAGAAAGTAACACAAGAAGAAACAAGTCTGTGATTGTGTGGTGGTACATTGGTGGACTGAGTAGCTAGCATAGCAGTCTGTGTTCACAGTTCTTACTAGTGCTCTCCTCTCTTAGTTTCAGGTTGTCTGCTTACTTATTTCTTTGTTTTTTTTATTGCTTGCAAACCGATCACGTTCATTTTCTCCACTTGATGCTTTACAGCATCATATCAAATCTTACATCAAGTGGTTGGATTTATCTTGAGTCAGACACTGTGAGTGGGAATTTTTTTTCTTTTCTTTATCCAATATAGGATTTCTTTCTTGTTTTCTTTTTTTTAATCACACCATGAGTATGAGTGTTTCTTATACTTTTTGGCTTCTCTTTTGTTCTGATTCTGTTTGGTCACTGCACTTGGGTCCAGAATCAGCGTGGTGGTGAGTCATCCCCACCATTCTCATTACAGTGCTGAAAGAGGTAAACAAACCCTGCACCCCATCACCCTGTTATTAAAACTTTACTGGTGGTAGCACCAGGTCAAAAAATCTGAAGCAAAAGATGCTAAATCCTATGTAAATTCTAACAATATATGTAAATATTATTCTTTATGTGTCACTAGTTCAGGCAAAAAGAATATTTAGATATTCAAGGATGTCCTTCAAGCTCATGATTAATTGTCTACATACTGTTGGCTGTATAAAGTACATTGCATGCCCAAGAGTAAGTACACAAATGAGTTCTTCGGAGCCAGTGGGGACAATATAGAAGACATACCACGTCTGGAAGGATTCATAACTAATCCATGTTTTCTTTATTTATGGATAGTTGCTCTCACTGTTGTTATACTCAGTCTTCATCCGCCTCTCTGTGAGTCTTTTATGCTGAAATAAAGTTTCCCATGTTTTTACAGTTTCAAAAAGTAAGCAAATCTAAAATGACATCTCCCTGAAATTAGTTCCCATTTCCACAGACCCATGACTATAGCAATTTAGAAGAAAAGTTCCAAAGATGTCTAAATTTGGAGCTCTATTGAGTATAAATAAGAAATGAGCAATGGAGTTTTTTTCTTCATATCGCCAGTCTGAATGACATGAGGGAGGGGGTCACAGTGAGCAGATTTAATGTAATGGAGACAGACTTCAGACTGCTTCAGGGTTCCTAAACTCTTATTGGAAAGATGGTGTGTGGCCAGAGTTACCTAAGCTGTCATAAGAACACCTTATGAAGAAAAGTATGTATCACACCTTCTTCAGCTTAAGAAGTGAAGAGAGGATTTTATAAATGTATAAAAATTATTACACTTTTAAAGATTCAGGTTATTGGGGTAAATAATCATTACAGTCTGAATGTAACAACACATTCTAATCAATTAGAATAAAGACTGATGTACTAAAAAAATGAACCAGTGTAAATAAGTGCTAAGTGTCCCACTCATATTTACTTGTGACAAATAAAAAAAAAACAGTGTATTAGTGTCTGGAGTCTGCACAGAGTTGAGGAATAATGCAATTGGGTAAAAATTGGACACGCTAAAACCGGGAGAAAAAGGGAGAAAATGCATTTTATAAATACATTAAACAAAAATATTCAATAAACAGTGCTAATTTATTTTTTTTGCATGTTATCCACTCTACAAATTGTGACAATATCCACATTTACCACAATAACTAGCTTGTTTTATTTTTAAAGAAAAACAAAATAAATGCATCAATAGATTCTCTACTTAAAAATGCAGATAAAAATAAATGCATATAACAAGTAAAATTATTTACTTTTCGGAAATTGTGACAATATCCACATTTATCACAATACCTAGCATGTTTTATTTTGAAGAAAAACTAATTAAATGAATAGATAGATTCTGTAATTAAAACGCAGATAAAAATAAATGACAAATAACAAGTAAAATTATTTAATTTCCAGTTTTTTTTCCAAAGGTGTTTAATGGGGTTACGAAATGTACAAGCAATGAGCTAAGCAGCCTGCTATTATTATAAAAAAAAAAAAAAAAAACTTTTAGCTAATCCTTCATCATCCTTTTATTTTTTACTTTGAGTTTTTACTTTTGATTAATTTACTTTTAGTTTTATTGCTTCCTGCCAATGTAACCAATTTGGCTGGACGGCCGACTCTACAAAGCTTCATGGTTGCACCAAACTTCTATTTTACATTTTTTAGGACAACAAAGTCCTGGAAACACTAAAGTCTTAAATATTGTTTTATGTTCTTGCCTTGATCTCTGCCTTGCCACAAGGTCACTTATAAACCCCAGTGTGTGCCTTTCCAAACAATGGGCAATCAATTCAAATTGCAAAAGGTGCTCCAATTGAGTTCTAGACACATTAGATTTTTTTTTTTTGAAGACCTTTAAAAAAAAAGTGTAGATTGTTGGGTAAAATGGAATTAAAATGCACAAAGATTCCTAAAACTGTAGGGGACTGAGCTAACAGGAAGGCTAAGGCAAGGTAAACAACAACTGTTTAGATTCGAATTGTGCAAACAAGAATCTAATCTCACCAGGTAAAACACTAAACCTAGACATTTTAACAAGACAACAACCCTAAACACGAAGCAAAATTAGCTTAAGCATTATTTACACACTAAATGTTTTAAAAATAACAGTTATTCCAGTTTGTTAATAAGAACATGACTACTTTTAGCAATTCTAGTTTACAGCACTGCGTGACATTGTTGGTCAGTGGTCTGAAAAGTTTCATAATTGTTTGACACTGCTTATTTTAGCTAATGTTGTCCTTTCTAAAAATCCTCCTTTTTAGTAGACATGCTCTGTTTGCAAATGCCAGTCAGTCTTCAGCAATATGTTAGGTCTGGCCTTGTTAATTAATCCATGGTGCCATGCCAAGCTTGTTAATTTCCCCCTGTCATCAGCTAAGCAGAAGAAAAATTATGATGTGAAAACAATCTCTTTTTGCAGAGCTGGTCTCAGCAGCACAATGCTTCAGGTCAAAGTGTCGTAGCCGAGTTAGAACTGAACTGATGTTTGTGTGTGTATTGTTTTATGCACACGAAAAACATGAATTATGCAAATATGCAAAATATTCCAAGGTCCAGCGTCTCATGCCACCCTAAATCACCGCTGATATAATTGGCAGCTACTGATGCTAACCTTTTTTGTTATTGATGGCTAAAAACAATCGCAGGGATGCTGTGACACAAAAACATTGATTGGCAGATTAAGAATTCTGGAAGAGCTGATGGAGGAAGGTTGAAGGGGAGAAGGGGCCTCAGGTGGGATCTGATTATCGACAAACTTGTCATTGTTTTCTGTCACATTAAGTGGCAGAATGACGTTTCTGAAGGTTAGTTATTGCACGTCCCAGACCAAGCAAGCTTTCTCATCTCAATTCTCACTCAAGTAATTTATCACATTATGTATTGACTGCTTTCTTAATTACACTCAAGTTTAAAAGTAATTGGACAACGACACAATCTATTTTTCTTTGACTTGATCTGAATTTAAATAATTTAATTTAAATTTAATCCAATACTGGGGCGGCACGGTGGCTTAGTGGGTAGCACTGTCGCCTCACGGCAAGAAGGTCCTGGGTTCGATCCCCCGAAGTTTGCATGTTCTCCCTGTGTCTGCATGGGTTTCCTCCGGGAGCTCCGGTTTCCTCCCACAGTCCAAAAACATGCAGTCAGGTTAATTGGAGACACTGAAGTTCCCTATAGGTGAATGGGTGTGTGTGTGTGTGTGTATGTGTGTCTGCCCTGCGATGGACTGGCGTCCCATCCAGGGTGTTACTGTGTGGCTTGCGCCCATTGAAAAGCTGGGAAAGGCTCCCCCCCCCCCCCCGACCCTAATTGGATAAGCAGATAAGAAAATGAATAAATTAATCCTATATTCCACTCTCTAACAAGCTTATGGTCAGGTGTCCAGATACTTTTGACCATATGGTGTATGTTCTGTATCACTCTACTTCAAACTACAAGTCGCTTGTCACTTTGTTCTATAACTGATCATTTGAAAAATCAGGCTGCTTATGTCCATTCCTGATGATTGCTCAGATCTAATTTTTTCCATTTTTCCACTACACTTTTATTTTCTAGCACATTCTAACATGCTGCCACACATTCCAAAGCATTGCTCATCATTATTCTTTTAAAAAATCTTTTTACTTTAGCAATGCCAGGCACTCTGCAGCTAACAGGATGTTATCTGGTACGACATTCCACTTTCAAGGGACTTTTTTGTGAACGATGCAAAACAATACACTGAGGCTGACAGATGAGCAAGGTACTGCAGATCTGTTTCCTGATTTGTTTTTAAACACACTTAACTTAGTAGCAATGTGTAAACAAGAAGATGCAAAGCCTGGTGCTTAGACAGAACTATGTCTGATATTAGCAGGCTTTATGATTCCAGTTACACGTGTAACGATGATAGTCTATGTATTCTGCAGATGAAGGGCATTGCTTCATCAGTGTTGCTGTCACATCAGTGGCGCTGTGAAAAGCATCGGTAGCTCGATGGCACCACAAGGCTTGGCTCGGCTCCATCCCAAAGGCACATGTGAGGGCACTGTAAAGCAGGAACGCCAGAGCTTTGCTACTACAGTGCACATGGCTAGAAATTAAAAGGAACAATGATACAATCCCAAGCAGATAATATTTTTTGATGATGAGGAAGAATGAGGCAGCAGGCGGCAGCACTTTTTATTCAGTCGCTTTAGGACACAAAAATAACTAGATCTGAATGCACAGACCTCTCCTGATATGATCTTAACATTCAAAATGAAATTGAAGACAAATTATGAATAATGAATGTCCTTTTATTTCTGAGGTACGTACAAACTATGCAAACAATGCTGCACATTTCCATTTTTGTGTAAAAAAAAAACTGAAATGAAATTTTAAAACAAATCCCACAATAAATAAATGAATAATACAAATAAAAAAAGTATCCTCACCTAAACAAATTTGGCTGGAAAATTCCGAACCTGGCAACCGTGTAGTGACATCAACCAGGCGAGGTGAATAGCGCCAGTGCCCTCTGCTGTTTAAAGTGAATATTGCTTCATTATACATGTAAACCAATTTGAATCGTGACACATGTGAATCATTTTTAACTGTCTTGTGGTGCATCGTGACATCCCTAATAATAACTATATACAAGGGATCTTCATGTGATAATGATGTGAAAGCAGGTGCATCAGTGACTACACGCTCAACCAAAAACATTTTTGCTGATGGCATTAAAAAGTTGGTATGATGCTTGGTCAAAATTTAATCAGGTGAACTTTGAGCAACGTGGCAATCACAAAAATAGTGAGCCCAATGCTGCAAGCTAAGCAGCACCGCCAGCGCAGAAGCAGTTTTGCCGCCTCTCATGTGAATGCGCTCTCAAGATCTTAAGCTTGTGTACAACTGCTCAACCGTAGAAATCAAAATTATGAAGCTAACGATAGACCGTTATGGTGGAGCAGTGGGTAGCGCTGTTGCCTCATAGCAAGAGGATCCTGGGTTCAATGTTCTCTTTGTGTCTGTGTAGGCTTTCTCTGGGTGTTCCGGTTTTCTTCCACAAATCCAAAGAAATGCAGTCAGGCCAAGTGTGTCTGTGTTTGTGTGTGTGTGAGTGTGTGCTTTGTGATGGAATGGCGACCTGTCTGGGGTCTTTTCTGCCTTTTGTCTGAGTCAGACCCACCGCAAACCTGAACAGGAAAAAAACGGTGGTAAACAGACAATGAATGAATGAATGATGGACTGTTTTCATATAACTCAATCCATGTTTCCTACAAGAAATGTAAACCTGACGAGCTCCTCTATTCAAACCGCTGCTCATACAGCTTTACAGTTCTGTTACAACACACCTAGTGTTCATTCAGTGGCACAGAATGTTCACAAATGCCCTGAGAATAATGTGGTCGATGCAGAAAAAGAGCAATGCCACCTTTCCCAGCCAGGGATCATGGTCAACTCAGCATGTGCATTTTAAAACGGTGATGTATTTTCTACCTTTTTTCTTATTTCAGTGTTACATTACATGAATTCGATCACTGACAGTAGTGAAATAATAGCAGGTCATGTCGTTTTAAGAAGAATGAAGTAGCTATGTTAGAGCATTGTTTAATATCGATTTGCTCTGTATTGTCCAGGTAAAACTCAATTTTATGTGTGAAGCAGTCACTTAGGAAAAATGACGAGGTGTAAAAAACAAGGTGTAAAAACGATTTTGCAACCAAGCAGACAAAAGTCTGCATCAGTCATTGTACAGAAAATGATGTTACTAAAGGGGCGAGTCAAAGGCATCCTAAGAAAGGCAAAGACACACCGTGGAACATAAAGTGGAACCGGCATCTGGAAAACCATCTTTCTCTTTGCAGCTATGGGCGTTTTTTATGTACAGCACCATTATGTATATTGACAGTCAGGCAACAATTTTGTTTGCAATTAGTTTATGGATCTGACAGTGAAATTCATTTTTATACAAGGTTTTATATAATACGCTACAAGAGCAAAATATCTTTACTGTTGATTTTAACCTTGAAAGGGCGGCACAGTGGTAGTGGGTAGCACTGTCACCTCACAGCAAGAAGGTCCTGGGTTTGATTCCCAGGTGGAGCAGTGCGGATCCTTTCTGTGTGGAGTTTACATGTTCTCCCCTTGTCTGTGTGGGTTTGCACCAGGTGCTCTGGGTTTTCTCACTTCAAAGACATGCATTCAGATTAATTGGAGATACTAAAATCGCCCTATGTGTTTGTGTGTGAGTGTGTTTGCTCAGTGATGGACTGGCGATCTGTCTTTTGCCAGGTGAATTGGACCCACTACGACCCTTACCAGTATAGAGCGATGATAAAACAGACAATGAATAATTGTAACTCTAAATCAAGTAGCCATGTGCAAGGTTTAACAGCTGCCTGTTTGTTTGTATCCCTGTTTATCCTTCTCTTGCTGCATAGGTTTCCAATTGGGAAACTATCCACAGATCAAGGCTAAATCAGATGTCTTGATCCACTAGTAGGAGCTCCTAATCACCTGAAGGAGACGGGACTTCATAAAAATAAGCCACATGGCAAAACCAGCCTGGTTGTATCTAGTAGCTTGAGCCTAATGTACAGTATAAACAGAGGCTACTTCTGTGTATCGAATGTAGCTTGTTGGTTTGTGTGTGGATAGCACGTGTGTTTGGCTGTAGAAATATTATGGTGTTTTGGCTTGTGAATTAAAGCTCATTGATCTTAGCTTAAGTGTGATTGTTGGATGCTAACTATAAGAAAGTTAATGGGTCTGTCTGAAAACCTAGTGAGCTTTACATAGATGATCCTACGCGTTCCCAAGAAGAAGGCTGTCAAAATTCTTAGATACATTAAAATTCTGTCTACTGAGGTGCCTTAATTCTAAATGATAATCTGAAGGACTGAATAACGATGGAGCAAACGATGCTTCCCTAGCCGTGAAGGCAATCCCAGCATTCAGTGCAGCGCAACTTTTAAAGGTTTACAAATGTCATTTATTTGGAAATTCGAGCTTGCAGGGACAATTTAACCGTTTTCAGTACACAGAGGGAGATGTTAGCTTGTTGCAGCAGGTTGTGTTATTTCAGCCCTTTGGTTTGAATGGCCTGAGGCTAACTGTGTTAGCTTAGTAAGCTAAACCTGCTGTAATTACACAGCCATAATCACTGTCTAAGTAGTGCGTCTAAATAATCTGCTTTATGAGTTGAATGTCTTATTAGAATCCACTCTACTTAGATAGCTGCCCTGGTAGGCAGAAGGCAGCAAGGCAGCTCACTTTGTTTTCAGACAGACCCAATGATTTGCTGTTTAGCTAATATTTGATGCTAAAGCTTTGTTGTTTGGTTTATGAATATAAACTTTAAAGGATGTTATAAAACATTGTTCTGTTGCACCCACATTAAAACAACATGTAGAGGTAAAATAGGTGCCTATATCTACCATGTTAGCCTAGCTTATGTGTATACATGCTAGATTAGGGACATGTGTCTCCAATTGTATTTTTGTTTGGTTAGTAATGATCCACATGTTTTCCTTTTGGTTAAATAAATCACATCACTGTGTCATTGACTTCCAGCAAGCTCCACACTCTCTGTGTTACACCCCTGTGTACCCTTAGATCGCCATCCTGCAGGGATCTGTAACAAAGCCCTCGATGAAACTTTTTGCTCAGTGAACTTTAGCAGGTTTATTGTGATTCAGTACCAGTCCTAAATCATGTCGGGGTGTTTACTCAAGGATGATGGCATGTAAAGTCAGATAAATGATTGATGTTTTATAAACAGAGTGCAAATGATAATTTCTCCCCCCCAACCTCCTCCTTCCCCAAACTATTTCACCCGAGCGCAGACGGTAACCTCTTAGCCGATGACGAACTTTGATAAATGGCTTGTCTCCACCAGGGCCCGCTAGATGAAACGGACCTCCTCCTTCACCTTTTCCACAGCCTTTAGCAATAAGTCTGCTATAAGTGAAATAGGAAAATAGCCCCCACCTTTTCCTTCCGACACCCCTGCTTTCTTTTCTCTGAAGAACGTCTGACTCTCAATTCATCATTGAGTCGCCTTGCGCCACACGTTCGGACCATACTGAAAGGTCACTCTGGTCTGGTGTAGTCACAGATTTGGTGGGGGCAGAAAGAGTAGTCTTTGCTACATTTGACAGCTGTGAATTGCCATTTTTTTCCAGAACCACTGTGTCCTTCTGGAGCCTACACCTTTTACCAGATTTAAAAATATTTTATTTTGCTGCTGCCTTCTAGACTACTTACGCTTAGAGCTGTGCGTTGTTGAGCAGCATGTCTGAAAGATGTTCTTTTAAAAGATCACGTCTGACTCTATAAGATTTAATAGCAATCTTTACATCATTTTCTTGTCTTCTTATCCACCCTCTGCCCTCAACCATCACTGATGCAGACTCAAAAACAACACAGAAGAGAATGTACCATCCTTTATTATAACTCCCAGCATAATTATCCTTTTATTATACATCAGAATATGAAGTGCCCTGCTGACCTCACTAATACCCCTGTCCTCATCCCCTGCATTTATTGCTGTTCTCATCACAACCTCACTATTTGTAATACTGTGCTACAGCTCACCTTTACCATCCACATTTGCATTAGTTTAAAAGAGCTTTTTTGCCATGCCAGCTTCATAAATGTGTGTTATTGTATCTGTATTTATATTAATAATTATGTATTATTAATTATTAATGCATATTATTATTATTATTATTATTATTATTATTATTATTATTATTATTATTATTATTATTATTATTATTCATTTATTGTCTGTTTTACCACCAGAAACATACAGGTTTATTTTATTTTTATAATATATAATATTTTAATATTAAAATCTCATTCATGTCTGATTAGAAATCATTATTATTATTATTATTATTATTATTATTATTATTATAAGTAGTAGTATTGGAATGGTTACTATTATTATTATTATTATTATTGTTGTTATATTAATTATTATCATTATTTTTATTATTGTTGTTATAATAATAATACTAATACTAGTATAATACTACTACTACTACTACTACTACTACTACTACTACTAATAATAATAATAATAATAATAATAATAATAATTATTATTATTATTATTATTACTATTATTATAATTATTATAATAATACTTATTATTATAATTATTATTATTAGTAGTATTTTTTTATTGATTGTATAAACCTGTTAAGAATAGACGTGGCTGAAACACCTGATCTCAATAATTAGAATGGGTGTCCACATACTTTTAGCCATAAAGTATTTTTTATGTACTGGAAACAAAGTCCCTAAGTTTAAAAAAACCTGTTTCTTTTGATTCATTGGCTTACTTCACACAAAATTCAAGATTATTTAGTGCTTCTTTTACTACAAAAGCTTATCAATCATTGTAACATTTGGCGCAGATGATAATCAGACTTAGTTCCGCAGTGCCAGAGTAATTAGGCTGATTTACTAAGTTGCGCTTGGATCCCGGTTACAGCCACTTGCTAAATAATTAATCAATGCAACCATTTGACTCAAAAATATCTCGTTTTTTGCTAAACCACTTTTTCAGCACTCAGGGACAACAGTTGTGCTTTTTTCATGTGGAGTCATGTCCCCCGAGGACAGAACACGTCAGTATAGGTCATTCAAAATAGAATTGTTTTCCGAGAAAAGCTTCCGTTTGTAGCCAAAAGTAAAAGCTGCATGTGTCCTTTTCCGGATAGAATAGCCATCTATCATACTGCCTGCAGACAGGGCTTTATTTTAGCCAGATACTTTTTTTTTTTTTTGATGAAAAGGTCCTGCAATAAGTGAGGATAAAGGACACAGAGCTCAAATTGTTGCTCTGCTTTTTTTCCTTGATCAGGCTGGAGAGTCATTCTGTTTAATGACAATGTGATACTGAATGTGATAGACAAACAGGCAACAACAAAAACTTGGTGTCACACAGAGGTTTGTTTTCTAATTATTTTTGTCTTATTTGCCTCTGTCCTTCACAAAAATGCCAGCAGATGGATTGGCTTTTGTAAATTAATATACACCAATTAGACATAACATTATGACCACCTTCCTAATATTGTGTTGGTCCCCCTTTTGCTGCCCCATATGCAACAAACTGCGCTGCACTGTGTATTCTGACACCTTTCTATCAGAACCAGCATTAACTTCTTCAGCAATTTGAGCTACAGTAGCTCGTCTGTTGGATCGGATCACACAGGCCAGCCTTTGCTACCCACGTGCATCAATGAGCTTTGGCCGCCCATGACCCTGTCGCCGGTTTACCACTGTTCCTTCCTTGGGCCACTTTTGCTAGACACTGACCACTGCAGACCGGGAACACACCACAAGAGCTGCAGTTTTGGAGATGCTCTGACCCAGTCGTCTAGCCATCACAATTTGGCCCTTGTCAAACTCGCTCAAATCTTTACGCTCGCCCATTTTTTCTGCTTCTAACATCAACTTTGAGGATAAAATGTTCACTTGCTGCCTAATATATCCCACCCACTAACAGGTGCTGTGATGAAGAGATACTCAGTGTTATTCATTTCACCTGTCAGTGGTCATAATGTTATGCCTGGTGTATGTGAGTGAGTAAATGTGTGAGTGTGATGCCCTGAGATGAATTGTTGTCTAATCCATGATGTACACTCGATGACTCCAGATACAAAATAACCCTGCTTAGCTTTGCCAACCTGGAAATACCGGGTAGCATTCTCTCTAGAAATAATAATAAGCTAGAGAGACATTGTCTCTGTATTTTTGTCACTACTGTCTGGTTTAGAACAAACACATTCATGTTTCTCCTGATTGACCAAAGAAAGACAAGCCTTAATCTTCTGTGAGATTATGTGAGCTAAAAAAGAGCCCATCAATTAATCTGCCCAGTGATGATGAGCTGCACTTGAAAATAGGCAAGGTTATTATTTATGTGTCTCGGGGGACCCATTTACCCTTTCAAAGTGATAGCTGTTGTCCTATGTGTCCTAGATTGCAGATAATAAGTACCAGTGCCCAACTGGGGAAAAATATTTAAAAACTAGTTTAAAAAATAATAAATCAGTTGAACTGGTTAAAACAAACAGTGACAAGATTCATGTTTTTCCAAAAGGACAGTCAGCTTATTCAAACCTAGCTGGCTTTGATATTGTAGTTGACAGTAAAGTAGTAGATACTTACATTAAAATACAATACATTTAACTTTAAACTCACTCACTCACTCACTGTCTTAACTGCTTATCCAAATAGGGTTGTGGAGGGGTGCTGGAACCTATCCCAGCTTTTCAATGGGTGCAAGGCACACAGTAATACCCTGGACGGGGCGCCAGTCCATCGCAGGGCAGACACAAATACACACACACACACCCATTCACCTATAAGGCAATTCAGTGTCTCCAATTAACCTGACTGCATGTCTTTGGACTGTGGAAGGAAACCGGAGCTCCCGGAGGAAACCCACGAAGACACAGGGAGAACATGCAAACTGCACAGAAAGGACCTGGACCGCCCCACCTGGGGATCGAACCCAGGACCTTCTTCCTGTGAGGTGGCAGTGCTACCCACTTAGACACCATGCCACCCTTAACTTTAAACTCTATAAGTAAAAAAAAAAAGAAATAATCTGTAAAAGGGCAGGTCATGCCTCTTTACCAGGATGAACCCCTGTACCTTAAAGATATAAAAAATATATAAATACAAGAATGCTTAATCAAGGCAGAACAAAGTGGGATAAACAGATGGAAAAGAATTAAAACCAGTTGTCACAAATGTGCCAGCTACTCAATCCACCACAGTGTAGCAGACCAAGTTTTTAAAAAGGAATAATGAGAAAACTCAGTGGAAATTGACAGCAGCTACAAAAGGAGCTAAGCAGCCACTTCTGACCGTCTAACCCAGCCCGCATTCATTACACAGACAGTACATAAAGGTCCTGTAAATGCCCCATTATATCATTTGAACCGTTACGATATCTTAGACATGTGGGGTCACAGGTTTTACTTAGTTTCTGTTTGCTTATTGGAATAATTCACAAATTTCACACTTTTCACAGGTTTTGGAGTGTGTCTGTGGAACTTTGTGCCTATTATGTCAAACAAGCCTTGCATACAAGGCCAAGGCCCTTTCTGCTGGGAGTTGATGTCAGGGCTCTGTGCAGACAGTTGAAGTTCTCCACACAAAACTCACCAGACGGTGTCTTCATGTAGCTCGCTCAACCATTAAAAAAATGATGCACTGTGTATTTTGACACCTTTCTATCAGAACCAGCATTAACTTCTTCAGCAATTTGAACTACAGTAGCTCGTCTGTTGGATCGGTCCACACAGGCCAGCCTTCGCTCCCCACGTGCATTAATGAGCCTTGGCCACCCATGACCCTATCACTGGTTTACCACTGTTCCTTCCTTGGGTCACTTTTGCTAGACACTGACCACTGCAGACCGGGAACACCCCCTACAATGCACAAATTTCACACTTTTCACAAGTTTTGGAGTGTGTCTGTGGAACTTTGTGCCTATTGTGTCAAAAAAAAGCCTTGCATACAAGGCCAAGGCCTTTTCTGCTGGGAGATGTCAGGGCTCTGTGCAGACAGTTAAAGTTCTCCACACAAAACTCACCAGACAGTGTCTTTATGTAGTTCACCCAACCCATTATTGAAGTTTTCTCCAAACTGTCTAGTTTAGAAGGTTTTAGAAGCACATAATTTATCCTATTTCATTGATTTTATACACCTGGTGGTTTTTGGTAGAAGAGAAAAGGCTGCTACAGTCGTGAGGGGTGGCGTATTAATGCCTTTATTAATGCCTACAGTTTTCAAACTATAGCTCACGGTCAGGTGTCCACATATTTTTGGTAACACGGTGTATATACATATACACTTACCAGTCACTTTATTAGGAGTACCAACTAATTGCATATATATTTTTGCTTATTGTCTGTCTGACTGATTTACTGATCTCCACTGCTGAAGTGATTGACCTCCACACTTCCACAGGACGTCCATACCATAAATGAGCATGGCTTGGTGGCTAAGCGGGTAGCACTGTCGGCTTACAGCAAGAAGGACCCGGTTTCGATCCTCAGGTGGCCCATGTCTGTGTGGGTTTCCTCCGAGAGCTCCGGTTTCCTCCCGTAGTCCAAAGATGTGCAAGTGAGGTGAATTGGAGATACTAAAATGTCCATGACTGTGTTTGACATTAAATTTGTGAACTGATGAATCTTGTGTAACGAGTAACTACCATTTCCGTCATGAATGTAACCAAAAGTGTGTAAAACATGACTTTAAAATGCTAATAAATTAATAATAGTATACTGTACATCTAAAGCACAACATCAATAATTCTGGTAATTTAATAATTTGTCAAGGCTTATTGTTATTTGGACAAATGTATCATTTGTTAATAGGGTTGGCTAACAGTTGTTAATTACAAATGATACCTAACTATAATACATTACAATAATAACAATACTACATTAAAATAACAGTAATACAATAACACAATATAATAATAATGGATGAAAAACAGATTAAGTGAAATTCACAATTTACATTTGTAACAGTGTAGATGCTCAGTGCAGATCTGGCAGTCCACCCATAAAAAGGGTGTCAGCCGTGCACTTCTGTGTGGCCTATTTTGGCCAGCAGAGGGAGCATGGAGTCACAGTCACAACCTGTCATTTTCCTAATGATAGACACCTGTAACTCATGATCACTGATGCACTCCAGGTGTAACGGTTTTCTATAAATATTCTTCTTCCTGTCTTGTTTGCCAGCACATTGTCTGGTACACTTCTTTCTTGTGAAGCCATGATGCCGGACAATGAGGATCAATCCAGTTTTCGCTTACACATAATGCCAGCACATAGGCTGCACTGCAGGGCACGGATCCTAATGTGGGTGGACTGCCAAATTTCCATTTATCATCCACCCCATTTTAACATTCTTCCCTTAAGATCTATTTGGTGACCACTAATTCCAAAAAAACTTTACAACTTACAGAAGCAGTATAACTCACCATATTTCATTCCCAAAACTATAATGGATGGTGCCAGTGTAAATCAGACATTCATGGAACTCTTTGATAGGAATGAGCAGTAGCTCATGAAAAATGTCCCTCTCCTGGATCACTGAATGAAGGCTGTAGGCGAATCCCCACACCGATATGCACACAATCACATTCTCCTTTATTGGAAAAGTGCTGAAACAATTCTGGGTCACTTTTATTGAATTGAGACCCAGAGTTCTATTCAAATCATCCTCATCAGTGGCTAACAGCTGCTCATTTTTCTCAGCCTTACGATATAGCTGAAAGCTTGATGCAGATGATGCTAAGCCGCTTATTTATTTGGTGCAAGAAAGTAATGTTCTTATCATTAATAAACTTATTTAATAAAGCAGTTTGATTAAATGAAGTGCATCATAAGAAAAAAAAATAGTAAAACAAAAATTTTTTTTCCAGGTAGTCATTTAAGAGGCTTGCACAATGTCTTTCATTTCAGTCTATCATTATGGCTTACAAATGAAAACATGGCAGACTTTCTTGACAAATAGCTAGCAACTTACAGTACTGTGGTTGTGAGAAAATCTGCTATAGTTTATATATATATATATATATATATATATATATATATATATATATATATATATATATAGTTCAGGTAGTTATAATGTATTAATCCAGTACTTACGGGTGTCATTTACTTAACACACTAAAATAAATAAATAAATAATTAATTAATTAAATGAAATCTAATCACAAACTGTGACTAAAGGCGAGGTTCTGTGCCAACATTTCACTTGCAAAAAGTGCACTCCTTTTATAATAATATATTTTTATATTTTTATATTAATAATAAAATAATAATAAGTATTATTATTATTTTTTTTATTATTATTATTGCCTAAAGCAGTTTTACAAATATACACAAATGTATTAATGCTTGAACAAATGAATAAAAATAAATAAATAAATTTTAACCTGAATACAAAGCAGTGTGACGGTTATGGGCTAGACGAGACAAGAGTGGTGGAAACACTTGCAGAGAGGTTTCTAATAATGAGTTTAATAATAACAAAAGACATGACAGGGTTACACAAGACAAGACAAACACAAAACCTATGCTAAATCTAAACTTAACGTTATGCTAACGCTAAACATGAACCTAGACTAACAAGACATGAACAAGACTGAACAAGACTGAACAAGACTGAACAAGACTAAACAAGACTAAACAAGACTAAACAAGACTAAACAAGACTAAACAAGACTAAACAAGACTAACACTAAGCATGAACAAACAAGAGCATGGACTAGCCAGCAAACCACCATGACAAAGGCAAACCAAATTATAGCATGGCAAACCAAAATTCTTTTGGATCCACAGGCCTCCTTAAATCCCCTGAGCATTCTCCCCAAACCAGAGGCACCTGTGAATCATTAACAGGGACCCAATCACAAAAAGGGGCGTTGGCTTGACTGAAAACAAAACAATATGTGCTCCTGGAGTGAGGGGCGTGGCACATAAACAAAGTCCAGGATTTGTTTTTTCTATTTAAATAAATCTTACTTTGACTTTGTGTTACGATTTACTGATGGGTGGACTCAATCGCGGGGTGTATGTCGCCCTGAGGGGGCAGAGTCGATCCGAAGCAGAACTCAGAGAACCCCTTCAAGACAAAAAATGAAACCGCGGAACGGAAAGGGGCTGGGCGAGCCCAAGCCAACTGAAAAAGAGAAGATAACAAAAGTTTCACTACTCTGAAGTGGCGAGCCCAACTAAGTACGAGATATAAAAGAAAGGGGGCTAAAGAGCCCGGTTCGCTACACCAGACACGACCAAAAGCCGAATCGTGATGCGCATTTGAAACGCGCCTCGGTGTGATTCGAACCGACGCCGTCCTATACTAACCCGCGGTGACTTAACCGGATGCGCCACAGCGCCACTAACAAATACGGCGCTGGTGAGCAATATGAAGGGCAAACAAAGGATCGCTTCTTTTGTAAATAAAGAGATTAATTCTTTCTATCTCTGACTATTTAAAGGCGATATCAAACAAAGGGGTAATTATGAAAGGAGCAGGCTAAAATATAAACCCGTCTTAACCAAAAGTGGATTTAATGAGAGAATTCTAACGCGTTACGCCCACACCCGAGTGAGAGGCGATACGCTCGTGAACACCACCGATGAGTACGGAAAACCCCGAGCTCATGGGCGGGACGAACTGAGCTTGGTCTGTCTAGCGACCATGCAGAGAAAGCACAGCGAGGAACGTAAAGCGACACAACGAGCACAGGAAAAGAGAAGAGACTTAAAGGGCAAATTCCCAAGTTTAATTAGGGAAATGCATAGTAGTCACACCGGTCCTGACCTGTCCCTGAGTCACTTTGATTACCTCGACCGTAGGTCTACCGCGAACCCTCTATGAGGCCTCGCGTTACCAGTATCCCTAACGAACCGTGCAAGAGAGCACAAAAGAGGGTGTGACGGGGATGCCTGGCTAAGCGTTCCCTTAAGTACCTGCTCAGCCAGGTGTTCCCCGTTGCTGCTGATTGCGCGAGGGCGGCTTGGGCTTTGTAGTTCTGCTCCCCCTAGTAGAACTACCACGAACCCGCCCTCGGGTGGCAATGAGAGGAGTCTCACGCGCTTGGCTCCCCCTGGTGGGCGCAGAGGGAGTCAAACGGCTTCTGTCCGTGCAAGCACCGGAGTCAGCTGAGTGAGACGCGGATCGGCCCCCCCTGGTGTCCACCAAGGGGACGGACCGACTCCTAACAGTACCCCCCCGTCTAGAAACGGCTCCCGACGTTCCCATGCCTGCTGCTCTGTTCTCTCGGAATTCGCGTATCAATGCTGGGTCTAAAATATGACGAGCTGGAACCCAGGACCTATGTTCGGGTCCATAGCCCTCCCAGTCTACCAGGTACTGGGTGGACCCCTGGACCCGTCGCGAGTCGAGCAATTGGCGGACGGAGTAGACCGGACCTCCGTTGATCACCCTGGGAGGCGGTGGGTGCGGTTGCGGCATGGTCCGGCATAAGTAGGGTTTTAGACGGGACACGTGGAACGTGGGATGAATCCTCATCGCTGGGGGGAGATCCAAGCGATAGGCGACAGGATTTATTCTCCTGATGACCTTAAATGGACCCACGTATCGGGGGGCCAGCTTCCCAGACTCGCCTCTAAGGGGCAAGTCCCGGGTGGAGAGCAGCACTCGCTGGCCCGGTCGAAACCGGGGGGCTGCCTGACGTCTCCGGTTGGCCGTGCTCTTCATGGTGGCCGCACTGGATTCCAGTGCGGCCTTGGCCCTGCGCCAAGCTTGCCTGCACCGGCCAACGAATTGCTGAGCTGCCGGGACTCCTACCTCTCTTTCCTGGGATGGGAAGAGTGGGGGAGGGAACCCAAACTGGCACTCAAAAGGCGACATGCCTATGGCCGAGTGCCGGAGGTTATTGTGGGCGTATTCAGCCCAGGGGAGCTTGTCGGGCCATGAGCGCGGGCAGCCGGAGGTCAGACATCTGAGGGAGCGAGTGAGATCCTGGATGACCCTCTCGGATTGCCCATTTGACTCTGGATGGTACCCAGAGGTCAGACTGACCGAGACCCCCATTAGCTGGCAGAATGCTCGCCAGAACCTACTCACAAACTGAGGGCCTCGATCTGAAACGATATCCATGGGGATCCCATGGGGCCTGACAACATGTTGGAGTAGGTTCTGGGCGGTCAGCCTGGCCGAGGGAAGTCCCGAGAGAGGTATAAACTTACAAGCCTTTGAGAAACGGTCAACAATAACCAGGATCGCGGTCAGCCCTTTGGAGGGAGGAAGGCCCGTGACGAAGTCCATCGAAATATGGGACCAGGGCCTTGAGGGGACGGGTAGGGGCATGAGCAGCCCCTGGGGCCGTGCCCTGGGTTCCTTGTTCTTAGAGCACACATCGCAGGTTGAAATGAGGGCCCGGACCTCCTTCTGCATGGCTGGCCACCAGAAGCAACGTTTAAGAAAGTCCAGGGTGCGAGCAACCCCTGGGTGACCAGTGAGGTTTGATGCGTGACCCCACAAAAAAACCTGACGGCGCATGCTGGACGGCACAAACAACTTCCCTTCAGGGCCCCCACCGGGATCGGGTTCCCTGCGCTGAGCTGCCAGGACCTTGCGCTCAATGTCCCATATAAGAGGGGCTACAATAAGAGCCGCTGGGATGATGGGTTTGGCCTCTGAGTCTGGTTGGGGAGGATCCCATTGACGGGAGAGAGCGTCTGGCTTGGTGTTCTTAGAGCCGGGACGGTACAAGAGGTTGAAATTGAATCTCCCGAAAAACAAAGACCAACGGGCCTGCCGGGAGTTCAACCTTTTGGCCTGCTGAATGTAGGCCAGGTTTTTGTGATCCGTCCATACTAAGAACGGAAGAGGTGCGCCCTCCAGCCAGTGACGCCATTCCTCCAAAGCCAATTTGACAGCCAGAAGTTCCTTATCGCCAATGGGATAATTACGCTCGGCTGAGGTGAGGCGGTGGGAGTAGTAGGCGCAAGGGTGCAGTTTCCGATCCTCCCCCGAGCGTTGCGAGAGGACCGCGCCTACCCCCACATCTGACGCGTCCACCTCCACAATGAACGGGAGCCCTGGGTCCGGAAGATGGAGTATGGGAGGGGAGGTCAGGAGCTCCTTAAGGGCGTCAAAAGCCTCTTGGGCCAAGCGGGGCCACTTAAAGCGACCTATCAAGCGTTTGGTGAGCTCGATAAGAGGGGCGGCTACGGAGCTAAAGTTCCGGATAAAACGCCGAAAGAAATTGGCGAATCCCAGAAAACGCTGAACGGTGCGTACTGAAGTCGGGACTGGCCAGTCTTTCACCGCCTGGTTCTTGGCGGGGTCCATCCTCAGCTCACCATGGGATACAATAAATCCCAGGAATGAGACGGAGGTTGCATGGAAGATGGATTTCTCCAGTTTCACAAATAAGTTGTGTTCCAAGAGTAGTTGGAGAATCCTTCTAACATGGGTAATATGTTCCGTGAGGGAGCGACTATAAATGAGGATATCGTCCAGGTAGACAAAAGCATACCGGTCCAGGGCTTCACGAAGTGCCTCATTTATGAATCTTTGGAATACCGCTGGTGCGTTAGTAAGGCCAAAAGGCATCACCCTATACTCGTAGTGCCCGGTCGGGGTGATAAAGGCGGTTTTCCACTCATCTCCCTTACGAACGCGAACCAAATTGTAGGCACTGCGAAGGTCCAATTTAGTGAAAATCTGGGCCTTCTGCAGTGTCTCAAAGGCGGTGTGCATCAGGGGCAGAGGATAACGGTCCTTGACCGTGATAGCATTTAAACCCCTGTAGTCAATGCAGGGGCGCAGGGTTCCATCCTTCTTGCCCACAAAGAAGAACCCTGCGCCCGCTGGAGAACTAGACGGTCGGATGAATCCCAGGGCTAAGGCCTCCTGGATGTACTCCTCCATGGCCTTCCGTTCGGGGGCCGCGAGTGCAAAAAGATGGCCCCTAGGAGGCGACGTACCGGGGAGCAGGTTGATCGCGCAGTCGAAAGCGCGATGAGGAGGCAATTGTTGAGCCTTGGCTTTGCTAAACACCTCCGCCAGATCATGATACACGGCGGGCACGGAGGAGAGGTCAGGAGGGGATGCCGATGGTTTGTTTAACAGGTCGCCCGGTGGTCGGGGCCGTATAAGACATGACTCCTGACACTTTGGACTCCATGAGTAGATTGAACTTAAGTTCCAATCGATGACCGGGTTATGTAGCCTAAGCCAAGGGTAACCCAGAATCACTTGCATCTTGGGGGAGCGAGTGACAAAGAAAAACAAATTCTCAGAATGTTCCCCTAGACGCATTGTGATGGAAGGGGTTCTAAATCGGACTGAGCCTTCCCCCAGGGGATTGCCGTCTATAGCCACTATAGGGAGGGGTGTGGTTAGGGGTTGAGGAGTAATGCCGAGGTGTCTGACCAGTTGGTGGTCCATGAAGTTATTGGCCGCCCCCGAATCCACCCAGACCGCCAATTTACCTGATGAACCGCCTCTCCATTCCAGGATGGCTGTCAGCGAAAGACCGAGATCGGGAGAAATGAACCGGCCTCGACCCGAGCTCCCCTTTAGGGCCGGGCCGGCACGTTTCCCGATTGTGGGTGCTTTCCCCGGCGGCCCGAGGCTCCGAGATGGAAATTACGAGAAGTGCCTATTTGCATAGGTTCTTCCTCCACCGGAGGAGACACAGATGACCTGGCAACTTGGGGCCAGTAGTCCCTCGGGCTCGTAAACCGATTATCCTCCACCCGTTCACGGGCACGCTGTTTGAGGCGGAGGTCGAGGCAGCTTACCACCTCATATAGTCGGTTAAGTGAGGATGGGAGGTCGCGGGTCGCCAATTCGTCCTTAAGTCTTTCGCTAAGACCACGAAGAAAAATGGCCCTTAGAGCGGCCTGATCCCACCCACACTCGGCGGCTAGAGTTTTAAAATCGATTATATAATCCGTGGCCGAGCGGGACCCCTGCCTCAGGTCCAATAGGCGAGGCCCTGGTTCCTTGCCCCCCTGAGGAACATGAAAGGTCTCCATAAGTGCTTTGGAGAATTCTTTCTCCGATTCGCACTCAGGTGCCTTCTGTTCCCACAGAGCTGTGGCCCAAAGTAGGGCACGGTCCGACAGCAGCGAGATCATATAAGCTACCTTTGACCGCTCGGTGGGAAAACGGGAGGCTTGTAACTCAAATATCAGAGAGCATTGCAGAACGAAACCCCTGCATCGGTGGATCTCCCCCGAAAAGCGCTCGGGGGGGACGATCGGGGGTTCCGGGTTATGCCCCCCCGGAGGAGTGCTGACCGAGGACTGGGAAACCGCTAGCGTGCTGAATCGTTCAGCTAGCTGGCCAATCAAGTTCTCATGTCGGTGGATTGCCGACTCCTGCAGCTTGACGGCCTGCTGCAGGGTTGTGTGACCCGCTGAGTCCATTGTTGGTCACACCCTTCTGTTACGATTTACTGATGGGTGGACTCAATCGCGGGGTGTATGTCGCCCTGAGGGGGCAGAGTCGATCCGAAGCAGAACTCAGAGAACCCCTTCAAGACAAAAAATGAAACCGCGGAACGGAAAGGGGCTGGGCGAGCCCAAGCCAACTGAAAAAGAGAAGATAACAAAAGTTTCACTACTCTGAAGTGGCGAGCCCAACTAAGTACGAGATATAAAAGAAAGGGGGCTAAAGAGCCCGGTTCGCTACACCAGACACGACCAAAAGCCGAATCGTGATGCGCATTTGAAACGCGCCTCGGTGTGATTCGAACCGACGCCGTCCTATACTAACCCGCGGTGACTTAACCGGATGCGCCACAGCGCCACTAACAAATACGGCGCTGGTGAGCAATATGAAGGGCAAACAAAGGATCGCTTCTTTTGTAAATAAAGAGATTAATTCTTTCTATCTCTGACTATTTAAAGGCGATATCAAACAAAGGGGTAATTATGAAAGGAGCAGGCTAAAATATAAACCCGTCTTAACCAAAAGTGGATTTAATGAGAGAATTCTAACGCGTTACGCCCACACCCGAGTGAGAGGCGATACGCTCGTGAACACCACCGATGAGTACGGAAAACCCCGAGCTCATGGGCGGGACGAACTGAGCTTGGTCTGTCTAGCGACCATGCAGAGAAAGCACAGCGAGGAACGTAAAGCGACACAACGAGCACAGGAAAAGAGAAGAGACTTAAAGGGCAAATTCCCAAGTTTAATTAGGGAAATGCATAGTAGTCACACCGGTCCTGACCTGTCCCTGAGTCACTTTGATTACCTCGACCGTAGGTCTACCGCGAACCCTCTATGAGGCCTCGCGTTACCAGTATCCCTAACGAACCGTGCAAGAGAGCACAAAAGAGGGTGTGACGGGGATGCCTGGCTAAGCGTTCCCTTAAGTACCTGCTCAGCCAGGTGTTCCCCGTTGCTGCTGATTGCGCGAGGGCGGCTTGGGCTTTGTAGTTCTGCTCCCCCTAGTAGAACTACCACGAACCCGCCCTCGGGTGGCAATGAGAGGAGTCTCACGCGCTTGGCTCCCCCTGGTGGGCGCAGAGGGAGTCAAACGGCTTCTGTCCGTGCAAGCACCGGAGTCAGCTGAGTGAGACGCGGATCGGCCCCCCCTGGTGTCCACCAAGGGGACGGACCGACTCCTAACACTTTGCTGGTCTTACATCTCTGATAATTGCTCCTAAATCTTGAACCATTTTTAGACATGTCTTAGCTCTGCTGATATTTTCTTAGATTATTACATGTTTAATTAGCTAAGCTGCCTCACCAATGGAATCTGATGTATTGGCTGATCAAGCAACAGTAAGGCAATTACGTTTGTACCCAGATGAAATGGGTGTCGGGTAATTTAGTCTGTAACATAAAGGTAAACATGTTTTACCAATTTAGGTTACTCAGGTTTTATGGAACATCATGTTTTATATAATGATTTAAATTATACTGCTTGTGTGACAAATATACAAGAACAAACAATTCTAAAAAGAATACTTACTTTTGTTACAGCAGTTTCATGTTGAATTTTTTCCTTTCTTCGGGTTTACCTATTGTTGTGTGTAAAAACAACATATGCTTGTTTCACTTTGTATTCTGTTTTCAGTCTGAGAGCTGATGATAGCTCCAGCTTTTTACATAATTTGCCATAGAATTTGCAGGTCGACAAGAAACATCTGCAATAACAAGCGCAGTTGGAGCAGCAGCATGTCATTTTCCTTTATTTTGCTTGCACTCCAATAAACAGACAACACATAATATCATGCATGTTTGAGATCACAGCCAGGTAGCAGCTGAATTGCACATTTGCGGCTCACAAGGACAATGTTGCCAGTCACAGTGGATATAGTCAAATTTAATATACCATATTCAATTGAAATGATTATTTTTTTGTTCTTTTTTTGTTAATTACAGCTTTGATCAATCCGCATGTATGTTACTTTTACTTGGTGCAGATGTGAAAGAAATAAAGCATTTGAGTTTTGAGCAGATTTCTTTAGCAGATTTTTATAACATATATTACAAGTATTGGAGTTTAGTTATTTAATTTAGATGTTTTTTAATTAGGTGAATGAAACAATAAAGAATAAAACATACTTAAATTAATAAATAAATGCATGTCCTCTAAAATAAATAATAATGAAATACTAATCTTATAGACAGTTGAGGATAATTCCAGAAAAAAAATAGCCCAGATGCAATTTAGGGACAGCAAAAACACATATGTAATATGAAATAGAAGCTGCATAAACATGAATAACACTGTACTCAGTCAAGCCAACTTGACATCCCTGTGGACTTAAGGGCTACTGTGGAAAAGAAGCTTTTCCTTCTCCCCTGTTATGACCCCAACTCTCCTTGAAAGAAAATAAAGGGCAATGCTATTTACAGTATTTACAGGAGAAAACTATTTACAAACCACCAATACATATATTCAAGCTTCAGGGTGACCCCGGGCACATGGAAACAAAAGAAAATCCCCTCTACTGACACCTAGGGGCTTACAGCCAGCACATCCCCCGACCCCACTGTTATTACCAACTAAATTCAGTCAGGCTTTGAGGTGACAATTGTGTAACAAATACTTCTTTCTTGCACTACACTAAACCCACAGCAACATCAAATGTGACTGGACTGGGGACAGTGTCTGCCCAAAAGTGTTTTCCACTTTATCATCATGCCTTACAAATGAAAGCATGGGACACTCTGTTCTCAAATAGCTAGCATTCTAAAGTACTGTGGTTATGGGAAAATCTGCTGCTATAGTTGTTTTCTAGTGTATGCTGCTTTATTAGTTTCTGTGTATTTGTACTGTAGTCAGATTGTCTTTTACTTAATACCCAAAGTACTATAAGAAAACAAATGTCAAACACCTCACAGACAGAGACTGAAGGTGAGATTTTAAACCAGGTCCCCAGAACCCTTATGTTATTACAATTCAGTCAGGCTTTAAGTTGCCAATTTTAGAACAAATACTTGTTTCCTGCTCGTTTCTTTAAACCCATAGCAACATAAAACGTAGCTGAACTTGGGAAAGTGTCACCCGCGGATTCCTGTTTTTTTAGTGTCTTTTAGAGTACATCTGGCCATCTGGACACATTCCCTCCCAACCATGGCGAGAGGTTACTGTTCCATGTATTTTGCTGCGGGTGCAGTCAGACTAGGGATATTTTATATGGGCAGAGAGGTCAGCAGCTATAGTAAATCATACTTGCCAACAAGGATATAAAAAATGCCACATCAAGAAGACATCAAAAATAAAGTCTGAAAAGAACTTTTGTTCTGTTTTTCTATATTTCTTTGTGTGTAGAAGTGTATTCGGTGGTAGAAAAGTGGAATTTTATTGTCATTTTAACGATATATTATTATAGCTGTTTATAATTCAAGGCCCCCTTGTTTCCTTCCACTTCATGGTGATTTGCTCGCACCTTACCTTATTATTATCATGTGTATAACTTACCCATGTTTTCCCTGTTTAGTTTAAGGGGTTTTCGTTGTTGATTAAAGTTGATTAAAGATTTCTGGATAGATCCATGTTCCCTGCTCTAGCTTGACTTTAAGATCTATGTTCTTTGTTATAGTTAACCTACGTCCATGTGACTTGTTATAACCTGACCTATATATCCATGTCCCTTGTTGCAGTTTAACCTTAGCCTTAGTCTTATTTTGGACCTAGTTCTGTCCTTATTCTAGTCCTTGTCCTTGTATTCCCCGTCGTGTCTTGCCCTCATGTTCACATTAGTGCTTAGTTTTAGCTTGGGAATCAGCATTTCTTGTTTAATTTAGTTTAGGGTTGATATGAGGGTTCTTCAAAAAGTTCCTGCACTTCTGACATCACTTGTCTATATAGTCACCTTCTGGTGCATTTCTCCCTCAAATGGGAATACCAACTTTTTAATGCCATCAGCAAAAATTGTTTTTGGTTGAGTGAGTAGCCAATGATGCAGTGCTGCTTTCACATCATCATCACATGAAAATTGTCTTCCCCTTAAAGCTTCTTTCAGCGGTTTAAAAAGGTGGAAATCAGAAGGTGCTAAATCTGGAATATGAGCGTCTCTCAGTCACAACAAATTACTACTCCTCTCACCCTCACCATTTCCAACAAAAATATAAAAGTGTGGAAACTACTAGTTTGACTCTAAAAGTTTCCATGTATTAGTTTGCATTAGGGTTAGTATAGCAGTTAGCTTAGCATAAGTCTTTAGCCTAGTCATCCATGTTGATAGTCTAGCTCCCCCTTGTGTTCACAGTGTGTGTTGTCGCGTGTGTTCACCTAATCCTTTGTCGTTGCCTTGTTTTCTATCTTTGTATTTAATTAATTTGCATAGAGTCCTGTTAAATAATCTGTCTTAGATGGGCAGACATAACATATAGGGTACAGTACGTAGTGAAATTAAACATACAGGGGTTACATGCAACAAGAGACAACAGAACTAACTAATACACATGAAGTACACGCATGCAAATGTGTGCAAGATGGAACAGAACAGTGTGATTATTGTGCTTTAGTGACAATGACCAGTACACTGTACTGGTTGTGTTTATGAATGGAGTTTAAGAATATAATACTGTATGTTAATACACTGTGTATTACAGTAATTAAAAAAAAAATGTGAGCATAACCCGATTAGCAGCAATTACAGCAATAATTACAGAAATCAGCAAAAAGAGTCTGCTGTGAAATTTAAAGCCTCCAGATTCAAGAACAGTTTCTTCATCTGGTCTGTAGGGACCTTACAAAACAAATATCCACAAATGGACTTTTGTTACCTGTATGTACCTATGGTTTTTTTTTAATCTATGTTAACTAAATATTGGTCTTATATCTGTTTGCAATGCACCCGGGTTTTAGCTTCTGCAATTTCATTACATGAATCATATTTCTGATTTTACTTTAACTATTAAATACACAAATGGTACAGTTCCTGGTAGAACCGTTTTACTGTAGAACAGTTCATATACTAAGTTCTTGGTAGTGGACTCCCTTTTTTGCACTCCTTACTGCCTCAGTCACCTGGGTGTATTCTGCTACATTATACATACAGAGCCGGTAGTTTCTATACGCCTGAGCCAGAAGCTACTTTCCTGGTTGGAAGTCTACAATTGCACTCTGCATCTGCCATTAGCAAGGTAATTGTTTAGCACTCAAGCCAGACCTATATAGCATTCACAGGCACTGGGGACTTTAATGTGCTGTTTTGCTGCTTTCCATTCAGCATGAAGCAGTAAAACAGTCTGAAGAAACAGGAATCTACAATCCTTCTCAAAGAGAAAGCAGTGGCAGCAGGAAACAAAAATGGCACCAACTCGAATCTGTCTATCATTAATAGTTTATATACTAATATAACAGTTTAAAATGACACAATGTAAATATATAACATAAACATATACCAAAAAGATGTCTACACCCATACCAAATAGAGCTCAGGTGTTGTAACCAAACTTGCTTTTTATTGCTTTTTTTGATAAATTTTTTATCTAATCACCTGATTTATATTTCTGTCTCTTCTGCTGCAACCACAACCATCATACCCTCCCTTCGACACGTGCATACTTCTTTTTACCTACGTAAGGCAGGTTCATATCAGAATCTGTATTGAGTCACACACCGATCCCTGTTATCCCCTGCCTCATTGTGCAGACACCCTTGAACAACTAGCAGAGGTCATGATTCCAGCCGTTATGAGGAATCTCCTCTGAGAATCTACAGACGAGCCAATCATTGTCCATTTAGGCGCATGTCCTCAAGATGTTAGCTCTGGTGTCCTAGCGTGTTTCGCTGCTAATAGTCACACCAACTTTAACCAACTTTAACTGTTATCTGTTAGTCTTCTTCTTATTATTATTACACCCGTTTTTTTGTCCAGCTTTCTTTGTCCGCAGTTTTGTAGATATTGGCGCCGTTCCAGCTCTAAATCGCCAGGCCCGTTGATAACACTGCGACTTGTGTTTAGGTTTTGGATAAATTAAAAGCTGCTGGACACTGTCCACAGTCGAGTGAGCTTTAAATTGCTAGGGCTTGAAGACTGCAGTGCAAGAAAGAAGCCTATATCTAAAATCAGCATCCTACAGCTAAGTAAACAAGTAAAGTTTGTTCCTGATTATTTAAGCCAGCTTAATCAGACAAAAAATCTTTTAGTATTTTTATATGAAACTGAGCAATAGATT
The DNA here is from genome assembly GCF_030014385.1 of Trichomycterus rosablanca. Taxonomy (NCBI): domain Eukaryota; kingdom Metazoa; phylum Chordata; class Actinopteri; order Siluriformes; family Trichomycteridae; genus Trichomycterus; species Trichomycterus rosablanca. The sequence goes on from NC_086004.1 coordinate 24,392,356, forward strand.
TTGAACCCAGTGTCACATTATATGATCAGACTCAGTGGATACACTGTGACATCATGTTATTAATCCCAAAATTCCATTGGCATAATGGTGGCAATGTTATGCCTAAAAAAGCACAATTTAAAGGGCAAAGATGAAAGATTTGGAGACGTTCGTGACTGGTAAAAATAGAACAATATCCATTCAAGGAGAACATTAGAAGGATAATTTCCCATCCATTACCACCCATTCCAGCTGCTACGCCATTGTTAAAAGGGTCAAACGACCCTGAGAATAATAATTCAAATTAATGTGAGTAATAAAGTTGGTATATTAAATCATCACTCATTAAATAGCTCAATTAAACAAAATAACAAATTTACAGTGTTCCATACATGACCCTCCTTTTGCTGTCCTGCTGCCGGTGGTATTATTATTAGATGAGCCTGTAGTTGTGCTCATATTGTGGGAATTTGATCTAAAATTTCTAACACTGCTAGTATTTTTTATTAGCTGTCTGGCTGACGCAGCTCCAAGATCACCAATCCCTACAACCACAGAAAATCTATTTTGCGATGAGCAATTTTGTCTGTGACAGCAAAATTGGGCCACTGATGACACACTTTAGAAAAGCAGGGACTTCATCTTGAATGACATGTTTCAGTGGTACTTTGATTCTGCCTGAACATCTGTATGAATTTCATTTCAGCATAGATTATTATCTTTCTAGTCTTGGCAAAAAGGCTACTGTTCTATGTACTTTGTAATAGTACTTACTCTTCTTATATGGGCAAAAAGAAGTCACAAGCTTTTGTCAGTCATAATCAATGATTCCATTCAGTTGCCCTGACATACAGACTGCTATAGCATGTATATTTTTTATACTTATGGCAAGTTTTTAACATTTAAAAGCCTTGTGTATTTCTGCTTGTGTACATTTGTGTTAAGTGTTACTGGTTTTCTTGTATTTTTGTGTACTTGTGCAAGTGTCTGTGTGCTCCAGTGACGGTGTGATTTGTCTCACCTTGTGGTGTGAGTTCTGCGCTGTAAACAATACCATGCGCCGTGAACTGTGTGCACTCACCCGTAAGCCTCCTATAACCAGGCAACGCAGTCACCTGCAATCCCATGTGGAACATACCCCATCAGCCCAGAGGACTGTGTATTCTGTGGACCAATCACACCTCGTGCTCACACCTCTGCTCACCTCTGAGCATTCATCATAATATAGGTTAGAGGAGCAAGCATTCTTCTTGCCAACGGGGGACTGAAGCTGGATCGCTTAGCTTTAGTCATGTACCATTTCTGCTGGCCATTCGAACGCTTGAAAATAACTTCAAATGGCAAAACGCGGGCATCTATCTTCATCAGGCTGCACTGGGACCTATGTGGGTGTAAGCATCAGGTACGAGGAGAGCAAAATCTAATATTGGAAATATATGACGTTACTGACCTCTGTGAGTGTGTGTATACATACAGGAAGGGGTCAAATAAAAATATCCTATTAAAAAAATACAATTAATAATTCATAGCTACAAACCCAACTGTACTTCTTACTTTAATTGGGTTGATTATAAATTAATAACATGCATAAGCTATTATACATACAAAAAGAGAAGAGACACAGTGGTTGCAAGCTAACTGACCTGGATAAATTAGAATTTATTTTAACCCACAGTGAGCAGAGCTAACATATATGACAACATATATTTCATGATGATGATTTTCCCATACACATTAACAGATTAATAGCATTTTATGATCAATGATCCTACACTAACCATTCAGAACTTCTATGATAGTGTTAAAAAAAGATTTTTAAAAAGAAGAGATAATATTATCCCTGGTGGCAGTATCTGTTTCTACTTCTTTTTATCTTCTTTAAACAATTATAATGTAGCATTTTTCTTATATATCTGATATTAAATGGTTAGTAAAAAAATTCATAAATATGGGCGCCCAGGTGGCGCAGCGGGATATTCCGCTAGAACACCAGTGCCGAGATTATGAACTCCTTGGTTTGAAACTCAGCGTTGCCACCGGTCGGCTGGGCGCCTGCAGCAGACACGTTTCTACTAGGGCGGGATGACCGGACCATGTGGGTGGGGTCCTTAAACACTGTGTAGGGACCCTGATTGGCAGATAGAGAGGCACCTGTGCAAAATGCATGGGTGAAAAAGGGAAAAAGGCTAAAGGGCTGCACGGGGGTCGGAGGAGGTGTGAGCAGCAATATACCCCCTCGACTGCAAACAGGGATCCCCCAGCAGCGGAAGACAAATTGACTACACTAAATTGGGAGAAAATGGGAAAAAAATGCATAAATAAAATAGGATCAAATATAAATTATAATATTATAAATTATATAATCAAATATAATTTCAATAAAAATAAATAAATTACTTTTAAATAACAATGTTAACAATAATTTTATATTATTATTATTAATAATAATAACAACACAATTTGAGTTATTATGCTAACCACAGCTGAGATCTAGGTCCTGATGTCAGCTGTGCTACTGGCCAGCCGGGCGTCTGCACAGACATGATTGGCTATGACATATAAGAATGGCTGAAGGAACGATATTCCTGCCTTGCACCTAGTGCGTCCCAGTTATGACATGCTTTATCCTGCCAGTCCAGTTCCACTGGGAAACACTGGGCAGAAGGCAGGAATCCCCTGGACACCACCCCTTACCCTATAAACAATCATGTCTGTGTAGATATCTTGACGGCCAATAGCACAGCTGACATCAGAACCCAGATCTCAGCAGTGGTGAGCTAGCATAGCAGACCACTGCAGATTTATTATTATTATTTAATTTTTGTCAGAATTTTGTTAAAATTTGTGTTGATGTGATCATTTTGTCTTTTTGTGTTATGTAATTTTGAGTTGTTTTGGGTTTCATTACTTATGCATTGTGGTAATTTTCTACTGTTGTGCAGCCTTCAACCAATTTTGTATCTCCATTACTATAAAAACATAGAGATTGACTGCAAAACAAGGCTAAAGAAACTATTATGATGTGGCTTTAAACTCTCTCAACCTCTCCCAGTGGCCTATTGTTTACCGTTATATCTTTTAGATTTACACTCATGAAGGGTCTTAGGAGAGAAGGTAATAGCTGGGAAGGGTCAGCGTCAGCGTTTTCTGCCTGGCCACCATGCTGTGATGCATGAAGAAACCAGCCTGCACCCTGGGACATGTTTCAACTCCTGGCCTCTGTTACTGTTTGAGCTTTTATTTCATATCTCCTTCTTTTATAAAATACTGCATCATCATATTGCCTTCTCTGGGGAGGACTTATTTTAAATGATCGCGAGTCATTGTTTTAGAGTGAGGTGGAGTACGCAGAACCCTTGAGTGTAATATCACAATCCTTCTATTGACAAGAAAAGCCAGAGTACAGAAGCGGGTCTGCAGTGAGCTATCATAACATAGCAAAGCTCTGTTCAGGAGACTGAGATCGAAGTCATGTTTTATTGTTATTTTATGATGTTTTGTCTAAAAATTTATATCCACCCTGATTGAGGAGAGCCGGGACCAACACACACCCCCTCCGACATGTGTGCAGTAGCTGACTGCATCTTCTCACCTGCACGAGGCAAGTTCATATGCAGCTCAGCTTTGTGTACGGAGAGCCACATTATCCCTCGTCTCTGTGCATGCGTCATCAATCAGCCAGCAGAGGTCGTAATTGCATCAGTTATAAGGTCCTCTCCGGCACCTGTCAGGAATGAACAACAAGCCAATTGAGATGGCAGAGCTGGGTTTCGAACTGATGAGTTCAAAATGTAAGCTCTGGTATGCTAGCGTGTTTTATTAAATTAAAAATAAATAAAAAAGTAAATAACGTGTATATATATATATATATATATATATATATATATATATATATATATACACACACAGACAGTAAAAAAATAATTAATTAAATATATTCACCTTTAATAAATGTTACTTTTTTAAAACAGCTCCCAGTTATTACTGTATAAACCTAAGTAAATGTACACACTGAATCCATACTGAACAATGAGAGATATACAGTATGTTATTAACTACACATTAAACTTTAGCCCTGACTGTGGTTTCAGATCATTTTTAAGATTTTTGGACCCTAAGCCAACAAATCAGCCCTCCACAATTCCCTAGAGATAAGATAAGGTTTTGGTGTCTCTAACCCCAACCCACCCACTCTCCAGTTTCTATGGAGATGAGAAGTAAGTAAGTACTCTTTTCTTTCTTTTTTTGTAGAAATGTTTATTAATTCTTCATTAATACATATTTAATTAATGTTTAGATAATATGTCTATTATTAATATTCTAGAAGCAGATTCTTTTTAGCTGGATTAAAGTTTAATGAAAGCACAATTGTGGATTCTTACAAGCATACCGTAGTAAGAACAACTAAGTAAATTTCTATAGGTCTTTTATACCTCTATTGCCCTCTTCATCGCCAGCCCCTCCTCCTTGGAGTAGGACACTAGAGAATCATCCGGAAGATGATTCTTACATACATGTGTGTTATTAGTCAAAATAAGAAAATACATATTGGCACCATAGAGTCTACTACGTTCTAAATAATCCTTTTCTTGTGATGTGATAGTTTTCCTTTTGTTTTTTCATCCTTGTTATGTTTTCACGTTTAATCTGATTGTTTTGTTATTTTCTGTGACCTTGGTCACAATGTTCTTCTTGCTGGATATGTGAAAACCATCTTACACTTAAAATGTGTGAAATACTTTTATATGATGTATAAGAAGCCCCTTACTCATATAAATTTCTATCACAAACCCCAGATAATGCTTTAGATTACCTTAAAAATGATGTAGGTGTATTGCATTGCACTGTAGGTGTACCACCCACGCAGTATCTGATGTTAATGCAGACTCTGACCAGTAAAACACACGGCCATTTGCTGAACAGCTGAATATGGGAAGGAGGTTCACCTTTCAGTATAACAAAAAGCTGAACACACTTCCAAAATCAATCAATCAATCAATCAATCAACCAACCAACAAATAAATAAAGAAAGAAAGAAAACAAATAAATAAGCTCTGGCTTAAGCATATGAAGGTGATTGTCCATGATAAGGGCCATGTCAAAATTCTGTGAATGTGCTCGAGAAATTTGACTAAACAATAACAATTCTCATTTCCTTATTTCTTGAATGTTGTAAGGCAAAATGTGTAAATAAAGCTAAAGAAAGATTTTTGGGGGGGATTTTGTTTTCAGGCTGTGAGACAAACAAGTGACAATTGGAATTTCCCATAGGCACTGTAGGGTTTAGTTTGATCAAAGCTGGTATTTGGCCCAACAGATCAGGTTGCGTTTTTTGACTAACAAATGCAGACATCTGGGTGATTTCAAAAAGTTTACAAAAATTTTAATGTAATCGTATATGTGTAAGAATTTAACTAAACCATCATTTACCTCCCAGCATGATTCTTGTGATTCTTGAAAAAAAAATATTAGCCACGAGTGTTGACGAGCTTTATCTGTGCTCAGGTTTCACATTCAAAAATTAAAATTGCTCTCTGTTTTGTTAGCACAGACTCGTCTAATCAAAGTCATTGGATTGTCACTGTGACAAATTTAATTAATTTCCTTTTGTTCTCTCTGACTGACACCATTACATTGTTCCCCTCTAGCGAGCTATCTGCAAATTATTGTGTGACCTGGCGTCCTTATTTCTATCTGCGAAGCTACTCTAAATGTTTGGCCATGATATCACTTCTGTTATTCAAGAGAGTAATTGTGAGAGTCACCTCTAAAGCGTTCATGCATTCAAAAAGCCTCCAGTGAAACTATCAAGGGCATGTCTTTAAAGATCAACATTATTTTGTAATGGTATCTCTTTTTAACACCTGCCACTTCAGACATTAAAGCCTTTGTTCTATGTTACAGCAGTAGTGAGCTGTCTCTGACTTTTAAACTTTAGCCTTCTGACTCTTCCTTTTCTTTGTCTTTAAAACCCAGCTTAGTTTACTGTTTTCTATCCTAAACTACTGCAAAAGTTAAGAAACTAGTTCAACCCTAGAAGTGCAGCCAGCAAACAGCACAGATAGCGCTTTTCCACCAAAAGAGCTCTGGTTCTTGTTCAGGTTTCTTTGAACCGACCTGCGTTTCCACCAGTTTTTGGGAACCAAGCCTGTGTCATTAACGGCAGGCGTTACACAATGAAAGTAAAGAGTAGTGATGTGATGGTGGAGTGTGTAGATTATGTGCGAGCATTTGTGCTGTTGTTACAGATGTTTGTTTTTATGCAAAAAACATCTCTCAACTATTGGTAATAAAAAGACGTAGACCTGTTTGTCACAGTTGTTGTTTTCTTTAATAATTTCTTCAAATAGCCGATTTGCTCAGCATTAAAACATAACTAAAGTTCCACGACACGAACATCCATTTGTGTGAAATAACCATCAAATCCATTCTAGAAGCTACCCATGTATCTGTGTTTATCCATATTAACTTCACGTGTGGTGGTCTGTGAACCGGAACAGAGCCGGATCCGCGGTGGTGGAAAAGGGGTAAGAGAGTTATCACCTAAACAAAATAGCTCATTTCTTAAGCTAACTGAAATTTAAATCCTCCTTACAGATAATTGCATCATTACACAAGCTCTGTGTGCACTTCAGAGGAATATGTGTAAAACAGACCCGGGTTTAAAACACATAACAGTCACGCCCTCCTTCTTTCCACACAAAACCACAAATTTTCATAAACAAAACAACAAAATTTCATAATAAACCTTCACATCACGACAGCGCACACACGGCCAAGCAGCCATTAGCAACAGACACATTATTGTCAGAAAAATGACCCCTAATTCTGCATAATGGCTGTTTTTCCAAATAAACCTTCACACTACACAAACAGTGTCAGCGGCGGCCAGAATAAAATCACTGTCACAGCTGGAACTTGTTATAAAGTTAGTGATAACAAAGCTCAAGTGTTTAAGGGGGAAAATAGGATTGGTCAGTTTTACTGTCATTTAAAATCTGTCTCTTATTGAATTATTATTGCTTGGTAAATTTATAGCTTGACAGCCAATCACCAACATTCTTTCTAGCGACAACAAGAGGCGGCAAAATTCTAACAGTTTTTAATTTAACCCTTTGCTTTTTAATACAAATTGAATAGACAGGTATGCAGGATTTATTTGCTAAGATTTGTAATCGTTTAACAGTTAATTGTAAAATAAAAAATAAATAAAAAAATAGAACTGCTCATTTTTAAATAATATTTTTAATAAAGTAAAGGAACTTGTCATTGCATTTTTTTCTTTTTCTCCAACTTTTCCCCCCAATTTTCTCCCCTAATCTAGTCGTATCCAATTACCCTGATTGCGTTACACTTTACCTCAACCGATACAACCCTCTACTGCTTACTGAGGAGCTTCGCAACTGACACACGCCCCCTCCGACACATGTGCAGTCCTGACTTCATCTTTTCACCTGCACGAGGTGAGTTCATAGGGATCAGCCTTGTGCACAGAGAGCCACACCCTGATCAGCATTATTCCTCGACTCTGCGCAGTCGCCATCAATCAGCCAGCAGTGGTCATAATTGCACCAGTTATGAGAAACCCTGGTCCGGCTCATCCTACCCTGTGAACAACAGTCAATCGTTGTTCATCTAGCTGCCTAGCCGGATGGCAGAGCTGAGATTTGATATGATGTATTCAAAATCCCAGCTCTGGTGTGCTAGCGTATTTTACCTCTGTGCCGCATTTGCACAAAATAAATGAGCTATTTCATAAATGTGCTATCTTGTATTTCAGTAGTGTTAAATAAATAAAAATTTTGAAATGTGTGTGCATATCAAATTAATCGCATCAATTAATATGCACATCATGAGTTGCATTTTAAAATGCATTTGGGACTAATGCAGTACAGTAGCTTGTTCACTAGTGGTCTCTGGGTGTATATTTTTAAACCAAAATGATTTTAGCTTATTTTTAGAATACCTACAATAAACTTGTAACAAGATTTCTAAATCTTTGGACAAAATAGTGTTATAGACATATAACATATAATAGATCATTGAAGTTTTCGGACAGCAGTGGCAAGTTCCCTATAAGTGTTAAACTGATCTGTACAAATGAAGCAATACTAGCATTTGGACACAATCTGTAAGACAGTGGTTCTTTATTTTAGGCTTAGTAAAATACTCATTTGTATTTGCCAGCATTGTTGGTGTATTATGGCATATAGTCAGGCAGTTAATTTCTAAACAGTTTTAATTTGGCTCAATGTGGCTACCAGAAAAGGAATCTTCCCTGTAGGACACTGCCCATGTTTCAGGTCAAAAAAAATTGAACTGAATGTATTTGACAATGGCTCTTTACAATATGGTATGCAGGTATATATATTTTTTCTACTAAACTATAAATTGAATATGTCACTCAGCTGGGTAAAACAATTCATGTGTTCAGCTGACAGATAAAGTGACCTTTCTGGCAGAGTCGGGTAGTGAGCAGAGTCTCTGGGACGTCCCAGAAGCACTTTAATCTACTTCATCACTTTCTACATCCCTCTAGAAAAAAACAAAAAACAAAAACAATAATTAAATAAATAAACAAAATATAGAAAAAAAACAATAACTAAGTTTTTTCCCTTCCCTTCTTTGGTAGGAATAAAATTCACATTACAGAACATGACCTGTTATTAATACAAAATAAAAATAAATAAATAAATCTTAAATTTCCACAGACACTTGTGAAAAGCCTTTACAAAAGGAAATAAGTTTTTTGGACCTTAACAAAGGTTGCAGTTAATTATAATAATAATAATAATAATAATAATAATAATTATTATTATTATTATTATTATTATTATTATTATTATTATTATTATTATTATTATTATTATTATTATTATTATTATTATTATTATTATTATTATTTAAGGACGCTGTGATTTCCGTTCTGTCCTTATTGCCTCGTCTCAACATTGTTGTTTGTCTTTGGTTATAATGTCATAATTTCTCTTCGGTTACCTTGTCCCAGAGAGGTGGAGTTGGGGTCAAGCCTGCTACACTGTGACCCTTTTTGTGGATAGGGATTGTCCTGGAGGTTTTTGTTCACATCTATTTCTGTCACATTGGGAATCAGGGGTCCAAAGGAGATAGGACACCAGATGTGTTCAGGCACCCAGAGCAGGGTGTCACACTGAATGAGTATGACATGACCTTGCTTTAGGACCAGACACCAGCGTACCCATACAGTAGCTACACAAAAATAAAACAATCGCTGTGTCTATTTAATGTTTATCCAAAGTGCATAGATTGAAAGCTATTTGTTGATTTATTTGCATCATCATAGTGATTTATTTTCTTTTTTATGGTCTCCTAAGTCTCCCTGAGCATTAATGATTAATTAATTTCAGTACTTGTTCATTTCAGGACTCAGGTAGAACATGTTATACCCTAAATTATTTTACATGTCTGTTTAAAATAATATAGGTTTCCATGTCATTAAAACTTAGATAACTGGACAAGTGTTGCAATTTTACACACACGCACGCACGCACGCACGCACGGCACATCCTAAAATTGCAGAGTGAGATGTGGCCCTGGGTCAACAGGGGAGGTGCTTAAATTGAAATTGTTCAACCAATCACAAACTAGCTTCTATGACATCACCACATTTGCCTGGCGGGCCTTTCAAACTAGCTGCTATGACATCACCACATTTGCCGGGCGGGCCTTTCAAACTAGCTGCTATGACATCACCACATTTGCCGGGCGGGCCTTTCAAACTAGCTGCTATGACATCACCACATTTGCCGGGCCTTTCTATTTTTTTATTTTTAACCTGAACCAGAGAAGCTCCGTGCCACTGAATCCCCTGCAGAAGGTAAGATATTTCTTTTAGAAGTTCCTTGTTATACATGCTTTTATCATGTAGTAGTACTGGTTTTGCTTACACAGAATAATATTTTAGACATTGTAGCCTTGGCTTGGCTAATCTCTCATAGCTTTTGCTATGCTAGCTAGTTAAGCTAGCTGGCTAACCAAATGGTAAATCTGAGAAATTTATTTAATGCTTTCACACTGTTAAAATTTTGCTTGGAACAATGATTTCCAACAGTCTTTCAAATACTGAAAGTAACACAGTTGCTGGATCTTTTAGCTTGCATACCCATTACCTAGCTAGATAGCTAGCATAGATAGCCGACCTATGCAGTTTTAGGAAAATCATGCCTAAAATTTACTTAAAGACATCATATAGGATTGCTGTGTTGACCCAGAAGCAGTCCATTTTATATTAACTTAGCAGCAAAGTTCTGGAACTGACAGTTTAGCTTTAATGACACAGTAAGCTATATTAGCATATTATGCAGTCCCAGGAACATCATCTATGTGGTCCAAGCAACATCATCTATGTGATCCCAGCAACATCATCTATGTGGTCCCAGGAACATCATATCATCATACTGATATAAAATATCAGTTCCAGAACTGGTCCTGGTCCACATACATGATGTTCCTGGGACTACATACATGATGTTCCTGGGACCACATAGATGAGACCACATAGATGATGTTCCTGGGACCACATAGATGATGATCCTGGGACCACATGGATGATGTTCCTGGGACCACATAGATGATGTTCCTGGGACCACATGGATGATGATCCTGGGACCACATGGATGATGATCCTGGGACCACATAGATGATGATCCTGGGACCACATGGATGATGTTCCTGGGACCACATAGATGATGTTCCTGGGACCACATAGATGATGTTCCTGGGACCACATGGATGATGATCCTGGGACCACATGGATGATGATCCTGGGACCACATGGATGATGATCCTGGGACCACATGGATGATGTTCCTGGGACCACATAGATGATGTTCCTGGGACCACATGGATGATGATCCTGGGACCACATGGATGATGTTCCTGGGACCACATGGATGATGTTCCTGGGACGTGCCGCACGCACGCACGCACGCACGCACGCACGCACGCACGCACGCACGCACACACACACACACACACACACACACACACACTTTATTAAAAATACCTGTCTTCAACATTCATTGGCCCTTCAATGGTCTACACCTACCATATACGTAGGTGCACTATGTGGGTATACAATTACTGATTGCAGTCCTACCCTGTCCATCAGTGCAAAAGGACCACCCAGAACTCCCAATTGCCAGATTTTATTTGGGTGAAGAAACACTTTATGTATTGGATAAATGGGTAATAACATGTTAATATGTGTTGTGCTGGTATAATTGAATCAGGTGCTACAGTTTGTTGAGCTGTTTATAACACCTTTATGCTTTTTTTTAAAATTGTGTTTATTAATTCCCTGTCTGTTTTACCACCACTTTATCCTATGAGGGTCGCAATGGTTCTGACTCACTGGGCGAAAGGCAGAAAACACCCCAGACAGGTTGCCAGTCCATCACAGGGCAAACACATACCTGACTGCGTCCAGATAATAAAATGTAGTTATCTGCACCCCATTGAAGACATAAGAGGACTGAGCTGTCTGTAATGCTTGTTGGCAACAGAAATACAAAAACACCTCTTTTTGAAATCACAAGGGGCCAAGGTCGCTTGCTCTCTCTTTATTTATTTTTTACAGGACTGGTTTCTGTATTCCTGGACTCATCAAGGCTGTAGGATCCAATAGTGACTCCCCAATATTAGCTTTCTAAGTGACAGTGTCTAAATATTGTTATTGTACTGTTTAGGTGCTACGTTAGCTGTTGCAGTCCTGAGTTGTTATTTAGAAGGTGGCAAGTTCAAGCCCCACCACCTTTGAATTGCCACTGTTGTAACTGCATTTTCCCATTTCTGTATTTCACTTTTGAATAAAACATCTGCTAGATGAGACTCTTTCCAAAATTGTTGTCAGAAAATCAAAAACAATGTATTTGACATCATTTTGACATAATATGACACCTGAACTTAAGAGGGGTTAAGAGAGGTGTCCAAATAATTTTGACAATTTAGCATACTTTATATTTTACTATAAAATTGTGCAAAGTCTTGATACAATAATTAAAAAGCACTTTATTATGTGACCACTCAGCTTTAAATGATTTTCCTTAAAATAGCACTTTCTTCAGCACTTTGCAACAATATCTGCAAATCAATGCTAATTACAAACTACCCATCCAACAGGGATTTAGCCAAGTTTTGAATTACCTTCATAGTTTATAGTTATGGTTTCAATGGTACAGCTGCTGTTCTAACCAGAGGAGATTTACAATTGGCAAACAAATAAAATGGATTTTTCAGCCCAATGGATATTAAAGTCATAATTTTTACACAGAAATAGATGTGCCTGTTTAACAATTTTTAACCATGTTAAACCATAGAATCATCTAGGGGGTTTTCCTTTACATTTTTACTAACCATCCTGACCCTGGAGCTCAAGTACTTGCTCTGTCAATCCCTGAAGTCCCTCTAGTGCTCTCATTAGTAGCCGTTTGCCCCATCATTGCACCTTTAAACCAGGATAGATGAACCACTCTGTGAAGAGGAGTTGATGCAGCCTGACCCAGCCTAATTGAACCTGGAAGATGTATCTGCTGCATTTTCATTGTGACAGATTTAAAAAATCAAACAATCAGCGGCACCCTATAGGGAGTCCAGAGATAGATAGAGAGAGAACAGGAGGGAGCAAAGAAAAGATGAGGGTGAGATGTGTCCTTTTCATCACCTGGTAGCTGGAGGATGCCTTTGAGGCACTTCATGGGGAATATAAGTCGATCCTTTGCATTAAAATCTCAGTTTAGAATCTTAAATTAGATATATAATATGTCAAATGTAAAACAGTCTTACATATTAAACATTCCAGTATCACACTACACTATTTCATTTGCCAACACATTGTCAGCTCTATAAAATCTGTCCTTTAAAAATAAATGTGCAATTTGCACCATTTCTCATTTACTTTTACTGCATATTTGTCACAGTAAATGACCTCAGATTGTAAATTAAAACATGATTTTACATAATTCTATGGGACATTAAGTACAAACATTTTGTAATAAAAAAAATTTATTATATAAGCCCTACAGGGTTGGCTAAAATCAAGCCTGGCTGTGTTCAAAAAGGTTAATCAGGTTACCATTAATTCAGTAACCAGGAGAGCAATTACTAGTCACAAATGTAAAAAATGTTGAATACCTGTGGTGCTCAAATAAACAAATATACAGTAATTATTATTTTTAATTATGTTGTGTTTAAATGTCATACTGTAATATAGTTTGTTTATTAATCCAAAATAATTCAGGATGACAAATATTCAATACAGATGGCTTTCATTCATTCATTGTCTGCTTTATGCTTTATCCTGGTCAGGGTCGCAAGGGGTCTGACCTGGGATCTATTGCCAGTCCATCAAAGGGGAAAAACACACACACACACACACACACACACACACACACACACACACACAAATACACACAAATTCTAGTAACTTTAATGGGATATATATATATATATATATACACACACACACACACACATACACACCGATGAGGCATAACATTATGACCACCTTCCTATCGGACTGGTCTGCGGCTATGCAGTCCCATACCAACAAACTGCGCTGCACTGTGTATTCTGACACCTTTCTATCAGAACCAGCATTAACTTCTTCAGAAATTTGAGCTACAGTAGCTCGTCTGTTGGATCAGACCACACGGGCCAGCCTTCGCTCCCCACGTCCATCAATGAGCCTTGGCCGCCCATGACCCTGTCGCCGGTTTACCACTGTTCCTTCCTTGAACCCCTTTTGATAGATACTGACCAGTGCAGACCGGGACACCCCTCAGGAGCTGCAGTTTTGGAGATGCTCTGACTCAGTCGTCTAGCCATCACAATTTGGCACTTGTCAAACTTTCTCAAATCCTTACTCCCATTTTTCCTGCTTCTAACACATCAACTCTGAGGATAAAATCTTTACTTGCTTCCTAATATATCCCACCCACTAACAGGTGCTGTGATGAAGAATAATAAGTGTTATTCACTTATTTACTAAATTGTATTCCGTCAAAGGAGAGGTTATTGTTAAGCTGCTTGCTGTGAGAAAACACAGACTTCTATGGAATGCTGTGTTTCTGTGTGACACTGTTGATTTTAGCTCCATGTTTGCATAGGCCAGACATGACATCACAAAGTGTTTTTTTCTTGCCACGTGCCCCTGATCCTTCTCAACAGGAGCAATAGCACAGTTTACAGCTGCTGCCCTGTCTTTGACCTCACCAAGCTTTTTCAGTCACTTAGATGTGGTGGTACATCTCTCTCTCTCTCTCTCTCTCTCTCTCTCTCTCTCTCTCTCTCTCTCTCTCTCTCTCTCTCTCTCTATCTCTCTCTCTCTCATGGCTTTCTTTTTCTACCTTATTCACAAATACATCCCCTGTCTAGCCATCTTTTTTTACAGAGGTAAAAAATTTACGGAATATATTTAATGCATTTTATTATTGAGAATGCAAATTCACAGACGAGCCAAAGAAACCTTGACTGTAAGTGCTTTTAATCCATTCAGTAATATATTTTCTTAATATGGATATGGATAGTGTTTCTTTAGAACATCCTGTCTTCTGTTTGGGTCTTTAGGCTTTGTAATAGCTCTTTCACTGCATTTGTTTAGCGTATGTATATATTACAAAGCCTGAAGACTTTGTAACTTTGTAAACAGAAGACAGGGTATTCTGTTTGGGTCTCCAAATGCAATATATATAGAGAAGTCGACGCTGCTTCTGGACATGGTTAACATAAGGCTTCTTTTTTACACAGTAAAGTTTTAAGTGGCATTTGTGCACGTAACTCTGTATTGTAGTGCTTGACAAAGGTTTGTCAAAGTAATCCCTCACCCATGTGGTTGTATCAGCTATTGTTGAGTGATGGCTCTTGATGCAGTGCCGTCTGAGGGATTAAAGATCACGGGCGTTCAGCTTAAGCTTGCTCCCTTGGCCTTTATGCACTAAAATTCCTCCTGATTCCTTGAATCATTTAATGATATTATGCACTGTAGAAAGAGAAATATGCAAATCACTTCCAATCTTTCTTTGAGGTTTATTGTTTTTAAACATTACAATAATTTTCTCATGCATTTGTTGACAAACTGGAGATCCTCTGATCATCTTTGCTCATCAAAGACTCAGCCTTTCCTAGATGATGCTTTTATACCAAACCATGATTACAATCACCTGTTGACATCACCTGTTTGGAATCACATCATTATTTAGTTTTTTCACCTCATTGCTAGTTTAAATTGCCCCTGTCCCAACTTTTTTGGAATGTGTTGCAGGCCTGAAATCTAGGAATGGAATTAAGTTGATCAGACAAAACATGAAATATCTTGGGTTCAAACTGTTAAAAAAAAATTCAAAGTAAATGTAAGGAACACTGCATTTTATTTTATTTGCATTTTCCATGCTGTCCCAACTCTTTCTGAATTGGGGTTGTATATTTTTTTTCTCTCCAAGGAATCGATTCTTCTCATAATGTGTCCAAAATAAATAAATAAATAAAAAGCTTTAGTTTGGTTATCTTGGCTTTAGGTGAGGATAGGTTCGATTTAAATAGATCGGTCGTTCAAGGCACCAAAATTCAAAGGCATCAATATTCTTTCTGTCCCACTTTTTCATTGTCTAGCTTTTATTTCCATATAGATCCACAGAAAAGATCTGTTTGGTGTTTCTTTGGAGAGATAAATCTTTACATCTAAAGATCTTTTCCAGTTCTTTTATTGTTGTTCTACTGAGTGTCAGTCTGTGTTGTATTCCCTGACTGCTGCATCATTTCTTGTTAATAATTCATCCAAGTAAGCAAACTTGTCCATCACGTCGAAACCCTTCCATCAAATGGTAAAGTTAAAATGGTAAAGTTTTTATTTTCCTTAAAAGGATTCCTGATTTTCTGCTATGAGTGTTGTCATGTGCATATGAAGAGTTACTAACGTTTCTTCTCTTGATCATCTTGTACAGATGTAATCATGTTTTTCCAGTTATGTGTTTAGCTAAAAGGTTGAGCAGGAATGAACTGTGATAGAGTGCAGCCTTGAGTAACTCATTTACCAATCTGGTACCAGTCTGTTTGTCCATTTTCTATCATTACAGTTGATCAGTGTAGAGATTCCACATTAGAACAACGAGATGCTCAACATTCCAACTTTGCTGTAATACATTTTTTACTTCCTTACTTTTTTTCTTCTTCATCAAATCGAATCAGAAATCAAATCAGCTAATATCTGTGATGATATCTCTTGATCCTCTGACTTTTCTGAATCCTGCTTGCATATCTGGCACCTCTCTTTGCGTCAGATATTATTCAGCATAATTTTGCTTGTGTGTGATATGAGGAAGATCATACTGTAGTTTTACAATTACTGACTGTAGTCCATCTGTTTCTCTGCATACATTTTTAGCCTGCGTTCACTCTGTTCTTCAATGGTCAGGACCACCACAGGACCACTACAGAGCAGGTATTATTTAGGTGGTGGATCATTCTCAGCACTGCAGTGACAATGACGTGGTGGTGGTGTTTTAGTGTGTGTTGTGCTGGTATGAGTGGATCAGACACATCAGCGCTGCTGGAGTTTTTAAATACAGTGTCCACTCACTGTCCCCTGTATTAGACACTACTACCGAGTTAGTCCACCTTGTAGATGTAAAGTCAGAGACGATCGCTCATTGCTGCTGTTTGAGTTGGTCATCTTGCAGACCTTCATCATATGTCACAGGACGCTGCCCATGGGGCGCTGTTGGCTGGATATTTTTGATTGGTGGACTATTCTCAGTCCAGCAGTGACAGTGAGGTGTTTAAAAACTCCAGCAGCGCTGCTGTGTCTTATCCACTTATCCACCATGTCAGTGTCACTGCAGTGCTGAGAATGATTCACCACCCAAATAATACCTGCTCTGTAGTGGTCCTGTGAGAGTTCTGACCATTGATGAACAGCATGAAGAGGGGGCTAACAAAGCATGCAGAGGAACAGATGGACTACAGTCAGTAATTGTAAACTACAAAGTGCTTCTATATGGTAAGTGGAGCTGATAAAATGGACAGTGCGTGTAGAAACAAGGAGGTGGTTTTAATGTTATTTTTATTTTTGGTGGGTTTCTAGATTTGTTGGCATATTTTGGTCATCATTTTAAGTTTTCTGCAGAATCTTGAAATATGTCCATGGATTCCTGTGGCTTTTTTGTTAGTAGTAATTTCAGGGCCTAACTTAGTCTTTTGTGTACTTGGTGCAAAGAATGTAGTCAATTTAGTTCCTGTGAACTCCAGCTTGTCCTGGTGTAAAGATGTCCTTTTGGTTACTGGTAATGGAAAAATTTGTCATTCTCCGGCTTCAATCCTGTTTCCAAGGCCATGTTTTCAAGCTTTTTTATTTGATTTATTCTTTGCTGGCATCTGTTGTTGGGTCAAAACATTTTTTTTTCCTCTGCTGTTCATAACCTGAGTAGACAACCAGTGTTTTTCCTGAACCCTGTCCATTGTAGATGATCCCAAGGATGTTGTTGTGCAGTCAATCCATTCCATCTTCCCGACTTGCCAAGATTGCCAAGATTCATACTTCAAAAGATTTTAAATTCAGATTTTTTTCCCAGCACCTAGGCATCCAGAAGATTTTGACCTAGCCATGTCGTACATGCATTATATCCTCAGAAGAATCCTAAGCTCTCTCCAGTAAAAAGTTGATTACCTTCTAATCTGAGGGTCCCATCCTCTGGCACCATAGGAACAGTAATTTTGTTGTTTCTTTTCATGTGGTTTTCTTAATAGAGGACAGAAGTGGTTTACCATTGCATTCCTCTGCACAGTTGAATTGGTGTCACTGCTATAACCACCTTTGTGATCATCTGTCTCTGACATTGTCCTATATAGCTGCTGCACAATATAGGTGGTGAGTTTAGTCTGGCATTTCTGCTTACACCATACTGACACTGGAGACCCTGACAAAAAAATTCCAGGCAGCATAGCTCTTTGCTTCCATGATGCACGAAAGCCTTCTTGAATCAAAGGCACCATACCTTGAAAAGGCTTCAGTCATTTTATATCGTTAAACTGTCACCAATAAGCAAGATACTCTTTATTGCCAGTGTATTATGAATTATTGACCATATTTATCCCCCTCCTTGAGCTTCAGGAGCCACTTAAACCAAAACTGCTCAAAACAAAAACAGGACCCTAAAGCCTAAATAAAATTTAATGGTGATTTGATGACAGTTCTATTCCATTAATATGATCACATGACCTAATCTAAATGAAGATTAAGTCATTCATGTGACAAGAATGAAGTACAGGAAGGGCAGGCAAACTAAAATCTATTTTCCCTCTGCAAACCATTAATCTGAGACTGAAATATCATAAAAGGTTAAAGCCTTAACAAATATATATATATACTGTATATACTGTATATATATATATATATTCTGTTTCAATACAGTTGAGAATCTTTCTTAATCAGTAATTATATTTAGTTATCATAGACAGTACACAGAAAAGCTGGTAGTTTACGAGCATCTATGGTTGTGTCCCAATCCACATCATTCTGTACTAAACACATGACAAATAGGTAGACAACTGTTTTTGTTTTATTTATTTATCTATTTTTTTTACTTACAGTGGTACCTTGAAACTTGACATCAGTTGATTCTGGGAGTGGCGTCGAGTTTTAAAGGCGTTGAGTTTCAAGGTATTTTTTCCTATAAGGATGTATGAGAAATCCGTTAATGTGTTCCATGGTTCTGTGGAACTGCATATATTTTAGGCTAATGTAAAATAATGGGGTTGTTTTTGACACTTAAACACTGAAAATATAATATAATGTAAAAAACACTGAAATACATTTGAAAAACAGTTAAAAATTGACAAAAATACAATAAAACCTGCACTTTACTTCTTTATTGTTTCCTTATGCTTCTTAATTGTGGAGGTGCTTGATCTTGGAATACTGTATTCCGTTCAGTAAAAGCGGATTTACATGAGGAGCCGCAAAATAGTTTTTGCACTGACTGTGGTGTTATTTCCTATGGAGTGTAGCGGTGCACAAAGCTTAACATGACTTATTGAGCGAGGAATTTCATTAGTGAAGAGATTTAGTGTTCCTGTGTCGTTCTTTTAATACATTAAGCTTTTTTTTTTTTAAAAACAATAAGTCTCTGAAAAGCAGATTCTCAATTTCTCAGCACCTCGAGCTATAACACAAGTTTAAAAGTAAAACAGGAGGAAAATCCAGCTAAACACAGATACATGTGGACACTTTCAGACTGGATTTGACGGTTATTCCACACAAATGCAGATTCGTCCCATATTTAAACTTTGATGACGGTTTACCGCACTGCTCAAGCCAAACGCTAAACAAAGCGGCAGTCGCACACACGTTGACTTTGTTTCAAAGATTTTGAGTTTAGGGGACGTTGAGTAACAAGGTACCACTGTATTTTTAGTACATTATGTGGTTGAAGATGCAAGTTTGCTAATGAAAAATAACCACCACTGACAAAACACCAGAAATTCTAATATATGTCTAAAACAAATCACACTTTTTAAAATTCATATGTAGATTTCTGATTCATTATGAGTAAGAATTTCAGCAGGATAATAATTGAGGGATTTTTTTCTGGTTCATATACCCTTCATGCTTCTCAATGACTGCTGATATTGTGTATGACACATCTGTTGTGCTGCCTGAGGCTGCAAAAGAAACATATCTATTCACAAAGGACTTGAGAAGTAAATCCTCCTTCATGCTGTGGAGGATGTGTTATGTTTGTATTGTGTTATGCTGTGTGTATATGAATATGTGCATTGTGCTATATTATGCTTTGCATCTGTTGTGTCAAATTCTGCATAATGTGATTGCGAAGCACCAACGTGGGAACTTGACATTTTTAAAAATAAGTAAACCTAATGTATTTAATTTGTGATGTCGCGTTAGGCTTATATTTAATGTGTGATGGTGCTTTAGGCCTGCTGTGGGTGGATGTAATGCCTATAAATAAATCTCATATATTTATATTTATTTATTTATTTTTTTTCCCACTGCATTCTAAGTGTGAAAATTACATGTCAGCATTGGAAACACCAGCATTTTGTTAATGAGTATTGACAAATTATTTCGGAACGTCATTGATGGATGAAACTAAGTAATTAGATATGTGTTAAATGAAGCGCAACTCTATGGGATGCTGGCACTTGGAAAGAACCATTCTTTTTTTTTTTTTCTTTAGCGATTACAAATCCAGTATGCTGCCAGTTTGATTTATGCAGCAGCAGAGCTGTGTATCCCTCCATATCATGTGCTGAAGACGCCCTTCTTATCTTCTGCAATCATTTCCGTTCCGTGGCGCGGCCCCTAAACGTTCCATCATGCAAAATAAATTTCCTACACCCCAAATGCCCCTGACAGCTGTTGGAATCACTTTGTGTCTCTTGCAGATGGCAAAATGAGATTGTTAAGTGAGGATTAGACTTGAATTTACCTGAAACATGCTGCAAAGTTTTGATAGAATTCTACTATAGAAACAAAAGTATGTGGACACCCCTTGTATCTACATGTCTGGGCTTGATGGACTTTTCAATCCAAAGTCATGGGCATGTTTTATTTAATTTTTGGAACATGGTTGCGGAGATGAATTGAGGTTGGGGTCAAGTCTCTTTTCAAGTCACTTTAGGTTTTTACACACCAAATTCTGCAAATCTTTTCATTGTTCATATATTGTTCAGAGGTCATCCTCATGCTGACATAGGAAAGGGTTTTCACTTAAAAAATGTGTTTTACAGCCCAAGAGTCTAGTAAGAATGTGCTTTAAACAATTTAGGCAGCATTGCACATGCCCCTCAGCCTTTAACTAACAAACTCATGACAATCCTGACATACAGTTCTTGTGCTAAAAGTGCCTCCCGAGGTGATTTGGAAACTAACATTGAATAACAAAACCAGTGAAAGGTGATTTTAATACATTGATTTTGCAGTTCCAGTCTTTAGGCATGTTTGGCCTATTGGTTGGTTGAGGTGTTGTAGCTCCTAAATGTTTCCACTATGTTTGGCCTAGTGCTTTAGTGTTGAGCTGTTGTTGCTCCTAAATGTTTCCACTATGTTTGGCCTAGTGCTTTAGTGTTGAGGTGTTGTAGCTCCTAAATGTTTCCACTATGTTTGGCCTAGTGCTTTAGTGTTGAGCTGTTGTTGCTCCTAAATGTTTCCACTATGTTTGGCCTAGTGCTTTAGTGTTGAGCTGTTGTCACTCCTAAATGTTTCCACTATGTTTGGCCTAGTGCTTTAGTGTTGAGCTGTTGTCGCTCCTAAATGTTTTTACTTTACAAAATCAGGAGCAATAAAAAGAAAGCATATCCGCCCTTCCCTCCCTCAGACACGCCCACTTGTTTAATTTAAAAGCAAATAGTTTCAAGTTAAAATCCATTCATATCTGAAATAATCTCAGCTGCAGAGAATTGTGGGGGAGTATTACAGTCTCCTGCAGTGTGTGTAAATGTGTGTGTGTTTGTTTGTTAGCCCCAAGGTGGCAGCGACAGACAAAACCCTTCTACGCATCCTCAACACGGGCATCACCGCACAGCTTTGTTTCTCCAGGCATCATGGGAGTCACAAAATGGGTTTCCTTTTGTTAGCAAATCCAGCCCCTCTGGCCTTCTCCTCCGCATCGTCCTCCTTCTCTTGTTCTTTGCTTTGTAGGCCTGCAGCTAGAAATGAATGTGTGCTTCTGAGGTGCCTTTTTATTTATTTTTCTTTGAATGTGATGGTGAATGTTCTATCTATTTGATTTGAGGGGAGTTTTAGGTCACTTGTCACTTAAGATGACGGGGGAAATAAAAGAGTGAAGCTGTTTGAGTTCGTTCTAGAAGCACAAATTTTGACAGCTTTGTTCTTCTGCACTTCTCACCATGCAGGCGGGACCATGCTGGATCTTTCTTGACTAAACTAACTGAGTGACTAAGTGATTTGATCATTTCTTTCTTTTTTTTTTTTAATTGGCAGAGGTTAATACTGCCTTGTTTACGTAAGTAGATAGAACAGAAGTTTGGGATGAAGGGAGGCCGGGTTCAACAGCGCCCCATGGGCAGTGTCCTGTGACCACTGATGAAGGTCTAGAAGATGACCAACTCAAACAGCAGCAATAGTTGAGTGATCGTCTCTGACTTTAGATCTACAAGGTGGACCAACTAGGTGGGAGTGTCTAATAGAGTGGACAGTGAGTGGACACAGTATTTAAAAACTCCATCAGCACTGCTGTGTCTGATCCACTCATACCAGCACAACACACATTAACACACCACCACCATGTTAGTGTCAATGCAGTGGTAAGTACGATCCACCACCTAAATAATACCTGCTCTGTAGTGGTCCTGTGAGAGTCCTGACCATTGAAGAACAGCATGAAAGGGGGCTAACAAAGCATGCAGAGAAACAGATGGACTACAGTCAGTAACTGTAGAACTACAAAGTGCTCCTATATGGTAAGTGGAGCTGAAAAAATGGACAGTGAGTGTAGCAACAAGGAGGTGGTTTTAATGTTAAGGCTGATCGGCTGATTGGTGTGTGTGTATATACTGTATATATACAGTATAATGTCTTTATATGGAGAAAACACCATTCTAAAACAATGGTATTATGGCTTCTTCAGCTTGGCGAATCTAGCAGGATGTTTGTAGCACTCTGTTCATTATCCTCCACCCGTTTGTGTGAAAGACTCCAGATTACACACCTTGACTGATTCAAACACAGCAGTTTTTGGTGTCAGCCAGCAGGCAATGGGCGGAGTGACCTTTGAATGTCGGGTTATCAGCGATCAACGTCATTTTGCTGGCTATTTTGGGCGGGAGGCATATGCTTTGTTTACGTAAGTAGATAGAACAGAAGTTTGGGATGAAGGGAGGCCGGGTTCATAGCGGTGGGCTTGTGTGACTCATGCTGACATAGAAGCTATATATATATACATTCCATCCTCATGCACCTGACTCGGGCTGCTGAGAGAACTTGCTGAGACAGATAATGAGATGAGTCAGCCATGACAGAGCAGAGACCAAAGCGAGAGGGTAAAGATACGGGTGTAAGGCAGGGCAGAGATGCGAGGAGTAGAGAGTGTTTGGTAGGGTTAGAAAGAGAGGGGGTAGTTACCCGAAATGAATATAGAGAGGCCGGGACTGAGACAAGAAAAGCTGCCAGAGACTTTTGTTAATAACGTTAGGTGCTCTAGTCACTGTCTGTGTAAACGTGTGGTGAGTCACTGTTTCTTCAGCGTTTTACAATTACAATGTGTTCTACCCCACAGCACACGACCAGCAATTCAGCATGACATGACTATTACAGTGTGTGTGCACTGCCATTATTTTTTATGTTACCCTATTTTTTTATTTTTTTGGCGGGGAGGGGCATTTCAGAATTTATTTATGGCTGTTGCTATAGAAATCAAGTAAACACACTAAACTATATCAAATATACTTATTTTTTTATACTTATCTATATTAAATATACGTACTTATAATATAGTATGTATTATTATATTTATATAATATAAGTAAAACAAATATAAGTAAAATAAATAAATATGTAAGTGGTATACATGCTTCAACATGAAAAATAAACATTTACAATTCAAATTTTTGCAATACTAATCGGAATATTAATTCAGATTTTTGGCATACATAATCACTGTTGAATATATATATATATATACAGTGTATCACAAAAGTGAGTACACCCCTCACATTTCTGCAAATATTTCATTATATCTTTTCATGGGACAACACTATAGACATGAAACTTGGATATAACTTAGAGTAGTCAGTGTACAACTTGTATAGCAGTGTAGATTTACTGTCTTCTGAAAATAACTCAACACACAGCCATTAATGTCTAAATGGCTGGCAACATAAGTGAGTACACCCCACAGTGAACATGTCCAAATTGTGCCCAAAGTGTCAATATTTTGTGTGACCACCATTATTATCCAGCACTGCCTTAACCCTCCTGGGCATGGAATTCACCAGAGCTGCACAGAATGCTACTGGAATCCTCTTCCACTCCTCCATGATGACATCACGGAGCTGGTGGATGTTAGACACCTTGAACTCCTCCACCTTCCACTTGAGGATGCGCCACAGGTGCTCAATTGGGTTTAGTCCATCACCTTTACCTTCAGCTTCCTCAGCAAGGCAGTTGTCATCTTGGAGGTTGTGTTTGGGGTCGTTATCCTGTTGGAAAACTGCCATGAGGCCCAGTTTTCGAAGGGAGGGGATCATGCTCTGTTTCAGAATGTCACAGTACATGTTGGAATTCATGTTTCCCTCAATGAACTGCAGCTCCCCAGTGCCAGCAACACTCATGCAGCCCAAGACCATGATGCTACCACCACCATGCTTGACTGTAGGCAAGATACAGTTGTCTTGGTACTTCTCACCAGGGCGCCGCCACACATGCTAGACACCATCTGAGCCAAACAAGTTTATCTTGGTCTCGTCAGACCACAGGGCATTCCAGTAATCCATGTTCTTGGACTGCTTGTCTTCAGCAAACTGTTTGCTGGCTTTCTTGTGCGTCAGCTTCCTTCTGGGATGACGACCATGCAGACCGAGTTGATGCAGTGTGCGGCGTATGGTCTGAGCACTGACAGGCTGACCTCCCACGTCTTCAACCTCTGCAGCAATGCTGGCAGCACTCATGTGTCTATTTTTTAAAGCCAACCTCTGGATATGACGCCGAACACGTGGACTCAACTTCTTTGGTCGACCCTGGCGAAGCCTGTTCCGAGTGGAACCTGTCCTGGAAAACCACTGTATGACCTTGGCCACCATGCTGTAGCTCAGTTTCAGGGTGTTAGCAATCTTCTTATAGCCCAGGCCATCTTTGTGGAGAGCAACAATTCTATTTCTCACATCCTCAGAGAGTTCTTTGCCATGAGGTGCCATGTTGAATATCCAGTGGCCAGTATGAGAGAATTGTACCCAAAACACCAAATTTAACAGCCCTGCTCCCCATTTACACCTGGGACTTTGACACATGACACCAGGGAGGGACAACGACACATTTGGGCACAATTTGGACATGTTCACTGTGGGGTGTACTCACTTATGTTGCCAGCTATTTAGACATTAATGGCTGTGTGTTGAGTTATTTTCAGAAGACAGTAAATCTACACTGCTATACAAGCTGTACACTGACTACTCTAAGTTATATCCAAGTTTCATGTCTATAGTGTTGTCCCATGAAAAGATATAATGAAATATTTGCAGAAATGTGAGGGGTGTACTCACTTTTGTGATACACTGTATATATCGTCAACAGTGGTGGTGTGTTAGTGTGTGTTGTGCTGGTGTGACTGCTGGTATCACTGATGGACTGAGAATAGTCCACCAACCTAAAATATCCAGCCAACAGCGCTCCAGGTGCAGCGTCCTGTGACCACTGATGAAGGTCTAGAAGATGACCAACTCAAACAGCAGCAATAGATGAGCGATTGTCCCTGACTTTACATCTACAAGGTGGACCAACTAGGTAGGAGTGTCTAATAGAGTGGACAGTGAGTGGACACGGTATTTAAAAATTGCTGCTGTGTCTGATCCACTCATACCAGCACAACACACACTAACACACCACCATGTCATTGTCATTGCAGTGCTGAGAATGATCCACCACCTAAATAATACCTGCTCTGTGGTGATCCTGATCATTGAAGAACAGGGTGAAAGCAGGCTAAAAAGGTATGCAGAGAAACAGATGGACATCATATATGTATATACTTCTTTTATTTAAGTATTTATTTTTTATTATTTTTTAATAAATTGTTTTCAATGTCATACTCTATCATATAATATAAGTTGTGTCACATTTATAGCTAACGGACAAGAGCTGCCAAGAGCTGCAAGATCCTGGTGATACTTATCTTATACTTATCTAATTAAGAACACCCGGAGTATAATTAAGCTTATTATGCATTATGTGCACTAGACATCACATATAATAAGATTCTGGAGAACAAGCTCTTCACCTGGGGCAGGACAAATTTGCACTGTGCAAAGTTGCATGCCTCCACTTAAGTGGAACCATGTCCCTGTGCTGTCCACGTAAAGACAAGGGCAAGAGCTCCTAAAAGGACCCGCTGACACTTTTAGTTCCTTAGCACATTACCGTTACCCTTTCAGCTCGCTCTATCGTGCAAAAAAATAATAATAACAACAAGGGAGTGTGCTGGTCTGAAGTGTCAACACTTCATATTTCCATAAGCTAAATGGCCTTCCTCGTGGTTCTTAAGAGCTTATATTTTAATGTAAGAGGCTTGAACAGCGGTGTCTGAAGCAGCAGCGGCAGCAATAAAACGCAATAATAGAAACTAGCAAACCCTTGACTTTGAAACTGAATCTTACTTAAGATTGTTTATTTCCTTAGTGATGTTTTACAATGACTTTCACACATGTAAATAAAACATCCACCATGTAGCCAAAAGTATGTGGACATCCCTGCTAATTAATGAGTTCAGGTTTGATTATGCATAACATTATGACCATCCATGACCATCCTTGTTTATACACTCACTGTCCATTTTATCAGCTCCACTTATCATATAGAAGCACTTAATAGTTCTACAATTACTAACTGTAGTCCATCTGTTTCTCTACATACTTTTTTAGCCTGCTTTCACCCTGTTCTTCAATGGTCAGGACCCCCACAGGACCACTACAGAGCAGGTATTATTTAGGTGGTGGGTCATTCTCAGCACTGCACTGGACTGAGAATAGTTCACCAACCAAAAATATCCAGCCCACAGCACCCCATGGGCAGCTTCCTGTGACCACTGATGAAGGTCTAGAGGATGACCAACTCAAAAAGCAGCAGTAGACGAGCGATCGTCTCTAACTTTACATCTACAAGGTGGACCAACTAGGTAGGAGTGTCTAATAGAGTGGACAGTGAGTGGACACGGTATTTAAAAAACTCCAGCAGCACTGCTGTGTCTGATCCACTCATACCAGCACAACACACACTAACACACCACCACCATGTTATTGTCACTGCAGTGCTGAGAACAATCCAAATAATACCTGCTCTGTGGTGGTTCTGTGGTGGTCCTGACCATTGTAGAACAGGGTGAAAGCAGGTTAAAAAAGTATGTAGAGAAACAGATGAACAACAGTTAGTAATTGTAGAACTACAAAGTGCTTCTATATGGTAAGTGGAGCTGATAAAATAGACAGTGAGTGTAGAAACAAGGGGGTGTGTCTGCACACAAAACCCTGACCTTAACCCAACTGAATGACTTCGGGATTATTTGAAACAATACATGTATGGATTGGGATGAGCGTATTCCAGGCCTCATCATCAAAGATCAGTGCCTGTTCTATTAAATGCTTTCATTCTCAAAGACACACTCCAAAATGTTAGGAGGCCATTACACATACAAGGGTGGAACCAAATTCATATTTATGCTAAGTACAGTATATTTGTTGTATTTCAGCCCTTTTTTTTGCAGCTTTTCTATAAATAACATAAAATAACATAAAACCAAACTTAAATATGGTTAATCTACAAACATGACCTTTAGTTGCACCCCTCACTTCTGCGGATTCAAGTAAGAATTTGTGTTATAATAACTTCTCTAACCATTTCCTGCTTTAATTAATTAAATTAAATGATGGTTTAAGAATTTGTAGTGAAAGAACATTTGTGAGGTCAGACACTGATGTTAAACAATAAGACCTGACTCACAACCAACAACACAATTCATCCCAAACGTGCACAGTGGAATTGAGGTCAGGGCTCTGTGGAGGTTAGTGGATTTTCTCAACATCACACCCATCAAACCATGTCTTTATGGACCATACAAGGTTGAAATCGTGTTATGTGGTTTATATAGTTAATTATATGATCTAGTACTGTCAAGTTTATGTTCCATTACATCCCAAAGGGGCTCAACTGGATTAAAATCTGGTGGCTGTGGAGGCCTTAAAGTACACTGAATGGATTTTTTTATTTATTTATTTATCTATTTTTTTATTTACTTAAAAAAAAAAGAATTACAGTGTTAGGAAAAAAAGTAGTGAGTACATTCAACACATTGTGTTAAATATATTTAAACACAAGATTTTTTATTTTTTTTCAATAAAATAATTGCAGTGAAGTGTAAAGATGTGCTTTTGTTTGTTGTTTTTGTTTTTAAATACCTAAAAATATAAACTTTGTTTATTAGTCTTATCATTTTTTTATTATATATGTGTATGCCAAGGCACCTACTGCATATTGCATAAATAATGACCTGCCCAGCAGCAATATGAAGGATAACAAAATTTGTTGTTCTGAATTTAGACTGGTAGTAGAGCTGGTGTAGCACCAGAGTTATTGCATGTACAATTTGACCATTAATTCTGACCATTATTATTATTATTATTATTATTATTATTAATAAGAATAAGAATAAGAATAGGATTAAGAATAATAAATTATTATTATTATTTTTTTTTTTCCACTGGTAGTAAAACTTGTCACCTAACAGCACAAGTGTTATTGCATACTATGTACAATTTGACCAGTTCAATAATTCTTACTTACTTACTCACGTTCTAACTCACTTTCTTAACCGCTTATCCAATTGGGGGGGGGGGGGGGGGGGTTCTGGAGCCTATCCTAGCTTTTTCAATGGGCGCAAGGCACACAGTAACACCCTGGACGGGGTGCCAGTCCATCACAGGGCAGACACACTTGCACACACACATACACACACCCATTCACCTATATGGCAATTCAGTGTCTCCAATTAACCTGACTGGATGTTTTTGGACTGTGGTAGGAAACCGGAGGTCCCAGAGGAAACCCACACATACACGGGGAGAACATGCAAACTTTGCACAGAAAGGACCCGGACCTCCCAGCCTGGGGATCGAACCCAGGACCTTCTTGCTGTGAGGCGACAGTGCTACCCACCGAGCCGCACTAGTCCAATAATTATTATTATATTTTATTTATTTATTTATTTATTTTTATTTTTCCATTGGTTGTAAAGCTTAAGTCACCTACTGCATACTATTGCATACTATGTACAACTTTTTTTTTTTGGCAGCATGTTTGGGACAATTTCACTTACTGTCATTAATACTGCAGGGGTCCAGATCTACTAGCTACAGACAGGCAGGATTTATCAAATCTGCAATGAAATGGTACACAAAGGCATTGATCCTAAACCTGAACAGGTTTGCTTATCAATCATGATTAGACTGGATTAATGACAAGTGAATTTGTCACAGAAAGCACACATAAATCTGTTTAGTTTTAGATAACACAGATAAAGCAAATCCATGTTGCTGTATCAAGCACAGATACAAACTGTCCTGTTCTAGAACTTGGCTTTTGTGCATCAGAATTCTTGCGCAGCATAATGTACTGTTATCTCATTACTTATACAATAAGCAAGAAGAAATGGGGAGTAGCCCTTAGCCTATGGTCATGTCCCGGCACACTGTAATGCAATCTGTGCTGTGATCTACATCATTAATCTTCATTCTTCCTCCATCAGCTCATATTAAAGAACACAATACCAATGGGACTGTTTGGAGGAATGCCTGAATTATGGTCATGATGTACCCGCTCCTTTCGTATTGACTAATAAAGCCTCGATATTTCTCACTTTACCAGTAATCATTAACCCAATGAATGAAATTCATTACAGTTTGAGCAGAAAAATGTTTGAGAGGCGAAACGGCATCAGCGCGAGAGAAAAAAATTTAATTCTTTTCGAGCCACCACAATTTGTCAACAGTGACATCGTGTTATATAACAACGTCAGCGTTTGCTTAGTTACATAACAAAAGTGCAAGAACTTCTATACACTCGGGGCTTGTTGGACTTACTGTATGTGAGACGCAGAAATGTAGTACACAATGCTACATGACATGATCACAATATACATATACACAGTGTATTTACTTCTACTGTTTATTACTAAGACTGTTACCAATAATGTCTGGCACTGCCCATTAACTGCATTTTATGTCCAAGGTAAAAAGTGAAAATGGTTAAAAATACTTAAGAATTTTAAGAAAAATGCCAGGTCAGTAGGATTTTTTTTATCTATATAGGAGTTGCCATAGTGGATCCAGTCCGAATACCAGACTTGGTATCCTGACACAACCCACCTATTTCTATCTAGGAAGAATGCTGGTTTGAACGGGGAGTCAAAGAGGCCATCTATGTGAAGAGGGTTGTTATGCAATGGGCCGGTTCCGGTCGTTATGCAGATTGGCTGCATATAAGGTTGGGGTATTCACCACCAGCTAAGACTGAAGAAGTCACTTGGATAAGTGACGAAACATATCTCCACACCAAACTTGTGTCCAGATGAACTGATTCAACTTTGTGGCTCTCAATGACATGTGTGCCTTCCAATGACTAGGCTTCCCCCTCTTTGGGCATTATACTGTACAATCATGTCCATACAGATTCCCGGCCGTCTAGTAGCACTACTGAGATTTTAACCCTGGATTTCCAAGTCTCAGCAATAGCGAGCTGGCAAACTTTGCCATTACACTATCCGAGCGCCCTAGGTCAGTAACAAAGAACTAATAAAAACCATTTTATTATTTGTACATTTGTCAGTCGTATATGACAGGACTAAAACCAATTTGGACATTCCATATTAAAACCATAGACAGAAAATGAAGTCCACATAACCCCCTTCTCCCATTCCCTCCTCCCTTTGCAGCTTTATTTTATAACTTAGAGCCCATTCAGTCAAAAGAGCATTTGTAAGGTCAGCTGCGAATATTGAACAAAAAAAGCAATTCTAATTCATCCCAACAATGTTTGTTTAGTGTGAGGTTCAGGTTATGGTTCTTCCCAGACCTAACACAACAAATGTTTTTTAGACCGTGTTTTGTGCACAGGAAAAGGTAATACTGTGCTGAACATGGACCCTTCCTAACCTGTTGCTACTAAGCTTTTGAAAGCAGAGAATTAATGTTGTACAATTATTTTTATACACATCTGTAACAATGTGTGTGGCTGAAACACCTGAATGACCCTCTTTATGGTCATATAATGTATGTTTAGTAAGTAAAACATACTGTATAAAAGGGAACAGATTGTTCGCCAGTGAATATGTAATGCTTGTTCAAGTGATTAACCTTATAACAGTAAGATGTGCCATTAGAATCAATAGTTTGATGGATTCCAACTGGAATACTGTTCTAACATAACATTATGACCACCTTCCTAATATTGTGTTGGTCCCCCTTTTGCTGCCAAAACAGCCCCGACCCGTCGAGCCCTGGACCCCTGAAGGTGTGCTGTGGTATCTGGCACCAAGAATTTACCAGCATACACTTTAACTCCTGTAAGTTGCGAGATGGGGCCTCAATGGGTCGGATGTTTGTCCAGCACGTCCCACAGATGCTCGATTGGATTGAGATCTGGGGAATTTGAAGGCCAACTCAACACCTCAAACTCATTGTGCTCCTCAAACCATTCCTGAACCATTTTTGCTTTGTTTACCGCAGGTTTACCACTGTTTCTTCCTTGAACCCCTTTTATAGATACTGACCACTGCAGACCAGGAACACCCCACAAGAGCTGTAGTTTTGAAGATGCTCTGACCCAGTCGTCTAGCCATCACAATTTTGTCAAACTCGCTCAAATCCTTACGCTTGCCCAATTTACCTGCTTCGAACACATCAAGTTTGAGGATAAAATGTTTACTTGCTGCCTAATATATCCCACCTACTAACAGGTGCCATGATTAGATAATCAGTTCACCTGTCAGTGGTCTTAATGTTATGCCTGGTCGGTGTATGTACTGCACATAAAAATGGTAACATGAACATATAAACTGTTAGCACAAATGTGACCTGGCTATAAAGAAAATGTTGCTTGGAAATGATTTAGTTTTCTGAATATGAGTCTATAGTGGAAATGCTTTTTGCATTAAACTGAAATTTACATCGTACAGCCAGGTACACCAGAGCAGCCAAAGCTAAGAATGTTATTAAAGCACTATCTGCCTGATTAATTGCATTTCATGTTTACTGATTGTCTAAATAAAATCCACCATACAAGCTGAGTTGTTTTTTACTTCATCATCTAGTGATAAATAACTCATCAATCTCCTGTGACAACATGATCAACCTGCTTCAGATGATAACTGCTATTAGACATTAGTCACAGGCTTCAAACAACACTTTACCCTGGAATTAATAGAGCTTTCTGAGGCAGTGCAGTAGAAATGTGAAAAGTCACTTTGTCTGTTAGTGTTTCTGTTTTTATGAAGCTGTACGTTTTCATTATTTAGGAAGAAGCAACATGATAATGGCAAATCTGCTAAGTCTGATCCACGTCAGAGTTTATTACTTCTCACTTCTTTCAATTTGCTGTCAGAACAGGTAATAGAAATGATACAGAGCTCAGTCTGAAGGTAAAACATCTGGAAAATGAACTTTGCACAGTGGATGGATGGATGGATGGATGGATGGATAGATGGATAGATAGATAGATAGATAGATAGATAGATAGATAGATAGATAGATAGATAGATAGATAGATAGATAGATAGATAGATAGATAGATAGATAGATAGATAGATAGATAGATAGATAGATAGATAGATAGATAGATAATTCAAGTATGTCCATTTTTTGCCATGATTTTTTCACTGGTACACTTGTTGTCTCTTTGAATCATTTTTGGTAGATACTAATCACTGCATCCTGGGAACCAGACAAGACCAGTTGTTTCGGAGATGCGTCGACACAGTTCTCTAGTCATCGCATTTTGTCCCCAGTCAAAGTTGCTCAGATCCTTATTTGTGCCCCCTGACTGGTGAGATTGTAAGGAAATATTGTCATTTACTTCATCTGTCAGTGGTTGAATGTTGTGACTGTACAGTGTATATAGTATGTGAACACCCCTTAGTCATTGATTGGTGTTTCAGCCATACCCAAATCAACATTTATCATCCAGTATAATTCAATTATGTCCATTTTTTGACTGTGTCAAGTGGGACTTCAGAGTAGAAGAGACACACGACCACCTTACTAGAGTGAAAATACTCCACATTGTGAAGAAATGCTAAGATTGCTGGGTTGCAATCTTAACTCGATCCACCACCAAGTAAACCAATTTGTGTAGAGCTGCATAGAGGTGCAATGACAAGGCAACATAAAAGGTTGATCTCACCCTCCAAAACATGCAAAAGGTAATCTGGCTGCTAGAAATTGCCCCCAGATTGAGTGAATAATTAAGTGTAAGTTGAAAATAATAAGTTATCCAACACTAGATGACTCCATGTGAGGCGTATCAACCAATTTCCGATGTTTAATTGATAACTGAATTCTGGTTTAATTATTACCATCTGTGTTGAATTTAAACACTCACTCACTCACTGTCTTAACCGCTTATCCAATTAGGGTCGCGGGGTGGGGTGGGGTGGGGGGGATGCTGGAGCCTATCTCAGCTTTTCAATGGGCGCAAGGCACACAGTAACACCCTGGACTGGGCACCAGTCCATCGCAGGGAAGACACACACACACATACACACACCCATTCACCTATAGGGCAATTCAGAGTCTCCAATTAACTTGACTGCATGTTTTTGGACTGTGGGAGAAAACTGGAGCTCCCGGAGGAAACCCACGCAGACACGGGGAGAACATGCAAACTCCACACAGAAAGGCCCCTGACCACCTTGCCTGAAAATCGAACCCAGGACCTTCTTGCTGTGAGGTGACATTGCTACCCACTGAGCCGCCCTGAATTTAAACATCATCACAAAAAATCAGTTTAAAAAGAGACGTAGCAAAAGTTTTATCCATTGAAGAGCTGCAAGGCAAAAATCGCTGCTACCCATGAGAAATATCAAGACTCATCTCATGATGACTCCAAGCGTTTTGGAAAAAATGTTCTACTGCCTGATGAGTGGAAGGGGAATTTTAAAGAACACATGGGTCCTGGCACATCTGGTGTTAAGCTAACAGAATTCTACAGGAGAAATATCATACAGTATATCATTATACCAGTCAAACGTGGTGGTGGTGGTATTCATGTAATTCGCTTCTTTGTGGCCTGGATGATTCATAATACAATAATTTAGGAAACCATGTAATGTCGTCATTGCAAGGCAATCCTGAGGAATATTGGCCGCTTCACTGTTTAATAGGAAGCTTGGTGATGTTTCTTTGACCATCTAACCATATTTTGTTATATTGTATTTAAAGTTTAATATAATTTCAGACCGATTACGCATAACATTAAAACCACCAGAACACACCTGGGTTTATAAGTACTTACAGTTTATACTGCACTGTCAGAAAAAAACAAAAAAAAAACAAGCTATGATGAACAAGAAGCTGTTCGTGGATCTATAAATTATAGATATTATTCATTTTCATCTTATTCCCTTTTATTATTCTGTTAATATCCAACCCTGTATTAGTGTGTGTGAGTGTGTGTAAGTGTGTGTTTGTGTGTGTGCTCTGTTTTTCATTACACGTCCAGGAAAATAATGATCAACTGTATCAAGAAAAAAAGGGGACAGACTCTATTAGTTTCCAGGCAATGTGCATCATTTCCCATGAAAACAGTAGCCAGCTCCAGCGCGGCTTTGATGTAAATGTCAACATAATTACAGTGGAACGACCTGTGCAGACCGAGCAACAGTGGTGAAGACACACCCCATTTAATACCTATGACCTCTGTCTTTGAACAGTGGATCTGCTTTTTTGCTAGGATGTTCAGTGAATTTTAAATGAGCAGTGAATGTAGAGAAGTACGCATTTGAACATGGACACACATGCTCAGCCAGCCAGACCTTTGCACCCTATTCACTATTAAACACTGGCTTGTTAAAGCGCAAAAGATTCAAAAGCCTTAATAACATTTTTGCTGTTTTTTTCCCTTTTTAACACTCTCTAATCAATAAAATAAATAAAAAATTAATAATTACATGCATACTTTTTTACATATACATCGACCAGACATAACATTATGACCACAGGTGAAGTGAATAACACTGAGTATCTCTTCATCATGGTACCTGTTAGTGGGTGGGATATATTAGGCAGCAAGTGAACATTTCATCCTTAAAGTTGATGTGTTAGAAGCCAAAAAAAATGGGCATTTCCAAAACTGCAGCTCTTGTGGGGTGTTCCCGGTCTGCAGTGGTCAGTATCTGTCAAAAGTGGTCCAAGGACAGGATCATGGGCGGCCAAGGTTTATTGATGCACGTGGGGAGCAAAGGCTGGCCCGTGTGGTCTGATCCAACAGACGAGCTACTGTAGCTCAATCTGCTAAAGAAGTTAATGCTGGTTCTGATAGAAAGATGTCAGAATACACAGTGCATTGCAATTGCAGGGCTGTTTTGGCAGCAAAAGGGGGATGTTATGCCTGGTCGGTATATATATACGTACATCAATGCCCACGGCTATCAAACAGTGCTTCAACAGTGCTTCATACAGAGACACGGAGTGCATGTGCTTGACTGGCCTGCCTGCAGCCCAGATCTGTCTCCTATTGAAAATTATTGGTGCATCATAAAAAGGAGAATCAGTTGATAGAGTGCACTTAAGCAGCTGATGAAGTCTCATATCAAGCAAGACTACAACAATTAGTGTCTTCAGTTCCCAAACTATTCAAAATTCTCATTGGTAGGAAACATGATGAAACACAGAATTGAACACGCCTCTGTCCCAACTTCTTTGTAGTGTGTTGCAGGCATCTAATTCTAAATGTGTTAACGTTTACAAAATACAATTAACTTAATCAGTGAAAACATTGGAAATCTTTTTTCAGTTCAATTAAAGCTGAAGAGAATTACCAAATTACAAATTTTTTCAAATTTTCTTTTTTTTTGTTTGTTTCTTTTATAAAGCATCCAAACATTTTTGGAAATAAAGTTTGTATATTACATTCACTCTAAAAGAATAGTGTAGGATACTAGTGGTTATTATACACTGTATATCACAGTCTCAAAGCTATACAAACAGGGTAAAAAAAAATTCCCAAAATATTGGGACAGGGATTTGTTAACTGCTTTTTAGCTTTAAAAACAACTCAAATGTTTTATTTATCAGTTTGATTTGATCTTTTTATTTATTTATTTATTAGAATTTTAACGTCATGTTTAACGTCATGTTCATGACAGAAACGGTAGTTACACAAGATTCATCAGTTTAAAAGTTTAATGTCAGACACAGTCAAGGACAATTGTTGTACCTTACTTGCACATCTTTGGACTGTGGAAGGAAATCGGATCTCCAAGAGGAACCCACGCAGACATGGGGAGAACATGATAACTCCACACAGAAGGGACCCTTACCGCCGCACCTGGGGATCAAACTTAGGACTTTCTTGCTGTGAGGTGACAGTGCTACACACTAAACCACCATGCCGCCTGATTTTATCTTTTTAAAGAACAAAATAGTAATTATTCAATAATAATAATAATAATTAAAGTTGACTTGTTAATCCACAACATGCGTTATTATTTTGTGTCAGTCCATCTTAGCTAAACCAAGCTTGAACCAAAAAAAAGTCAAGTGTGTCTCTGGATGTTGTTGATAAATGGCTTCAGCTCTGCATTATAGAGTTTTAACTTGCATTTGTAGATGCAGCAGTAACTGTGTTTACTGACAAGGGTTTTCTGAAGTATTACTGTGACCATGTGCCTATATTTATTACAAAAGTGGGTTGGATTTAAAGCAGTGACATCTAAGGGACTGAAAGTCGGGCAGGTCCTGAATATAATGTGAAGTGCTTGTCTATTTGTTTCTCCACAACCTTTTAATTTCCTGCTTAGTTGCCTTGTTCTGCAGTGAAGCATTAGTCTCTTGATAGTCAGCACAAACAAGAGTACAAAGCAAACAACAAAGGACTAAACTGATCTACGGGTATTAGTGGCATATTTAATCAGGCTTGGCCAATCCTCTCCTCAGGCTATGCTGTCCAACATACAGCATCGACACTTCAATTCAAATTATTTCTCGCTCACTTTACAGCCAAAGGAGTTAGTGTTGGGCTTTACGATTGGCAAGATATCACTAGAGTACCCACTAGGGCATCTAATCATCCATTTTTTTTGTTTTGTTTAGCAGGTTTTGTCTGGTTTTGCCAAAGCTGTGGGATTAGCAGAATTAGCTCGAACATTTTGTCGATTTAATGCAGATTTTAGGAAATTTCAGCAAACGAGCAGATGATTCACTTATGAGCACTGACCAGATAGAATTACGGGCTAAAACTATGCAAATTTGGACGAAGATTAATGGGATGAATTTGTTTGCATTAGAAACCTTAACTTGTCCCTCTATGCAGCTTTTAAGAAGCGTAAGCACTTTTTACTCATTTTGGACGACATAACCATCAAAACAATTAAAGCTTTGGTTGCATACAAGCCAGCGCAGCTACATTTCCATTTTTTAGATAGATGTTAATGCAAAGCACATGGAAACAAATGCCTTTCTTATTCTGCTAAACCCTAAAGTCTTTTACAAATGTTTCCATTTCCAGAATCAGTGGTTTAACTTCTCAAAACTTTAAACACAAACTGAAAAGAGTTAACTACTTTGTACAAACTACATACGTCTCTTTTTAAAATAAAACACAGCACAGCTCACTCGCACTCTTATCCAATTAGGGTCGCGCGGGGGTGCTGGAGCCTATCCCAGCTTTTCAATGGGCGCAAGGCACACAGTAACACCCTGGCTGGGGCGCCAGTCCATCGCAGGACAGACACACACACACACACCCATTCACCTATAGGGCAA
Source organism: Trichomycterus rosablanca (assembly GCF_030014385.1). Lineage (NCBI taxonomy): Eukaryota > Metazoa > Chordata > Actinopteri > Siluriformes > Trichomycteridae > Trichomycterus > Trichomycterus rosablanca. Next base: position 24,430,084 of record NC_086004.1, read on the forward strand.
TTCAGTGTCTCCAGTTAACCTGACTGCATGTTTTTGGACTGTGGGAGGAAACCGGAGCTCCCAGAGTAAACCCACACAGACACGGGGAGAACCTGCAAACTCTGCACAGAAAGCAGTGATTTTTCACCTCTTGTCTTCCGATTTACTGATCACTCATCGCTCTGTGTCCAAACCGGAAGCATCATTGTCAAATACTTGTGGGGATTGGCAATGTAGCTTTATTAGCTTTTCTAGCTAGTGTCAACAGATTCCTTTCCACACAGTTTTTACCACAACTCAGACATGTTCCCACTAAAAATATCTATAAGTTTTATCCCTGTGTAGTCCATCACTGTCTGTGCAGTCAACATGTCAAGAAACCTGTGTTTGTGGTTTGCTATTGCTGCAGTCTATTTTTTATTGATATAGTTTGACAACACAACAATGTGATTCCTTTCCATCTCTAGTAGGAACTATTATATTATATTAAAAACAGACCACACCATTTCACAGTGGTGGTCTGCTCAGTCCTTAAGTCCTTTTGGTAATCAACTTTGAACGAGAGGTATATCAGAAGCTTTTCATTGTACTGTACATGCCATTAAAACCATTAAAATCTCCTTGTTTCTCACTGTCCATTTTATCAGCTCCATATAGAAGCACTTTCTACAATTACTGACTGTAGTCCATCTGTTTCTCTACATGCTTTGTTAGCCCACTTTCATGCATTTCTTCAATGGTCAGGACCCCCACAAAACTACCACAGAGTAGGTATTATTTGGCTGATGGATCATTCTCAGCACTGCATTGACACTGACTGTGTTAGTGTGTGTTGTGCTGGTATGAGTGGATAAGACACAGCAGCACTGATGGAGTTTTTAAACACCTCACTGTCCTTGCTGGACTGCGTCTTGTGACCACTGATGAAGGTCTACAAGATGACCAACTCAAACAGCAGCAATAGATGAGCGATCGTCTCTGACTTTACATCTACAAGGTGGACCAACTAGGTAGGAGTGTCTAATAGAGTGGACAGTGAGTGGACATGGTATTTAAAAATTCCAGCAGCGCTGCTGTGTCTGATCCACTCATACCAGCACAACACACACTAACACACCACCACCATGTCAGTGTCACTGCAGTGGTCCTGTGGGGGTCCTGACCATTAAAGACCAGGGTGAAAGCAGGTTAAAAAAGTATGCAGAGAAACAGATGGACCGCAGTCAGTAATTGTAGAACTACAAAGTGCTTCTATATGGTAAGTGGAGCTGATAAAATGGACAGTGAGTGTAGAAACAAGGAGGTGGTTTTAATTTTACGGCTGATCAGTGCATACAGTAGGACAAATAAATGTCTTTAATTCTGAGTGTGTACAAAACTGTGATTTAAGTGAGAACAAATGAAATGTATTTCTATATGAGTTTAGCAGTTCGAAGTCAAGCTGATACATGAGTTTTAAGTTTTTAGAAGTTTTCAGTGTGCATAGTACTATTTATATGTGTAAAATATGAAAACACTAAAATCTTTACTGGGCTGCATAATAATTGGGACTTGCATCTATATTGAAAAGATAGATGCAAATGCAGATGAATTGCCTTAAAGAACCGGTATGAACCGATTCACTTGTGTTTAACATAAAACTGTTTAAAACTTTGTTTTGTGGTGTTAAAGTTCAAAACATTAAGCGTTTGGGAGGTTACCAAAGAAAGAAGAAAATGTAGCAGGCGACTGTCCTGCAAAATCTAATTTTACCAAACATGTCTTTTCAAGTGCTTTAACTAAGAGGACTCTTTTGATTGAGTGTTTTTAGCATTAATTTAGAAGCCTTGTGCTCATTTAATTAGCATCATTTAGGATATTTTCATGCACTGAAACAGCTTTCAAGTGCTGTCTTCTAACTGAGTGAAAAAACACATGGGAAATGATGGTAAAAAAAAAATGTTACACTATCAGCAAAGTGCTGGCATCTCTCGCTCTCTCTCTCTCTCTCTCTCTCTCTCTCTCACACACACACACACACACACACACACACTTTATATTCAACAGCAATTTTCATCCCAATTCTAATGCATTTATTGTGGTGGATGTCAGACCCAATGAAATAAACATTAATATCCAGATCCAAATTCCATCTGTACCATTGGGTCCAAATGCACCATGAACTGTGGAATGTTTGTATTTTAGCACATTACTCTACATATTATTAAACATTACATTATGTATAAGGGCAGTTTTTGCCTGTCGATAAAGGTACTGGACCTGAACCCTCAATTTTTAGACTGTGTACTGTAAGGCAGGCAGTCAGGCTTGTAAACAAATACTTTCACATCCCCAGCTCACCTCATGAACCTTGAACCTCCCCAGTACACTGCACAATTGCACCTTAAAATGACTGCTGCTACATGTAGAAATACATTGCATAATTGCACCTTAGTATGACTGCTGCTACATTTTGCTGCCTTAGTTTATTTTTAGTTTTCTTTGTATATAAAAAGTTTTATAGTTTTTTATATTTAAAATGTTTTTTTATTTAGTTTTATTCTGTTAGTTTAAATTGTGTTTTAAGGTATATAGATGAGCACACAAAGTAAGAATTTCATTGTACAATATAACTGCCGTTTCTTCTGTGCACATGACAATAAAACTCTTTTTTTTTTCTTACCTTTAAGAAATTATAAAGGAATCCAAAAAGATTTAAATAACATATTTCCTTTTCATTTAGTAATTAATTGTTTTTCTTTTTTTTTGTTAAAATGATAATCATTCATTTCATGGGGTCATGGCAGGTTTGGTTCCACTTGGACACACTGGGTACCAACCCCCACCCCCGCCCAAGATATAGCCAATCGTGTCTGTGTACATGCCATGTAGGCCAATAGCACAGCTAAGATTTGAACCCAGGTCTCAGTGGCAATAGTGGCTACTGCACACCTACTACTACTACTAATAATAATAATAATAATATTTATCCTCATAATAATAATAATAATAATATTTATCTACATAATAATAATAATAATAATAACAACAACAAAACAACAACAACAACAACAACAATAATAATAATAATAATAATAATAATAATAAATAATAATAAAATAATAATAAAATTTATTATGGTCATGTGTATAGAAGTTGTATATAAAAAAAACAAGTCTCAGTAAACAGATTTACATACATACAAGCAAGTTTGAAAACTTTTTTTTGTCAAATATTTTAATAATTTGCTTTTTTTTTTTGCCTTACTAACAGTCAGTTCAGATCATCTTTATTGGGCTAGACGATAAAAGGGTCTGCTGGTTATTACTGGCAAAATAAAGGTTTTAAGCATTTCTATCATACTAATTATAGTTTTTCTTGAGACAAACCCAGCTGTGTCTTTCATCCTCAGACCCTGTATCCCATCATAATTCTTCTACACTCTCTCTTTCACTCTCTCTTACGATCTCTCTCTTTCATTTCTTCCCTTTCCTTCACTCTCACTCTCTGTGGCTCCAGGCCTGAGGACACAGGCATGAAATGAGTTATGAGCGCTCTCTGTCTTCTTCACCTTTTTTGTCCCCTGAGTACACCTCAACTTATGAGAAATCTTGGCTTAAATAAATACGCCCTTGGTAGCATAACAAACGATTCAGGAAAGAGGGATGAGGATAAGTAGCCTCACGGAAAAAGTAAACGCAGGACAAAATCAATCTATTAAATGACCGCTGTAATGGCCACAATGACAGAACGCTTTCAGTCAGAAATTTTAAAGTTCTAGTGCCACCTTGATCTAAACATTTCCTAAACATTTGATCTGCACTGCGGCCTGAACCTGGCACTGAATACAATCTTCAGCGCAGTTTGGTCCCTCTTTGGCACACACAATCATAAGAAAACACATTAGAACTTCTGCTAAACAAGATTATTCTTGATCGATCGGGTATGAAGTTTTGCCACTTTTTCTTCATCATCAGTTTTGGATTTAGATCTGAAATGCTGTATTATGTCTTGAGGCCACAGAATATGAATAATGGTCCTGAGCTTCCTCTCCCAAGGCCTTTCACTATTCAGTTTGATGTATGTATTATTTCTTTTCCCTGACATAAAGAAGATAGGATTGAATATGTGAAAATGAAGCAACCTACACATTAGCGCTAAACTAATTCTAATAAAATGGCCCTGGACCAAGCCAATATTGGCAGAGTCAGAATCAGCATGCTTTATTACGCTTGATGTGTTGAATTAATTTTAACACTATTTTAAATTAAAGAAAAAAAGCACACTGTTAGTGCAAATGCAAAATAATGTATGGTTTTGTTTTATAATTTACAAGTTCATTTACTTCTTTGATCATCATGTCCTGATTGTTGTTGCCAATTATTCTTGTTTTTAACAAACTTGTGAAGATTTGACTTGTGAAGAACTACAAATCATTGCTTTAACTGTGGTACATTTAATAACAAGCGTTGAATGGTCAATGTAAAGTTGGTCCCCCTTTTGCTGCCAAAATAGCCCTGACCCGTTGAGGCATGGACTCCACTAGACCCCTAAAGGTGTGCTGTGGTATCTGGCACCAATATGTGTTAGCAGCAGATCTTTTAACTCTTGTAAGTTGCAAGCTCCATGGATTGGACTGTTTGTCCAGCACAGGTGCTCGACTGGATTGAATTTGGAGGCCAAACTCCGCCGGCTTGCCTTCTTCCCCTAGTGCATCCTGGTGCCATGTGTTCCCTCAGTTTGGGTGTTTGAGTGTTTCCAGGACCACAGTATAGGTCCAGGGCCTAAATAATTTTGAAAAACAATAAAGCTTAAACATTCCTACAGTGGGCTGTCCTGCCAAATTGGGAATCTGAGAAAGAAAAAGCCTTGGTCAGGGAGGTAAGAACCCAACTGTCATTATAAAAGATCTCTAAAGTCCTGTGCAGAGATGGGTGACCTTGGATGGACAACCATCTTTGCATCACTCCGTAAACTCTGTGGAAAAGACACATGGATAAAAAAATACAATATTTATAAATGAAAAAGTTCAAGTCTTTGGTTCAATCACATATGAAGCATCAGGGTCCAACCATTACCCATCAATCTTTCGCCTAAACTAAACTAAACTAAACTAAACTAAACTAAACTAAACTAAACTAAACTAAAATGCTTTTCATTTAGCATTATATCTAAGCAGATTATATCCTTGAGCAGGTAGCAAACAAAAGATGTTGTTTCTTCTCCTGAAACAGGACTAGATTACTGAGTACAATTTTTTATAATTACTTTTTTAGGAAAACATCTATGAGATAAAAATAAAATAAGCTTTTGATTAGTTACTCCAGACATTCTTAAAGATAATAACCTTTTGCTTTAATAGACTTGAGCAGCTTTATTGCTTTTCCCAACATCTCAAGATGATTCAGTCAAAAATTATTTCTAAACTCATTACTGGACTCATGAGTTTCTACTGTACCTTTATATAACTATTGATCGGACAGGTGAGTATTTATGTTAAAAAGTTGGAAGCAACCTACACATTAGCGCTAAACTAATTCTAATAAAATGGCCCTGGACCAAGCCAATATTGGCAGAGTCAGAATCAGCATGCTTTATTACGCTTGATGTGTTGAATTAATTTTAACACTATTTTAAATTAAAGAAAAAAAGCACACTGTTAGTGCAAATGCAAAATAATGTATGGTTTTGTTTTATAATTTACAAGTTCATTTACTTCTTTGATCATCATGTCCTGATTGTTGTTGCCAATTATTCTTGTTTTTAACAAACTTGTGAAGATTTGACTTGTGAAGAACTACAAATCATTGCTTTAACTGTGGTACATTTAATAACAAGCGTTGAATGGTCAATGTAAAGTTGGTCCCCCTTTTGCTGCCAAAATAGCCCTGACCCGTTGAGGCATGGACTCCACTAGACCCCTAAAGGTGTGCTGTGGTATCTGGCACCAATATGTGTTAGCAGCAGATCTTTTAACTCTTGTAAGTTGCAAGCTCCATGGATTGGACTGTTTGTCCAGCACAGGTGCTCGACTGGATTGAATTTGGAGGCCAAACTCCGCCGGCTTGCCTTCTTCCCCTAGTGCATCCTGGTGCCATGTGTTCCCTCAGTTTGGGTGTTTGAGTGTTTCCAGGACCACAGTATAGGTCCAGGGCCTAAATAATTTTGAAAAACAATAAAGCTTAAACATTCCTACAGTGGGCTGTCCTGCCAAATTGGGAATCTGAGAAAGAAAAAGCCTTGGTCAGGGAGGTAAGAACCCAACTGTCATTATAAAAGATCTCTAAAGTCCTGTGCAGAGATGGGTGACCTTGGATGGACCACCATCTTTGCATCACTCCGTAAACTCTGTGGAAAAGACACATGGATAAAAAAATACAATATTTATAAATGAAAAAGTTCAAGTCTTTGGTTCAATCACATATGAAGCATCAGGGTCCAACCATTACCCATCAATCTTTCGCCTAAACTAAACTAAACTAAACTAAACTAAACTAAACTAAACTAAACTAAAATGCTTTTCATTTAGCATTATATCTAAGCAGATTATATCCTTGAGCAGGTAGCAAACAAAAGATGTTGTTTCTTCTCCTGAAACAGGACTAGATTACTGAGTACAATTTTTTATAATTACTTTTTTAGGAAAACATCTATGAGATAAAAATAAAATAAGCTTTTGATTAGTTACTCCAGACATTCTTAAAGATAATAACCTTTTGCTTTAATAGACTTGAGCAGCTTTATTGCTTTTCCCAACATCTCAAGATGATTCAGTCAAAAATTATTTCTAAACTCATTACTGGACTCATGAGTTTCTACTGTACCTTTATATAACTATTGATCGGACAGGTGAGTATTTATGTTAAAAAGTTGGTTGGAAGCAGTATTGAACTGTAAATCAATATTGTATACGTGTCTAAATGTCAAGTCGACCACGCTGCATTGCTTTGAGTTTATCAATATTTGTTCTTATGCATATCTCAATTTATTTCTCAGCTCAGCTTATTACTGAAAAACCCTTTGCCAGTTATTTCATCTGTACACTGGCATCTCAAATTTAATGTCCAAAAATATTTTATTTAAACAGGATTGCTTTGACCTTATACGGCCAGTGAGCAAGACTGAACTAATTTGCCCAGATTGATTATTAAAAACTGTAGTACAAGCATGGAAGATTTAGTTCAGTTGAGTGAAATTAAATAGATTTTCCACAGAGGGCTGCAGAGCATCAAAGTTTTAAAGTACAAATTGACATTTGCAAGTCCAAACCATTTGAAATACCAAACGAATAATTCCTGGTATTCGCAAAATAAATAAATACTGAATTCTGCTTAATTAAATTAGGCAACTAGCATAAAAAAATAAATCAGCAAATAGACTGATAGGGAATTTTTTTTTATTTTATTTTTTTTATTTTATAATTACTGTAAAATACTGTTTTATACAGCACATTATAACTGATGCAAATTAAGTAGAGTTGTCCAAGGCACTGGAGCCTATCCCAGCTTTTCAATGGGCACAAGACACACAGTAAAACCCTGGTTGGGGCACCAGTCCATCGCAGGACAGACACACATACACACAAATACACACACCCATTTAACCTGACTGCATGTTTTTGGACTGTGGGAGGAAACCGGAGCTACTGGGGGAAACCCACGCGGACACAGGGAGAACATGCACATTCCACGCAGAAAGGACCCGGACCACCCCACCTGGGGATCGAACCCAGGACCTTCTTGCTGTGAGGTGACAGTGCTACCCACCAAGCCACTGTGCCACCCAATTATTTAATTGATTGGTGTAAAATGAACACTGACAACCAGTAGAACACAATATGTGACCCTCTGGCTAGAATTATTAAATTTTTACATTAACTGGGGTAATTTCTTTTTTATCATTTTGTCTGTGAGTCAGTAAAAAAGAATTCCAAAATCAGACCTAATATAATGCCCTCTTAAATCATATATATATAGCATTTAATAATTATAATATAAATATTGTCTTTTCCTGTGTGCATTCTGCATGAGAGCTTTTTTGTGACTTCAGGCATAAAATAATAGCAGGGCCAGGTAAACAGGATAAACTCCCCGAGGCGCCATCTCGCTCTATCTGCTTTATCTCCTGTACCAACTGTGGCTTTCTGATTTATTTGTTTGCTTTGCTCCTTCATCAGCTACAGTAGTAAACAAGCTTCAGACAGGAGAATCAAAGGACTTGCGGCTACATATCACCAGCATCTGCTTTACTGTCGTAATGCTCTGAGGAAGCCCTAATGCATGTTTATTTGCTCTAATGTTACATACACGCCCAGAAAGTGCAGCCTGTAAGTAATTGGACGGTGATGCAATTTCTGTTAGTTCGGATCTGTACCACAGGATGTTGGATTTGAAACGAAACAATCAATATGAGGTTAAAGTGCAGAATGGCTGTGCAGATTTTATGGTATTTACATCTATATTGGATGTTGTGTATAGGAATCACAGTCCTTTCTATGTAAAGCCTCTATTTTATTGAACAATACAATATCAATATCAATTTCTGCATAATGTTACCTCATAGTCTGTTCCTTTTCAGATGCTATGTGGTGCAGCACAGAGCCAATATAACAAGAAATGTTAGTTACAGACTGTATTGTATAAAAAAGTAAGTATCTCACAGAACAATGCAGGCTTTATGGTGCGTAGAAAAGAGACAATAAAGTGTAGAACATCGTTCATTTTGCGACTTTAGTAAGTCCTAGGGTTGCTGGTTTGGTTTCCCTGGGTGAGAGTGTTTTCTATTCCTGGTTGTGAAAATGAATTTCAAAGCTATGCTGCTATTTATTCTTTTTTTGAGGAAGGAAAAACATACAATATTATTTTTATCATTTTTATTATTATTATTATTAAATATTATAATAATTACAAATGGTATAAAAATACCATTGTACCATTGTGTGATGTTCATGTGATACCTTCAGTCATAACAGCCACTCTTCTAAGTAGGCTTTTCAAAAAACTTTGAAGTATGTGTATGAGAATGTGTGCCCATTCAGTCAAAAGAGCTTTTCTATAGCTGGGCAATATTGTTGGTCATAATTCTACAAGCCTTTGGATTTTTTTTTTCTTTTACAGGGACACAGTCATGCTGGAACAGGGCCTTCCCTAAACTGTTGCTGCAAAGTTAAAAGCATAAAGCATATATTATATAAATTATATATTAAATTGAATAAAAAATAATTTATATATATATATATATATATATATATATATATATATATATATATATATATATATATATATATATATATATATATTTATTTATTTATTATTATTTTTTTTTTCATATATAATATATTTGTAATACTTGGTAGCAATGTAGCACTTTGGCTTAAACATATAAATTCAAAAATTAGAATGGGTGTCCCAATATATATACAGTATATGTATATATGTATATACTGTATATATATATATATATATATATATATATATACATACACACACAGTAACAAACAGTAAGAATTAAGATTGGGCAATCAATTTACAGCATATTTTTAAGAGTACCCCAAGAAAACCTATGAAGACATCGACAGAAAGAAAGAAAGAAACTTCAATGTCAAAAACGGTCAAATCCACTCTAAAAGCATCTATATACATATATGTTTAGTGGTATTATCCTCAGTTTAACTTTTAAACTTGTTTGATAGCTCAGGGTATAAAAGAATGAGAATCAGCTTCTCCGGGAGAATAAAAAATGCTTATTGTAAAAAAAAAGCTTAGCGTGGCTTAACGAACTAAAAGAATGACACAGGAACACTAAATTACACTAAATTCACGTTAAGTCGGGTTAAGCGTTGTTTGTACGGCCTGATTTGCTTTTTTCATTATGTCATATCAATCAGTTCGTCTCATTGGAGGCGCTTTGAAAAGGTCAGCGGCAAACTGGGGCAAAGTTCAATCAGGTAAACTTTGAGCAACGCGGCAAGAGCAACAATTATGAGCGCAAAGTGGCAAAAGAATGCGGTGTGAGCCACACTCTATAGGAAACGATGCTTCTCATGTAAAAGCGCCCCAACTGAGGATCAAACCTTGGTTAACAAAATGCTTGTTGTTGCTCAGGCACTCACACTACAAGAAATTGTCCAATATTTGCCCCTATCACAAATTGGACTTCTTTAACTGGGTCACTTCTCTCTCTCTTTTTTTTTTTTGAGAGTCTGGACCACAACATTTCACAACATTTAACAGTTAAAGGCATTGTTATGCAGCATGGACAGAACCTGTAATAATGAGAGAAGGTGAGCACTGGTATATAAGAAAAAACGAGATCAAAGACTAATAAAGTTTTCAATTTTCCTGTCGGCATTGTGTGCCACCTAGGAACTTTCCACCAATCCAGCCCATCCCATTAGCTGTTCACTATTTATGTGGGCAGATTTGGGATGATTCTTTCCCCCGAACAACTTCAAAGCATGACTGATCTTACATCAAAGTGACCTTTTGTTGGTTGTGTAGCAGCAACAGACCCTTACCTGATAACTCTCCAGTCTAGTCTATTGTATTATTTTTTTCTGTTCATGTGTTTCATTATCCTCTGTTTCTGATTATTGTGTCTCTCTCTCACCCCTCCCATCTCACCTCAATTCAATGAGCTTTGAGCTTTATTGGCATGACCATTTGCCAGAGCTCTGAAAAGAGATTTTATATATACACCGATCAGCCATAACATTAAAACCACCTCCTTGTTTCTACACTCACTGTCCATTTTATCAGCTCCACTTACCATATAGAAGCACTTTGTAGTTCAACAATTACTGACTGTAGTCCATCTGTTTCTCTGCATGCTTTGTTAGCCCACTTTCATGCTGTTCTTCAATGGTCAGGACCCCCACAGGACCACCACAGAGCAGCTATTCTTTGGGTGGTGGATGATTCTCAGCAATGCAGTGACACTGACATGGTGGTGGTGTGTTAGTGTGTGCTGGTATGAGTGGATCAGACACAGCAGCGCCGCTGGAGTTTTTAAACACCTCTCTGTCACTGCTGGACTGAGAATAGTCCACCAACCAAAAATATCCAGCCAACAGCGCCCTGTGGGCAGCGTCCTGTGACCACTGATGAAGGTCTACAAGATGACCAACTCAAACAGCAGCAATAGATGAGAGATTGTCTCTGACTTTACATCTACAAGGTGGACCAACTAAGAAGGAGTGTCTAAAAGACACACCACCACTGTCATTGTCACTGCAGTGCTGAGAATGATCCACCACCTAAATAATACCTACTCTGTGGTGGTCCTGACCATTAAAGAACAAGGTGAAAGCAGGTTAAAAATGTATGTAGAGAAATAGATAGACTACAGTAGATCTACAAAGTGCTTCTATTTAAAACAACAAAATAAAACAAAGTAGAAGGATGCAATAAATGTGACACAGGTAGGACAGAGCAGTGTGTGGGGTGTGTGTATATGGTGTATGTATGTGGGGGGTTATATATATATATATATATATATATATATATATATATATATATATATATATACAGTATATGTGTGTGTGTAGGAAGATCTGTGTTTTGGTTGCATCACTGCTTGTCAATTTGTGGTTTGAAGTGCATTACTTACAGCCCAATAGCACGCTGAGATTGTAACGTTAGAAATGCATGAACAATATGAAGGACACACAAACAAACTCACACATATATGACACCAGACCTCATGATTCCTTCTCTAGTCCTATAGAATAATTGTGCCTCTGTAGACTAAGAGGTCGATCAAATGAATAATGCAGATTCTTCCTGCCAAGTAAATGTTTTATTGAAGTTAGGAGGGCGGCAAGGAGGCGATGCTGGATATTTCTGACTTTCCTCCCCTGTAGTTTTGCAGGAAACCTGCTTGTTTTCATGCCTCTTTAGCACTATCAGATATGAGATGATGCTTGCACTCTCTGACCACATGAAAGATCGGATTCTTTATTATGCTAATCCTGGCCCCAGCGAGCTCGGAGCAAAATCTCATGGTAAATATTAAGCTCTCACCCACAGTTATGCTCTCTGCCTCTGAAGCTCTTCAGCAGGCTCCTAAACTGCCGATCACACACCAAACACACACAAGCAAGGCTGTACTCACTTTGTGTTTGTGTGTTTAATTCACCAAAAAAAAGAATCCAAATGAACATTTTGAACTTTAAACAGTCGAGCACCCACACATGATACATGATACATTTTTTTTTCATTTAAAAATAAATCGCATTCAGTAATGAATATATTTTATATGTAATAATAATAATAAAAACAAAATACTTCATTCAGCCAAAAGTATGTGACCATGAACTTGTTCAAAGTCTTATTCCAAAAACATAAAAACACGACTATTACAGCCTCCACTTTTCTCTAAAGGTTTTTCACAAGATTCTTAGGTCTTGTTGATGGTAAAACCAGACACCATGTTCTTATACTGAATAAAATATAAATCTACTTCACATATTTTAATACAAAAAAAATGTTCTGCTTGTCAGGCATCCAGATAGGGTTGATCTTGTTTGTATGATGAAGGCATTGCACAAGGACACATCAGTGATGTAATAGAAAATGACCAGATGCCAACTAACAGTCAAACCTGGGCATTGCACGGCCCCCGAGCCACATCCGGCCCTTTGGCTGTCCTCAACCGGCCTGCATGAGGTCAGTGGTAATTATAAATCAGATGTACAGTATATAAGTGTACATCATACATGCAATACAATAGCGTTGTTTTTATTTTATTTATTTTGCAGGGACTGTGATTTTATATACTGGATTAAACACTTTCTCTATTTCTCTATTTAAACCTTCTGACTTACTGGAGAAGACTGGTTTGTCTATTAGACTTCAGTATTACACTATATGATGAAATGATTGTGGGCAGTTTAAGCCATACCTATTGCTAACAGCCTAATAACTAACTAACTAACTAACTAACTAACTAAATAAATAAATAAATAAATAAATGAATAAATAAATAAATAAATGTTAGATTCTGGACTATTTGAGCCACAACTATTGCTTAAAAGCCTTAAATAAATAAATAAACAAACAAATAAATAAATGTTTCTGGACTGTTTGAGCCACAACTATTGCTAATATATATTTTTTTAAATAATAAATAAATAAATAATGTTTTGGACTGTTTAAGCCACACCTGTTGCTAATAGTTTTATTTAAATAAATAAATAAATAATAAATTAATTAATACATAAATTAATAAATAAATTTTTCTGGACTGTTTGAGCCACAACTATTGCTAATAGATTAAAAAAGAAATAATAAATAAATAAATGTTTGTTTCTGGATTGTTTGAGATACAATTATTGCTATTTTTTTTTAAGAATAAATAAATAAATAGATAATAAATAAATAAATATAAATAAATACAGACCCTGTATTTATGACAGCTGTTTGGCATTTTCCAAAACAGTTAAGGTTCCTTTATCTGTATTAATGTCTATGGTTTTGCTAGATGTCACCTGCACCTGACACAGTAAGCGCATGGTCAGGTGGCCACATACTTTTTGCCATGTTGTGTATTCGTGTATGATGTTTTACATCAATTTTATCACATTCTAAAAGCGATATCACTTTAAATAATTTTGCTTTGTGTTTTTTGCTTTGTACTTTCTTGTAAAGCGAAAGCTTAGTTGACATTAAGCAGGTGGATTTGATAAACTCATCAGAAAATAATTATGCAGCCATTGTTTATCTGTTTTAAATGATTTCAGGTTGAAACTTGTTTGCCGGTTAATTAAGCTGTAAGTCCCAAGGTTTCAATTTATTATTATTATTATTATTTTTTTTAATGAAAAGCATTGTATTAAATTCAAAAGAAAATGAAAATGTAAAAACAGAAGCAAATTCATTAGTGGTGTCAGACTTTTGGCCCCCACTGTATGTCCTTCTCTAAAAACAATTAACATGAATCCCTGTATTATGGATATTTCTAATTATACTTCTCATACTGTTTAAAACACACTGCATTACTAAAACAGATCGAATGTAAAATGTTTAAAAATGAATGGAAAAATTCTAGCACACTCGATTATAATAATTCATGGTCTGTTGATATTTTTGCAACCCACTAATTATCTGTTTAAAAAGCCTGTACGTCACCTGGAATAGCAGCAGGCAGGAGGTTTGAGTGAATGCTTGAGTGAGTGCACTAATAAGAGCAAGCCAGTGGAATACTTAAATAAGTCCTCGCACCGGGTCCATGCTGTGTGCACCAGGTTTCATCTAATGCATAGATAATACGTTAGTATCGTAATCAATAATTTACATGCCCACTGAGATACATCGCAGGTTCACAGCGGTACATGAAGGTGTGAGCCACTGGTACACTACAGTCAAGGACATTTTTTATTCAACTGTAGGTAATCAATTTCACATTGAGCATGACGATTAAGTAAAACATAGGATAGACTGAGAAATTAAGTATAAATCCACTCCTTGATAAAAAATATTTGTTTGGTAGGGTTAATCTTGTTCCATATGACGAAGGCATTGGATGAGGACACATCAATGATGTTATGAAAAAACGACCAGGTGCCATCAATCAATCCTCCAGCAGCAAGTTCCAATAACCTTGTCCAGGTTGCCATCATCCAAGATAACGGTTGCCTTACTGTCGCCACGGTGACCAATTTCACCCTTTTTGTACTGTGTGCCCAGGAGGACCACAATCCTGCTCCTGTTTGGAAGTAAGACACTAAAGTGGTAGTTGGTGTAAAAGCAAACTTGATTTGGTGATTGTTTTTTTTAGGAACTGCTGGCTGAGCTCATAAGAAGTAAAGAAAGTGTCAGATGAGACATCGTGCCCCACCAGTCAAACTGTCACTCACTAAAAAATATGCCTCTTTGAAATGATCAATTTGTCAAACAGTTGAACAGTATTAATTTTACTAGAATTACAGTAGGTTTAGAGCTTTTTGTATTTAGATTTAATGATTAAATGGTAGTTATTTCAGTTTAATTGTGTAGAGTAGGGTGGTACCATGGGTAGTGTACAGTAAGTTGCGCTGTCACCTTACAGCAAGAAGGGTCTGGGTTCAGTTCCCCAGCCAGGCAGCCAAAGTCCTTTCTGTGCATAGTTTGAATGTTCCTTAGACATTTAGAGTGTGTGTGTGTGCCCTGTGATGTACTGGCAACCTGTCCGTGATGTTTCCTGCCTGGCTGAATGAATGATGGATGGATGGATGGATGATTAGATGGATGGATAAATTCTCTGCATGCTTTGTTAGCCTTCTTTCATGCTGTTCTTCAATTGTCAGGACACTCCCAGGACCACTACAGAGCAGGTATTATTTAGGTGGTGAATCATTCTCAGCACTGCAGTGACACTGACATGGTGGTGGTGTGTTAGTGTGTGTTGTGCTGGTATGAGTTGATAAGACACAGCAGCACTGATGGAGTTTTTAAACACATCACTGTCACTGCTGGACTGAGAAAAGTCGACCAACCAAAAATATATCCAGCTAACAGCAGCACACCGTGGGCAGCGTCCTGTGACCACTGATGAAGGTCTAGAAGATGACCATTCTGCCATTCCTCTTCAGCCTGAAGTACCAGTGGCTAAGCAGAACTGATTATATATATATATATATATACTGTATATACATATATATATATATATATAATCAGTTCTGCTTAGCCACTGGTACTTCAGGCTGAAGAGGAATGGCAGACACTCTATTCACTTTTTCCAGACCTTTCTTAAGGCCAGGTCTTGACTCACAGTTATCAATTCGTAGAATTCTTGAGAAACTTTGAAAGACTTTTATTGGTACTGTTGCACAGAAAATCGACCTTCCACTTTCTGCATCCCAGAGTCTATATGTTGCCTCACCTTGGGACCTTTTCACTCCCACTAACATTAGCAGTACTGTGTAAACTTATTCTTTTTCAGTTCTCTTCATATTAACAGAAATTCTTTCAATTTTTATCTTTAGGTTTGATTTTTTTATTGTCTGGTGTGATAAACATGTGGAACGTAGAGGCAAAATCATAGGCATGACAACTGCATGTCATGTGGGCCTTGGGGTCATACTTATGACATTTTGTGCCTGCCATCCTGCCCTGGCTGTCATATAGTGACTGACAAGGACAATATTATTTTAGAAATTCTCTTTTTCAGCTTGGAGGACTTCTCCTTCATCGCAAGATGATGCATCATGCTCTGGGTTGTATTATTTCTATCTTTTTGTTCAGATACTGCCACCTCTTCTGAATCACTGCCCTCATGTTCCTCCTGGACTATGAAATAATCATTTCTACAACCCACTGGGCATTGAAATGTGCAACTTTAGCAAAGAATGAACTCAAACCTCTTTCAAGAAATGTTTATTTTGTAGTTACGGTTAATACACAAGCAGTCAGAGTATTACAGTGCAAATCCATAATCATTAACAAAAGGTCTGACATTGGGAGGTTCACACAACAGCATGAGAAACAGGGCAACGAAACTAAACACAAGAACAAGAAATTAAGGAAAATGGACACAAGTCTAAGATGCTTTGTGTACATACGTTGATCAGATTTCAGTGTCCTTACAAAGACGAGAATATAGTTTATTCTACAGTTATGTGAAAGTCAAATATTAATTCACAGAAAGTTACATTTATTGCAGGGGGAAGGTAATACAATGCAGCAATGGAAGAAGGTGGCCTGGTCTGATGAATCACGTTTTCTTTTAAATCACATAGATGGCCAGGTGTGTGTGTGTTGCTTACCTGGGGAACACATGACACCAGGATGCACTATGGGGAAAAGGCAAGCCGGCGGAGGCAGTGTGATGCTTTGGGCAATGTTCTGCTGAGAAACCTTGGGTCCTGCCATCTATGTTGCTTTGATGTTGCTTTGACACGTACCACCTACCTAAGCATTGTTGCAGACCATGTACACCCTTTCATGGAAACGGTATTCCCTGATGGCTGTGGCCTCTTTCAGCAGTATAATGCACCCTGCCACAAACCAAAAATGCTTCAGGAATGGTTTGAGGAGCACAACAACGAGTTTGAGGTGTTGACTTGGCCTCCAAATTCCCCAGATCTCAATCCAATTGAGCATCTGTGGGATGTGCTGGACAAACAAGTCAGATCCATGGAGGTCCCACCTCACAACTTACAGGAGTTAAAGGATCTGTGGCTTACACATCTTGGTGCCAGATATCACAGCACACCTTTAGGGGTCTAGTGGAGTCTATGCCTTGACGGGTCAGGGCTGTTTTGGCAGCAAAAAGGGGAACAACACAATATTAAGAAGGAGGTCATAATGTTATTCCTGATCAGTGTATGTATATGTATTCAATATTATTTTTATTATTATTATTCATTTGTAAACAAAGCCATATGTAATTTACTATCATTCTCAGGATTTGCTAGCTCCGACTCTTGCTTCAAGGCTGCCCAATTCACTGTGTTCTCCCTATAGCACAATTAAATCCTCCACTGTTATTGTCTTTCAGGCTAATTTATTGGTGCTATAAACACGTATAATGGAGAGGAAACAGTTCACTTTACGCCTGTCTTATTTGCCTGGATGGAAATAGCATTTTCTTTTCTTTAATGTGCCATCATCAAGATCAGCTAGGAAAGTATTTAGAATATTTATGTTTTCATTACAATCTTAATTAAATTGCACAGACTGCAACAACAATCTTATATATCTTTAGCGCACCAATTAGACTACCATGATAGCTGCGGATTTTGTCAAATGAGCCGCTATATTATTATCCGGAGGTTGAATTGTGGCAACATCTAGTAGTTAAATGTATTTAATTCAAATTAACCCCAGGTTCTATGTTACAGTGTAATCTCGATTTAAAGATTAAAAGCTTACATTTCAAATAAAGTAGCACTGCATTGGCTCATAGATACTGTTGTTTTTTCTGTTATTAAACATATGTATAGGATTTGATGTTTTATTAAATTTACATTTCAAGGTGCTTCCAAGCTATTCTGTCAGGTTTGACATCCAAATATCTGCATATATTATTGTAATTACATGAACATATAGCAAGGGTACACAGGACAGGTGCTGGAAAGTCAGAGACCAGCACTGCTTAAACATGCCACAGTACAACAGATCATTTAAAGCTGGGGTCTCGGTGGTGGTCCTTGGATATGATTTGGAAGCTGTTTGTTCTGAAAGGGAACTGTAATGTGCCTACCTGTCATGCATATGCTGGCTGGCAGAGGGGTAAAGGCACAGACTGATGTACAGTGCAATTCACTGCACTCATGGGCGGATCTTTATAAGTGCACCTTAGCTTCCTTAGCTCAGGGCTGAGCCCTTTGACTGTCTGACTTCCTGCATGTCAGTTTGTTTGTTAGTCCTGTTTGATAGGTGTTTGTTTGTCTGGCTGATATGCCTGGCTATAGGTCAAACTTGACATCCTTGACATATTTTTGCAGGCATTCTTTTAAATAGAAAATGCATAAACAATATATATATAGTTTATGCATTTTCTCTCCCTTTTTTACCGACTTTTAGCACGTCCAATTACCCAATTGCATTATGCTTCCTCTTCACTGATGCCGATCCCGCCCTGATTGAGGAGAACGAGACTGACACACGCCCCCTCCGTCACGGGCGAGTTCATATGCAGATCAGCTTTGTGTACGGACAGCCACACCCTAATCAACGCATTATCCCCCGACTCTTGTGCAGGCGCCATAAGTCAGCCAGCAGAGGTTGTAATTGCATCACTTATGAGGTCCCTATCTGGCTCCCATCCTGTATGAACAACAGCCAATCGTTGTTCATGTAGGCACCCAGCCCAGCCAGATGGCAGAGCTGAGTTTCAAAGTGACGTGGTTGAAATGTGAACTCTGGTGTGCTAGCGTGTTTTACTGCTGCACCATCTGAGCACCTCTTGCTGGCATTCTTTATTTCTGGTTTCTAGACAACCCAGCCAGTAAACAGTGTGTAGCTGTCATGGTTTTCCTCCCTGGTCTTTAGTTTTATTCTTGTTTGGTGTTTTGGTAAGTTGTTTGGTTTGCAACTCAATGGTGGATTGAGTAGCTGACACTTTCTTCTGTTTCTTTAATGCAACCATGTCTAGATCATTTAGTTAAACATAACAATGTTGTAAAATTTTCTCTGAACAATAACAGAAAGACACTCACAGTGGTGCAGTGGTAGCCTTGTTGATAGAGCTTTGGGATACCAAATGAAAGGTGTACATGTGTATATGTATATATGTCAAATAAAGGCATTCAATCAACCCTAGATTATTATTATCATACACACACACTCACACACATGTGAGCCTCCTTCCTGAACCTCCCTCTGAGATCAAAATGGAAGCTTGCAAGGTTGCCTGTGCGTCAGTACTCAAGGTTCAAAAACACGTTCTTTTAAAAATGCTTCTTTCTTCCCCTTGATTCAGCATAACCACACACACATACAGCCAATTATATTCAGGATACAGCCTTTAGGACATCTCACACCTCCTGGCCTGCTCGGATTGAAGTTGAATATCACTTCCTTAGTATAAAGACTGGGTTAATTGGTATTCCAGCACGCCATTAGAGCCAGATAAGAATAATATCAAAGGCCATTAAATCAGCAATGAACCTCCCTTTCTGCTTTTCACCAGTAAACGCTACCCGACAAAGGCAAAGGGAGACAAAAGTTAAAACGAGGAAGGACACGCAATCCTTTTTGCAGTTTATTACCACAATGGATTCTATTCAAACATCAATTTGACATGTCATCTTCAATTTCTCTGTGGCCAGCAGCTGGAGGAGAATTATGTCACCAAAGACAATTGAAAATTTTCAAGGCAAACTGAGAGAATGCAAAATGAGGAAGCATGCTGGGTTCAAACGGCCTTTTAGCTGTGTCAACAGTTAAAGACATTCAATTATCTTCATACTGAACAATTTTATTTTAATGTCGTCAATGTGGTGACCTCATGTTTATCTATCTCCCTCTCTCTCTCCAAATCGTGTTTTTATTTCTTCATGACATGAAATTTGCAAGCAAAACTTGACAGAATATGTCCAATAATATACCAGTCATAATAGGGTGGCCAAAAAATTTGAAACCCTATATGGAAAGGTTAATAAACAAACAATAAAACAAAAACTACAAGGACTGTCTTATTAGGGTAATCTGTTATTAACAACACGTATTAGCAAATATATGGCCGTACAATTTGCATTTTGGTTTATAAGATTTTACAGCAATGTTAGGAACTAACAGAGTAAAACAAGCACAAATAGTGGGTCCTCATAAATAATTAAAATGTTTAAGTAAATACAACTACGTCCCCCACCCATCATGAGCTTTCCTAAAGAATACTGTACTCTGCAGGGCTGTCATTTAATTTGGTGTAAGAGGCACAAAAACTAGATCCCTGAAGAAAAAAAAAAGATATACTGTATAACATGATCTAATGTGTTTACCATATTTTAAAATTTTGGATTGATTTATTTTTGGTGGTGTCAGGTTCAGGTCGAAGAAGACACGTGCAGATGAGGCTAAAAGGTTTATTCACAAAAATCACAATCCAAAGCCGTAGTCAAAAACAAGCAAATGGTCGATAACCAAACAAACATACACCAAAAGGGGAATCCAAAAGACAAAGTCAAAAAAGAAGGCAAAAAGTCAAAAACCAGAAAGTACAACGATCAGTAATAAGGCTTGGTACACACTGTAGATCAGAAACGATACTTTGCAATGAACTGAACAAAGCAAACAGCTTAAATAGACTAGGACAGGTGCAAACAATCAGTAATGGGTGAGGCCGATCTGGGATAGGTTGCCGGCTGCATGCTATAGGTCATGTGATCACCCAAGGTACCCTGGGAAATGGAGTCCCCAAGGGCTAGGCTCAGTACTGAGCCAAAGGGGTGCATGACAGGTGGAAGCCAGATAATACTCTTAACCCATTACTGTGGGGAGTCCATACTAGTGTTTTATAAAAATGATCAAGTTCAAACTTTTAACAAACCACATTTTGTCCATGATTTTTACACGACCCAGGCAATACAATGCACCTTACTCTCACTACACAAGATGTAACATAAAGCCACCACAAGGGGGCGTTCGCGTGCAAGTTTATTTAATTATTATTATTTTTCGACTTGCAACCCATTCAGGGTTTGAAAAAACCTGCATTATGTCTATTGACTGTTTGGAATTGAAGAGGTTTAGAAGAGGCTTAAAGATGTCGTAAAGGTGAAGAGTGGCCCGTCTCCTTAATAGCTATTTGAAATAAATAAATAAATTGTGACGACTTTCCAAAATTATAACCACCCACAGATGTTATAATTTTTAATGCAGTAAAATCGTCCATAAAATAATATTTCACATGATTTTATGTCACATGGTAGGTCTGGTTTATAGGTGCTCTGGTTAGCAAATCATTTTTAATATTAGAATGGGCAAAATACCATAAACATGCCACAGGAATACTCTGGTTATGTCTTAAGACAATTTCATTTGTAGTAACAAGTATTTGTAATAACATTTTCATAAATGTAATGCCAAATATGTTGCAACATAACACTGTTGCATCACTTTAAACTAAACATTATAAATCATTACATTTAATTTCAGTACATATTATGACAGCACATGTTGATACCTGATGCATAATGTGTTTGTGATAGTTATGCCAGTTATGTTATTAAAAATGAATTAAATACCTGCTTTTCTCTATTGTGGGTTCAAAGAACATTAGGAGAGGGTTTTATTGTACTGAAAAATGTATATACATTTGCTCACATAATTCCTTAGTTTCTTCTGTGGAGGTGGAACACAAATCCCATTTCTGCAGAGAAAACTTCTCTACAAGCTGTCAACACGATAGAACCTGAGCTTTCATGTGACAATCACTCCGCTTATAAACTGTTTACCCCTCGGCAGTCAGACGGGAGGTCCAACTGCACTTTTATGTGGTTAAAAGGTTGTTTAAATACTATCATTGAATCTAACAGAGATCTTTCATTATGATGTTGTGATGCTTATTTGTATGTTTTTTTTTTTTTTTATTATTAGACATTGCAGCTTTGTTTTCTAATGCTTAGTTCACACTACACGACTTTCAAGGTGTTCAGATGGCTGTACAGTTCACACTACACAACTTAATTTTTTTGTAATCGGGAGTCTTTTAAATCACTACATGACTGATCGGCGACAGAGGGTCACACACTACATGATCTATCACCAAGAGGAATCGCAGACGAGTCACAAACATACATAAAAAGTGACACGTCCAAAAATGCACGTCAACGAGAAGCAAATGATCAAAGTTGATCAAAATAGATATTTTTTGTAATGCAACGTTGGTATTATGGTTTGGCATGGCCGATAAGTTCACAAATACTGTAAAGCTTGTTGTGTGCCGATGTATTCTGATAGAATTTATATTGTGTCCCTGACCAACACATTATCTCCTCCCCAGGGTTTCTCCTTGCTCCGTATCTTGCATTCTCATTGTCTGGAGCTAGACTCTGCACTCACTGCTAGTCACAACCTGGTCGCAACAGCTTTCACACAACAGGATTTTGAGTCACTGACAGGTCGAGATATTTCCAGTCTGCCAGCGATTGGCAAGTGATTGGCGAGCCACCTGGGTCTAGTTGGTAAACATAGAAATCGAGAGTTGATTTTTGAGCCACGAGCGAACGCTGATTTGTCTTCAAGCTGCCACATCCGGTAGAGACCTGTCAGGGAGCGAAAATCAGGGCAAAAATTGTGAAGTGTCTGCAATTGTTTCTTGACTGGTGAATGATCTGCAAACCACTTGGAATGAGTCATTGAAGATAGCAATCGAGAGCTGATTTTCAAGCCCTGAGCAAAAAAAATCATGTAGTGTAAACTAGACACACTGCAAAATCATGTAAAAAGGGGAAACTTATAGTTACATGAGTGGGGGAATAAATGGTCATATTAATGACCATGGCTTTTTGTCCAACAAGCTCATGGTCCATAAAGATCTCTCTATATAGTGTATCATTAAAATGAAACATTTGTTATCAGTTGGCTCCAATATTTCGTTTTGTTCTTTGGCTCAGTGAAGCCAGTACAGACAATTTAAAATTACACTGAAGCTTCAGATCCAGTTTAACCACTGGAGTAGGTCGTGAGCTCTGCTTTTTCCACCAGTCTGTTCTGATTAATGAGTATTTTCACATGTAGCTTTACAATATCTCCTTTCTACATCAGTTCATTAAGAACCATGTCACGTTTCTCTTTTTCTGATATCGATTTTATACACATGACTTGCTAGTGTTAAAGGTTATATGTTAGAGTTGAATTATGACAAGACCATTTTTCTGCACTTTTAACTTTGATTATTCAAATGTTCCGGCTTTAAAATATCCTCGGTCGTAACAAACCGGGTCATGCTGCAGTTATCTCTTTCTCCTTCTCTGAACAGCATATGAGGAGTTTCAGATTAAACCTGAAATAAGCCTCAGATCAGCACTTTTGCAAAAGAAATGTCAGGAGTCATTCAGCAGAACCAGGACCGACTTTGTTCAGCGCATCAGTCATGTCTTCTCATTTTAAAAATGAATGCATAATTCACGGAGCTTCAATATAAATCTAGACGCGGTCCTCTAATATCCACCCGTGGTCAATTATTTTTCTTTATCAATATCGTCCATCTATATTGCATTCGCTCATTTAAATTTTATAAGCAAACACTAATGTTTGGTCTTTTTTATGGAACCTTTATGAAAATGCAGCAGAGGTTCTCAGGCTATCAATTACTCCTTGTGTGTCTCTAAATGAAGAAGGTGGGGAACTAATTTTGTGCCCCTTAAGGGTACAACACATGCATTCCTTCATATCTGTTACCTTAATGATGTGATGGCTTGTTTCTGGAAGACTGAGAAGAGCCGTTTAATCTCTGCACATCGACTACACAGTTTTTCAGATGTGCATGTAGGGAAATTAGAGACTAGTAACTAATATGACCTACTCTTAGCATTAACCTGGATGTACAACTAGTCACTAGAGAGTTATTTTGAAATGGACATTCTTACTAAATGTTCCTCTTCATCTAACTTTTAATCAAAAAAAGATTCCGAAGTGTATTGTTTAATCCTCGTTTGAAGGTTTTTGCATTTTTAAAGTCTCAGACACCCAAAGTTTGCACATGTTAATATAGCATGGCTGTGTCATCAAACAAAGTAAGTGCTAGACATGCCTGCCTGCAGTTCAGACCATCCTACTGTAAATATATGGTTTATTTTAAAGCACAAAGTTATGCAGATTTGCTAAACAGAGAAACAACAACGACCTTTAACAAAAAATCTATTTAGGAACTAAATGCCCTTTGCACATTTTTGCTTGATACAAGACTCCAGCTTCACAATGTGGTCATTACTGTCTCCATTGTTTCTCATCCTCATGACATGCCACACATTTTTAGTGGTTGACAGATCTGGACTGCAGGCAGGTCAGTCAGGCAAAACACATTGTTTTAGTGCACATATTTTTTGTCTTTGTCATTGAGAATTTGATGTCTGAAACATGGACTCATCTGATTACAGAAGTCTTTTGCTCCATCTCAGATAAGCTTGAGCCCTGATGTAAGGTTTTCTTATATTGTGTAATTAAGTTTTATATTGCATTTGAAGCAGCACCAGAATGTGTTGTTAGTAAGTACCCCTGAACCCATGTGGCTATCACAGTAGTATGACAGTTTCTAATGAAATGCCATCTAGTAGCTCAAATATCACACATATTTATCATTAGTTTTTAGCCTTGCTCTACACGAACTGAAAAATCTCCGGATTCCCTGAATCTTTTCACAATATTATTTATGGTAGATGGTGAAAAACCTAAATTAATAACAGTTTTGCATTGAGAATTATTTGTTTTGAACTGATTTTCTTACAGAGTTACAACCCGTCTTTGTTGAAAAGATGAGCCTTTGGTGGATCCTCCTTTTATACAGTAATCATGAAACCCTCACCTGTAACTACTGCACCTGCTAAGTATCCAATAATAATAAGTCTTTACTCCTATTTTGTCCAGTCATAACTGTTTTGATTATGTTGAAGGCATCCAATATTAAACTTTTTTTGATTTACAAAATGCAATCAAGTTGGTCAACCAAAACTTCAAAGTCATTCATGTTTACCTTTCTAAGTTCCATAAAAGTTCATAAGAATTAAAAATCTATTTATTTAAATGAGTTTTACAAAATGTCAAACTAACATTTCCAGAAATAGGGCTTGAAAATAGGTTGGTCTTATTTACTCTTTCTATGTAGACCTTCATTCCAGTTATTATTGTAATTAATGTAAATATCTGTTCATATCTGCTAATAACACACGTCATTAAATTAAGTGAGATGTTAGCATAACCTAAAGAGGGTTTTTTATGCAAGAAATGCATAAAATTCTAAATAAACTTAAATATAATTGTACACCAGAGCTGACATTTTAAACTCATCGGTTCGAAACTCAGCTCTGCCATTCAACTGGGCTGGGTACCTACATGAACAACAATTGTCTATTGTTCATACAGGATGGGAGCCGGAGCAGGGATCTCATATCTGGTGCAATTACGACCTCTGTTAGCTAATTGATGCCACCTGCACAAAGTCGAGGAATAATGCATTGGTCAGAGTGTGGTTCTCCGTAAACAAAGCTGATCCACATATGAACTCGCCTTGTGCCAGTGAAAAGATGCAGTCGGTACTGCACACATATCGGAGGGGGGCATGTGTCAGTATCACGCTCCTCAATCAGGAGTACAGATCTGCATCAGTAGAGAGGAAGCAAAATGCAATTGGGTAATTGGATATGACTATAATAATTGGGAGGAAAATTGGGAAAAATGGAAAAAAAAAAATAATAGTAATAACTTATTGTATTTACCAGTTACTATCATTTACTGACTGGACTGTGCTGCAAAAAATAAAATAAAATAAAATACAAATAAATAAAATAAAAATAAATAAATAAAATACTAAATAAGTGCTATACGTTTTGACATACATTACTTGTTTTATTAGACGTTGATGAATTACAGCACATTTTATAAATAATTACTTCAGAAACCCATGTAAAAGTTGACAAGCTTTTCAGAAAAGTGTAACGCTTTACAGTGTTTGTAGTTAAAGCTGACTACAGGTTCAGAACAGTGGCGACTGCTGGTCTTTCAAAGAGGGAAGCTCATTGTCGGCTTACATCATAAAATTTGTCAATTTATTTATACATAAATTCTGCCCTCCGTTCCTTTTCAAGAAAATGGCCTGAAATGGCTTGCAGTTTGTCTTTCGACTTCACTCGCAAAATCCGCGATGGGACTGAAGCTCCCAGTGATTAAGTGAAGGAGTAGATCTCAAAATAGCTGTCAATCAAAACGGGATTCAGCCTTTCGACTGATCCTCCAATCATCTTGCAGAAGCTCAGCGTCCAGACCCGCCCACAGCTCCATTCACCCCCAGAGATGCTCAGCGTCCGGGGATGGGACAAAATCGTGGCATTTATCCAATGACCGGCGAGTTTCGAAGCAATGAAAAAAAACCTCCATGCAGTCCCATTGAAGTGAATAGACGCTCAGCTTCTACGGGCAACTGCATTGACGCTACAGGAATGTATGAGAAGTTCGAGTCAGTCGATTTGTAATAAGTAGCTGATTCTGAACGAACTCGTCTTCGAGATGAACGTGTTCTAACGCATTTGTAGTCAATGAAATGTTAACACAACTGTTCATATTTGACATTTTAGGGGAAGCTGAGCTTCCCTTGCAGTCTTAGAGAAATCGCCACTGGTTCAGAGTAAGATGTAGATTTTGTAATTAACTGTTCCAAACAAAAAAGCTGAGAAGAGAAAGTGACTGCTAGTCTCACCGCTGTGAGAAAGATAGAGAAATAGAGTGAGAGAGATAGAAAGAGAAAGAGCGAGAGAGCAAAGAAGGTCATAAATTATGTTGGAGCTAAACAAGCTGTTGAATAATTCAGGATTGTAATGTGGCTAGGAGAAAGGATGAGAGGAGACTTGCTGGCAGATTATTCAGTGTGAGGAAAGTGAATTTGCCTGGAGCGCTGAAGCTTTGACTACACAGACCCGTTCTGAAGAATTAGACCTGTGTAAGTGAACCGCTGGAACCATGCTGTTGGGCAAAATGCTGTTTGCCTCATTTGCCTGTGTTTCAGGGTAAGATCAAAGTGTGGATTTTGAACTACCCGAGTTCGAATCTCAGCTCTGCTACCGGTTGGTTGGACGCCCCCTAGCGGGCACAGTTGGCAGTTCCTACAGCAGACAAAATTGGCCGCTAAAGTCTGCTGGGTGGGAAAAGTCCGGACAAAAAAAAAAAGGGCTTGGGTTTTTCAATGCTGTGTAAAGAGCCCGGTTAGTAGCTCAAGGTGCCAGTACAGAAGTAGAGGAACGGGGAGATTAGTGTGTGACTCTCCATGCGCAAGACTGGCCTCACGCGCAATCCACTGAAGTACAGGCGAATAGGAAGGGGTCGGTGGACTGCACACATAGTGTGTCAGGTGAATATACCCTCCTCAGATGTGATTGGGGTTTCCAGTGGCGGAAAACAAATTGGCTACAATAAATTGGAAGAAAAAGGGGAGAAAATAAAATAGCAAAATAAAAATAAATTAAATAAAATAGCAAAAAAGTGTTTATTCAACACAACAGCCACAATTACATGCAGCCTGATAATCCGTTAATAATCCGACTACTAGCTCAGTCGGAATATTATACCTCCATGAATACACACTTTACGAATAGTCCATTCTGAATACTATTTTTATTTTATTGAACAAGGTGGATAATCCTTTAAAGACACACACACACACACACACACTCACACACACACAGTCAACCTCTGCCTCAAACACAACATCCCTGCTGTCCAAGGTGGACTTCAGTCTAGCACCTGTCCACTCCTTGAGACCATCAGGCCCCTTTTACCTTCCAGTAGTTGATTCCTACATAGAGCCATAACGTAACTCATGGAGGTGTTCTGACTAGACAACAGGGGTCGCTGTCTACAGCACGAATGAGAGGATACACCCTCTCTTTCCTTCTAAAACAGGAAAAGCACTTAAGGTGTGGTATTAAAAGTGTTAAATTAAACAAAAAGTGAACAAGTGAAGGAGTGTGTGGGTGAGTGGTAATTTATTCACCACTCTAAGTATATGTTCTACAGCCTTGGTTGGCTAGGCAGGACAGTCTAGCAAAACACTTTTTGTAGCGCCTGTCTTTTTTGAATAATTTAATATATTTAATGAAATTTAATATTTAATTAATTTAATGAAATAATAATAAAAACAATTCTACAGATGAGTTTAATATTGTTTGATACACCGACGAGGCATAACATTATGACCACTGACAGGTGAAGTGAATAACACTGATTATCTCTTCATCACGGCACCTATTAGTGGGTGCCATATATTAGGCAGCAAGTGAACATTTTATCCTCAAAGTTGATGTGTTAGAAGCAGGAAAAAAGAGTTTGACAAAAGCCAAATTGTAAGGCCTAGACGACTGGGTCAGAGCATCTCCAAAACAGCAGCTCTGGAGTGTTCCCGGTCTGCAGTGGTCAGTATCTATTAAAAGTGGTCCAAGGAAGGAACAGTGGTAAACCGGCAACAGGGTCATGGGCCTGATCGGTATATTTCTAATCGGTGTAACAATTATTCCACGCTTGATTGTCAGGACCGGAGGACAAGTGTGCTCCCATATGCTTTACGCAAGTACAATTAGGTTAATTAATCATGTTGCACATCCAGAATACAAGAAGATTAAACAGCCGTGATGTCAGGCGCCGGACATTCCAGTCCATCAGATATGTACAGGTCCCCAGTGAGCTATTTATTTTTAACTGCCACCGCTGGATGACAGACCTCATTGGGAGTGAAGGGTTGTATTTCACCTTGTGAGCCAGGCTTTCTCATCCAACATTAGTGCCTGATCTTAAATGTTTCTTTTCTTTTTTATTATTATTTTTTTTTTTATTTAATTGGGCACAACTGTGGAAATAAAGGAAGTCCATATTAATGCTCTTGTTTTTAAAATGGAATGTTCAGCAAGCTGTGGTCAGGCAGCCATAAAGATTATTTCTGCACTTGTGTTGTGATATATAGCTTTAAATAACTTGTTTATATGAGAATAAAGGTGCAAGGAGCAAACATTCATGCATTATTTATTGATCAAGTGAATCAGTTAGTCTTCATTATGCTCATTTGTGTGTCGTTTATGGAATCATAAGTCAACGTTTATACCTTTATTATTTATATTCGGGCCTCTTTTATTTCGCTTGGGTTTTGCAGTGCTCAGCTTTGTACGTATAAGGGGTTTCTTAGCAGTTTACTGTTTTGCCTGCAACTATTATGGGAAATAATATAAATGTGCCTCGCATTAGCTATTTGTCTTAACCTAGAGTGTTTATTGAGCTGTGGGTATTTTTTCATTTTAATGAACAGTTTCACTCCCCGATCAGGATGATTAATTAATTACTTTATTCATTTATTTATTCATCTACGGTGATCACTTATCTTCCAGGGTCTGGAGTCTATCCCTAACACCTGGCATAAAACGAGAACTTCATTAATTATTAAATACAAGTGTTAGTAGGTGGTGCAGCAGTCTATAACTCTCAGAAGTACTCAGATATGTTTGGCTATGTCTGAGGAGCTGGGCTGGCAGAAGCCCTGCGATGGGTTGGTGTCCTGTCCAGGGTATTCCTGCCTTGTGCCCATTGTTTTTACTGGAATTGGACTTGCCGCAACCCTGACCAGAATAAAGTGGTTGGGGAAAATGAAATGAATGCATAAGTATTTATTAAATAAGTGATTATTTTTACTATTTTGCATTCTAAGGATTGTTTATGATTTTGTCTATTACAATAATAACAAAATGATCCTCAAAGCATGCAAATATCTCTTAGGATCTGTAGGTAGCAACAACCACCCCTGCTGGCAGGCAGGTACTTCTTGTTACATGAGAACTACACCGATTAGGCATAACATTATGACCACCTTCCTAATATTGTTTGGTCACCCTGATCCATCGAGGCATAGACTCCACTAGACCCCTGAAGGTGTGCTGTGGTATCTGGCACCAAGATGTTAGCAGCAGATCCTTTAACTCCTGTAAGGTGCAAGGTGGGACCTCCACGGATCGGACTTGTTTGTTCATAATCATTGGATTGGTGTGTAGTTTCAGGACACTGTAATAATAATGCACTGCTATTACACACACACACACACACACACACACACATGTGGGATCAGTGTAAAAGCTTCCTGTAGTGCTTCATCTGTCATTTTCATCCTTCAACACATAAAACCACATGCCAGTATTACTTTTTTAACATTACTCTAACAAATTGTGGGAGTAGTGATCATTTAGACACAACACAATAATGACACTGACACATTGTCTCTGTTGGCAATTACAGGTCAGAGTTTGTGGCTTATTTATTAATTCATAGGCTGAGATGGATCAGTGGTTAAGGTATAGGACTAGTAATTGGAAGGTCACTGGTTCAAACCCCACATCTGCCAGGTTGCCATTGTTGGGCCCTTAAGCAAAGCCTTTACCCCCAGTTGCTTGTAATTTATTCGGTCACAATTGTAAGTAAGTTATTTTTTAAGCTTGATGAGTTGAACAAAGGACTGTAAACTTCCGGCAGATTCGTAACCAGTAAACTTTTTTTTCCTTACTAATTGAGCACTGGGTTACAAATAACTAACTAATTAAATAAATAACGAAATAAATAATAAAATAAATAATAAAATAAAAACACTCTTTTACTTGCACTACAATTTGATGTCCACTCACATGTCTCCACCGGGCCATTACACCTCATTCATTGCACATTTAATAACAACATGTCATAACCTAGTAGCTTACTGTTTGCAAAAATACAGACCCATGTTATGTTACTCCTGACGTACTTCAGCGTGGGTGTGGTGTATAGTGGGATCATTTCAACTTTTTTCTTCCTATATAAGCTCTAATTACTCTAAGAGCTCTATATTTAGTTTTATCTGCCCAATGTTGCAATATTCTGAGTTAAATTTTAGTTGATTACTTAATTTATTTAGTAGATGTAAGTAGTGAATGTATATCATAAAGCAAAAACAACAGTGGTTAAATACTTGCTGTTCTTATTTGTAAATAAAATCCTAATTACTTCATAGATTCAGTTTGTATTCGATTTTTGTATACGCAGCAGAAACGTCTGTTTTGCTGTGCGTTTAAAATCACCTGCAGTGTGAACGCCATGAACCCTCGTGAGAGGAAAGACAGAGCAGCAGAGGTTTCCGGCTGATGCACAGTTATCATGTCATTATTACTTTGGCTGATGTAAGGTGCTGCTCATTATAGCAGTTTTAACTGCAGCTTATCACACTGTTTTGTCTTTTACTACCTGCTTGAATTTTAAAATAAGCCAAGAAAAGGAAATCGTTTCAAATACTTACTAATGAGCTTACAGTGTTATGTTACTATAGCTGATGAATGAGGTTATAAAATGTAAGTTTTTAAATGTACAATATTGTTTTTTTTTAATGTACAATATTGGTTTTTGAATGTACAATATTGGTTTACTTACAGATAACTAAGCTAAATAACAATAATTTCATAACGGTATAAGATCATTAGTTTGTATTTGGAACGATTTTGTTTTATGCATTTTCTCCTCTTTTTCTCCCGACTTTTTAGCGCGTCCAATTGCCCGATTGCGTCATGCTTCCTCTCCACTAATGCCGATCCCGCTCTGATTTGAGAAGAACGAAGCTAACCCACGCCCCCTCCGACACGTGGGCAGCAGCCGTATGCATTTTGTCACCCACACTAGGCGAGTGCATATATGCGAATCAGCCTTGTGTATGGAGAGACACACCGTGATAAACTCACTCTTTCCCCACCTCTGTGCAGGTGCCATCAATCAGCCAGCAGAGGTCACAGCCACATCAGCCATGAGGAGTCCCTATCCAGCTTAATACCCCACTGCTATATGAACAACAGGCCAATCGTTGTTCATGTGGCCGCTCAGCTCAGCCAGATGGCAGAGCTGAGATTTGATACGATGTATTCGAGATCCCAGCTCTGGTGTGCTAGCGTGTGTTTTGACCACTGCGCCACCTGAGATTTCCTTTTCTTGACTTTTTTAAAATTCAAGCAGATAGTAAAGGCAAAAGAGTGTAATAAGCTGTTAAAATTTTACTCTGTTTTACTCTTTATTCTATTTCTCATTATAATTAATAATTTATTACTTATTACAATCAATGCACAAGTACCAGAATTATAAAAATATTAAAATCACGGTTAAAAGGAGGAGCCAGAACATAAAGTAAAGAAACAGTGAAGAGTAAAAGTAGTTAAATATTGGAGAGGTGAACTGTCAAAGAGTATTGAAAGGACTGAGTGATGGAGGTGAAGCAAGGACAGTAAAAACAGTGGAAAGTAAAAAAAAATTACTAAGAATTTACTGGAACCAGAATTGTCAGAATTTTCCCTTATTTTAATGTTTGCCTGCCAATCGAATGTCCCAAGTTTCCATTTAAAAAATCTGCCCACCTCTATACTCTATATACATCCTATATAAGTCCTTTTTCAGGGTACAAGGAAGAAAATCTAAATGAAAGAAAGACAGCGGCAAAGATTAGTCCATGTCAGAGTTCCCCAATCTGTTTCTCATTCACAGTTCTGTCCTGAGGCAGCCCGCACTTCCATATGCGCCAACACTCTGTGCGGGTAAATTGGCCCACAGTGACAAAAGCTTTATGAAACCTGAGAAACGGCGAGCGGTGGGACTGCTTTCTTATTCCGTCCTTGCGATGATAAGTAGGGAGAAATCATTCAGTGGTCCTTGTTGCTCTTCGCTGACCTTATTGATCACAGAGGCTGGAGAGGTGAGGAGAAGGACACGGTATCGGGGAAAAAAAGGACAAGAGCTGACGGAACGATGAGAGGTGCAGGCGGTCGAACAGATATTGTTAGAAGAGAAGAATAACAGCATTCCACAAGTGTCGTTATTGTTGCATTCACTTGGAGATTGGCTTCCAGATTGTACTTGTAGCTCGATGAGAGATTTCAGGATTGTTTTGATACAAGAGGAAGACGAGTAGCATTTTTAAAGTTTTAATAAAAACAGATTTGGAGCCTGGTGATGGGTGATAAAAGAGAAAAATATATATACTTGTTATTTGTGATTGAATATTACAGTGAGTGCTACAATGGTAGCAGTTTTCCCTGTAATAGATATGTGAAGTGTTTTCTTGTAAAAGCTGTAAAGGTTTTTGACCTCCTCTATCAAATAATATGTTTCAGCTACCCAGACAAAAGTGTGTATTTGTTACACCAAGTCTTCTGAAACACATCTGCACCACCAAATGTGATTTATATATTAATTAGTCATTAATTCCAAACATTTCAGTAACTATTTAATAGCTTACATTGATTCTGGTTATATGTATTTTTGTACTTAATAATCATTATTATTAAGGTGACATGGTTCTAATCACAATTTCATATTTAAAACAGAAACTTAAAAGCACTCAAGTGCAAAGCATCTAATACAGTTTAATACACTAGGCCACCAACAGCGAGGTTCGACTCTTGGGTGTGGGTCTTGGTTATA
Source organism: Trichomycterus rosablanca (assembly GCF_030014385.1). NCBI lineage: Eukaryota > Metazoa > Chordata > Actinopteri > Siluriformes > Trichomycteridae > Trichomycterus > Trichomycterus rosablanca. Next base: position 24,463,635 of record NC_086004.1, read on the forward strand.
TGCACTGATCAGCCATAACATTAAAACCGCCTCCTTGTTTCTACACTCACTGTCCATTTTATCAGCTCCACTTACCATATAGAAGCACTTTGTAGTTCTACAATTACTGACTGTAGTCCATCTGTTTCTCTGCATGCTTTGTTAGCCCACTTTCATGCTGTTCTTTATTGGTCAGGACCCCAACAGGACCACCACAGAGCAGATATTATTTGGGTGGTGGATCATTCTCAGCTTTGCAGTTACAATGACTATAGGGTGGTGTGTTAGTGTGTGTTGTGCTGGTATGAGTGGATCAGACACAGCAGCGCTACTGGAGTTTTTAAATACCGTGTCAGCTCACTGTCCACTCTATTAGACACTCCTACCTAGTTGGTCCACCTTGTAGATGTAGTCAGAGACGATCGCTCATCTGTTGATGCTGTTTGAGTTGGTCATCTTCTAGACCTTCATCAGTGGTCACAGGACGCTGCCTATGGGGCTTTGTTGGCTGAATATATTTTTGGTTGGTGGACTATTCTCAGTCCAGCAGTGACAGTGAGGTGTTTAAAAACTCCAGCAGTGCTGCTGTGTCTGATCCACTCATTCCAGCACAACACACACTAACACACCACCACCATGTCAGTGTCACTGCAGTGCTGAGAATTATCCACCACCCAAATAATATTTGCTCTGTGGTGGTCCTGGGAGAGTCCTGACCATTGAAGGACAGCATGAAAGGGGACCAACAAAGCATGCAGAGAAACAGATGAACTACAGTCAGTAATTGTAGAACTACAAAGTGCTTCTATATGGTAAGTGGAGCTGATAACCTGGACAGTGAGTGTAGAAACAAGGAGGTGGTTTTAATGTTATGGCTGATCGGTGAATATACATACACTGAACGATTACTGGATTGGTGGTTACATCACAGTCGGCTCTCGTATAAGGTGTAGACCTGCTCAGAAGGCAACATTTACCAGCTATGGGTAAATGGAGCGGCTTGACTGCCTTTAATCGCAGACAAATAGTTGGATCCTGGAGGTGTGGTGCCAGTGTTTCAGCAACAGTCGAAACACATAAACATTTGCTATTTTTTCTCTACTCTAATGACTGCACCTCTACAGACCTGACAGTCAAACTCCTAAAGTCTGCAGATGACACTACTGTCATTGGACTTATCCAGGATGGAGATGAGTCTGCATACAGACAGGAGATTGAACAGTTGGTGCTTTGGTGAAGTCGGAATAACCTAGACCTAAACACACTCAAGACTGGACTTTAATAGGAAACCCTCAACACTACTTTGCATCACAATGGGATTCTGATTCTGCACTTGTGGGCTGTTCTTGTACCACGATATCACAGGTGTACCAAGATGGGGGAACCATCAACAAACATCCAGCCACAGCAACGACATGTGCAACCAATTTTGGCCATGCCCATGCGACGTACCCTGCGTTGACCAGACAACAGCTGTAGATCCACCTGTGTGCCGCTGCTGACCACCCATCAACACAACCAATGCCTCGCAAGGGCCAAAGGAGGACAAAAATGGACCTTGGACACATGGAAAATCGTCGTCTGGAGTAAGAAGCCCCATTTCCTGTTGAGAAACGCTGATAGACCACATGGAAACCACATGAAGCCGCATCTACAGGCCATCCTGTAGTATTTTGACTGACATATTTCACATTTTTTGAAGCCACTCATTTATAATTTACAGACAAACAGATGCTGTTTAAACACATTAGTTCCTGTGGATTAAACACGTCTGGACATGAGATTTTTTGTAACAGAATTAGGGACTGTTTTGGTTTTGTTTTACCTCAAGTGGAAAAAACTGTTTGTGACCCTTCTGCATCTAGCATGAGATTTCCCAATTTAAAGAAGATTGGGGTTAGCAGGACCGACTCTCCAGGGTGCAGGTGTTAGCTTGTTAGCCTGTGCTAGCTTTCAGGTTAAATCATGTATCTGCTACTGGGAATTGTGTAGCTAAATGCCAACATCTGTGCGCTCATTCAGATGCATTATATTACTCTAGCCGGCTGATTTAGAAAAATCTGATTAAAAAGCAATAAATTACAAAATAAATAAATAAATAAATAAATTAAAGGTTACTGAATTGTCAAAATGCCATTTTTTTGTGTATTTGACTATGATACATTTTGCAAAAAGAGGCATAAAATAAAATATACAGTATAAGCATATTTTTATATATACCACCACACTTTTATTTATTTATTTATTTATATCTTCAAGGTATTAGATGTTCCTACTAAAAGTATATGACAAGTAATACAATTTTAATAAATTATGACAAATGGTTTGGACCCTGAAACAGACTATTACCACCATGTTTTATTATTGACATGATGTTTTTATTGTAAAATGTTAACTTTAGTTTTAGCACGACTTATGTCTTTTGAAAGTACCTGTGTTGGCCGCTCAGGTGGCGCAGCGGGAAAACTCTTCTCTTGATGTTTTGATCATGGCAGAGTGCTGCTTTTTGAGAGCTTTTTACCTATATCCAGCACTTCTGAGACGAATTTGAACAATAGTGACTAGCTAATTCTTACAATTAAACATGCTAACTATTATCTAATCCTAAATTTGTGTTGGGTACTAGAAAACCCCAAGTTCTCTAGAATAACCAATGTACTGTAACTCTAAAATCTGTGGCTGATATATACAGATTCAAAAATGCATGACCAGTCATGCAGCAATCTAGCCACAAGGACAACACTTATCCAGCATGTTTCTTTAAGTTTAAAGCTATTACACACTATAAAAGAAAACGAGAGGCCTCACCAATGCTGTTATACTTCATTCGTATTGACACCAAGACCAATACTGCACTCTTTTTAGCTGAGAAAAGCACATTTTCCATATGCTCTTAATATATGCTCCTGGCTCTACTTCTTAAAATGAGACACCCAAGATACACGAGGATGGAAAATTAAAGCAACCACTAACAGAAAATGTTTTCAAAGGGTGTTGGGCCACCACAGATTTATTTTGCACTGATAGGTATTCCTGCACAACAGTGTTTTCATCTGTATGAACCAATTTCAGTGAATTTGGAATACATTCATATTGATTTTCAATAGATCCAAACCATAGGGTCCAAACTACCGTTCACACCAGCAAAACTGCAACAATTACTATCATATGTTGTAGAATTTAACTGCTAAATGCATTAAATGCACAAAAACAGTAAAGTTGGTCAGTGAGAACATTGGAAATCATTTCTATGTATCTTTATCTGTTAAAAAAAGGTTCAGGAATAGAGTAAGACAGTTTCATCTTCCTCTTTTGCCATCTTGTTTTAAACTTACTGTAAACCCTTTCACCACTGATCATAATGGGATATTAATTGCTTTATTGTTTTATGCAGAACATCATTCAGTTTGTTGTCTCTATGCTGTAGCCAGAATGCTCAAGGTCACGTCTGAATTGTGCTTCATTTTTCTTATTCCCACCACTGTGATTTACTCTAGGGGGGCAAAAAAAACAGCCTCTCCACTATTGATAATCATGGATTTTATTGATGTCTGCATCTCATCTCAGCTCTCAGGCACTAGTCGTCTGTGTATCAGCGCTAAGACATCATCAACCAGGAGAAGTGCCCACCTAAACCCACTCTGCGGCCATAAATCTGAAGCACACAGCCGATAAGAGATGGACCACTTGTGTGGATGTTATGGCTGACAGTGAAGGACGCGGCATATCAACGCCGCTGCTGCATGCATGACAGGGGGCAAGTGTTGAGGATTAAAAGCCTCGGCAGACGGAAGGGACGAGGAAAGTTGTTCAGGAGGAAGAAACAGGGCAATGGAACAAGGTTCTCTGTAGTCAGGAGAAGGGCGAAACTCACTCAGCATTAGGCTTGGCTGATGATGAAGTGGGACTCTGCTAAAGTGGAGGCCTTGTTCTCTTTTTCTTTTTAGGATACCACATTTTTAGGTCAAGAGTGATACTGGTCAAGTTTGTTACCACAGAATGACCCTTTTAGAGTATCCAACAACTCAAACAAAGCAAATAAATACATTTACATAGTAAATAAAGCAACCAAACAATCCTTATTTTAATTTATTGAAAAATAAAAATATATAAAAATACACATAAATGTAAATGTACAAACAACTTTATTCACTCACAGAGGTCCACAATATCTCTTGAAGCATCAGGTTTCAATGACCAAACTACTACTGAACTTACTGCCCAACATTAATGAATGACCATTTTTTTTTAATAATTTTTTTTCTATTTTAGTTATGCGTTTTCTCCCATTTTCTCCCAATTTAGCGTAGTCAATTTGTCTTCCGCTGCTGGGGGATCCCTGATTGCGGTCAAGGTGGGTATATTGCTGCTCACGCCTCCTCCGGCCCGCGCGTAGCCCTTAGCGGAACCCTTTTTCACCTATGTACTCTGCACAGGTGCTTCTCTATCTGCCAATCAGGGTCCTTACACACCCCACCCACATAGTCCGGTCATCCCGCACTAGCAGAACCGTGTCTGCTGCAGGCACTGCCAATTACGCCCGCTAGATTGTGCCCAGCCGACCGGTGGCAATGCTGAGTTTGGAACCGAGGAGATTTTAAATGCATGTGCATAAAGTGAATTCCCACACTAATGTTTCTAAATCTATTGTTAAACATTCAAAGGCTGTTATAGCAGCAACATGGGGATCATTTGTATTTTATTATTATTATTTATTCCTTTGGCTTTAAATGTCAATTTAATATTCAGGTAAACACTAAAGATAAAAATAAAACTCATAAATAAAAATTTTTCATAAATATGTACAGTTTTAATTCCTGTAATTCCTGTATGTGGGTAATTTGTGCAGTTAATGGTATAAAAATAAAATTCAGGAAATAATCACCCACATGCTTAAATAATTGAATCTTTTCTTCATAACATCTCATTTTTGCTTCTAGCAAATCAGCTCAGAAAAAGAGATGATTAAAAACAAAGGACTTTTCATTTCTGACATGGCAAACCTACTCTGATTTCTTTTTCCTTTTTTTTTTAATACACAACAGTTTGGTAATTACACTGAATGATTAAATTGACCTTGCTGGGTTTATTTAAGAGAAACCAATTAATCTAAGGATAGTCAAAGCCCTCTGCTGGCAGATTATAGCTCAATTTTCTCAGAAGCAGGTCAAGGATCTAAAAACAGAGATGTCACTCTTTAGGATGCCCGGAGGGAGGAGAGTGGGGTGGGTAATAATGGGCCTTCTTTCCTTGCTTTAGTCTTTTTGGAGAGCTCTTATTAGGAGTGCTGTCGGTGTTATGTGCTATGCTAATAAACATTTTTCATTTCAGGCTTTGAAATGTAATTGACATTATAAAAGCTGGGCATCAGTTAGAGCTGAGGCTAGTTTATGGAAAAAATAATATTATAATAAAATACAAATTCTGTAGATATACATAATACAAAAGTGTTCACATAATTGTGTGTATACAAACACTGTACTGTATTCATTAATAACACAAACTTTTGTACTTTATAGGTCTTTATTACAAGAGCCGGGCTGTAAAATGTATGACATATACATATCCAAGGACTGATCCACAGCTGCCTTCTTTTACAGTGGGGCCAAAAAGTATTTAGTCAGCCACTGATTGTGCAAGTTCTCCTACTTAGAAAGATGAGAGAGGTCTGTAATTTTCATCATAGGTACACTTGAACTATGAGAGACAAAATGAGAAAAAAAAATCCAGGAAATCACATTGTAGGATTTTTAAAGAATTTATTTGTAAATTATGGTGGAAAATAAGTATTTGGTCACCCACAAACAAGCAAGATTTCTGGCTCTCACAGACCTGTAACTTCTTATTTAAGAAGCTCTTCTGTCCTCCACTCGTTACCTGTATTAATGGCACCTGTTTGACCTCGTAATCTGTATAAAAGACACCTGTCCACAGCCTCAAACAGTCATACTCCAAACTCAACCATGGCCAAGACCAAAGAGCTGTCGAAGGACACCAGGAAGAAAATTGTAGACCTGCACCAGGCTGGGAAGAGTGAATCTACAATAGGCAAGCAGGTTGGTGTGAATAAATCAACTGTGGGAGCAATTGTAAGAAAATGGAAGACATACAAGACCATTGATAATCTCCCTCGATCTGGGGCCCCACGCAAGATCTCATTCCGTGGGGTCAAAATAATCAGGAGAACAGTGAGCAAAAATCCCAGAACTACACGGAGGGACCTGATGAATGAATTTTTCTTGTTAAACCATTCAGCTGTAACTAGCATTTGTTTTTTAGTTTATTGCCTTGTTCTTATTGCCACCTCAATTCGTTCAAAGCTCAGGTAATAACCTGCCGCCCTGACATTCTGTTCAAAAACTCTTTTTTTTTTGGTTTGAGGTTTTGGTGTTGCCTTGTTTCACCTTACTTATTTTCTTTTCATGTTTTCTCACAGCAAAAAGGTCCTGGGTTTAATTCCCAGGTGGAGCGGCCCACTTATTCTTGAATTTACCATCTTGATCAAGATCTTAATCATCTTGAGCCAAGTCTGCCTAAAAACACTGACCATGTGACAGGAATAAAGCCTGGACCAGCGCAAAGCACTCATTTACACTTCACTCATTTACTTACACCAACAGCATGTTTTTGGGAGGGATGGGTCTACCTGGTGGAAATTTTTGAGAACAATGCAAAAACATGTTTTTTTACTGATAATGACCAAAGGTGGAGATGACCAAAAGCTCTTTAGATTCCTCTAGCTGTGTGGCACCCTCCTTAATTGCTATTAATTGTGCTACCAATCCACCCGCCCACAACAAATGTACATTTAAAATGTACATTTAAACAAATGTAAATTTAGGGCAATCTGGTGGAATAAATTATGCTAGCTGTCTACCGCTGGGATTCAAAGTTCACGATTCAAGATAAAAAGAAAATGAGAGTGAATTATTAATAATATAATTTAAAACATGGATAGCTGAATTGACATTGTAAGAAAATTAAAACAATTGAAAACTGAAAAATAAATTAACATTTTTGACCTATTTTGGGTTGAGGACCAGTTTAGGGAACAGTGTTTAAAGAGACCATTCTAATTTCATACATCTGTCAACCGACATCAATAATCATGGCATGCCACTCTCCGTCTCATTTAATTAGCTCCTCCGGCAGTATGTTTTAATCATGCCTTGTTCTCCATGTTTCCTGCAGGTTATAAAGCAAAAGTCATTTGTACTCTTTGATAAGTGATGCACGTGCATCTGGAGCCGCGCTTTTCACGAGCCTTAAATTATTTCGGCATTTTTTACTTTAGGTAAATGAAACCTTAATGAGTAGAACAGAGAGTAATTCAGACCCATTTATCTTAGTCTGGATCCGTAGGCAGGTTTGAACTGGAAATGGATGGATGAGCATCCGCTTGCACCGTGCAGCAGTGTTAACCGAGAGTGAAAAAAACTAAAAAATACAGCCTGACTCTGAGAGAAATATTTTTAACCATTAATACAACTACAATAAATAGGATGCTATGCTTATATACTGGTTTTAATGAAATTAACATTTTGCCAAACCATAATACTGAGCTATTTTGCTCATAAATCTTCACTGGCCTTAAATGAGATAAACAAGGGAAGCCAAACCAGAGTCATGCAGGCCAGAAACTTACAACAGCAAGTTGATTATAATTTATTAAAATGAAAACTAGAAAAAATAAAGAAGTAAAATATCAAATAGCGCAAGAAAAACTCTATTTATACCAGACATGACACAAAAGACACACACACACACACACACACACACATATATATATATATATATATATACACCAATCAGCCGTAACATTAAAACCACCTCCTTGTTTCTACACATATTGTCCATATAGAAGCACTTTGTAGTTCTACAGTTACTGACTGTAGTCCATCTGTTTCTCTGCATGCTTTGTTAGCCCCCTTTCATGCTGTTCTTCAATGGTCAGGACTCTCCCAGGACCACTACAGAGCAGGTATTATTTGGGTGGTGGATGATTCTCAGCACTGCAGTGACACTGACATGGTGGTGGTGTGATAGTGTGTGTTGTGCTGGTATGAGTGGACCAGACACAGCAGCGCTGATGGAGTTTTTAAACACCCCACTGTCACTGCTGGACTGAAAATAGTCTACCAACCAAAAATATATCCAGCCAACAAGGCATTCTATTCTATTCTATTCTATTCTATTCTATTCTATTCTATTCTATTCTATTCTATTCTATTCTATTCTATTCTATTCTATTCTATTCTATTCTATTCTATTCTATTCTATTCTATTCTATTCTATTCTATTCTATTCTATTCTATTCTATTCTATTCTATTCTATTCTATTCTATTCTATTCTATTCTATTCTATTCTATTCTATTCTACCCAGTATGTTACATTTTAAAAAGATGCTGATGGCAGAAAAAAAAAAAACTCATCTTACCTGACTTGATGATCCTTTCATCTGCTATTTGCAAGCAGCAGTAAACATAACTTTTTTCCCAAGCAGTATTGACCTTCTTAACATGAATTATTTTAGCAACACAGTAATCAGGAACATTACATACCTATCCATTTATCCTTTAATACTGTCTATAATATAACCAAAATATATATCAAACATGTCATTTTAACCTCGTCTTGCATGAAGCTTCACCTACTAACTATGAGAGTATTAGGCCATTTTTATCAGCTTAAGTTCAAGAAAGCATCACTGGCTTTAATTTCTAAATTATATGATAGATAGATAGAATAGAATGCCTTTATTTTTCATATATACATATACACATGTACAGTACAACATATCTATATTTCCACATATTAGTGTGGCTGGGATGTCTAGAGAAGACTGCAATGCCAATCATATGAGACAAACATGGGATAGAGTGGTAGCCTAGTGGGTAGAGCTTTAGGCTATTAATTGAACAACTGAACAACCATTGTTCTTTGCCATTTTGTTTGGGTCAGTGGTAGCTCAGTGGTTAAAGTACTGGACTAGCATCAGAAAGTTGCGGGTTCATGCCCTGCCCTCACTAAGTTGCCAAAGCCCTTAATTCTCAATTGCTCAAACTGTATTCAGTCACAATCATGAGTTGCTTTGGATAAAAACATCTGCTAAATACTCTAAATGTAAATGTGTTACGACCTAGGAAGCACAGACTCACAGTCTGAGCTGTCATTTCTTAATGACACTCACCTGTGACTCGTAAGCGCAGATGCGCTTCAGGTGCAAGCTTTCCTACATATCACTCGATCCACTTCGTCAGCTCATTAGTTGGCACACCTTTTTATTCGAAGCCATTATGCCAGGCCATGAGTTTGATTTAGTTTTTGCTGACGATGGATGCCAGCATTCGGTTTATTTATCTGGGAACTCGATCCAGTTTCGATGGAATGGGTCGCGCTCCATGCTTGTCTTAGGAGAGAGGAATGTCCCAAGCCGCGGCATGATGTCCCAGATTCCAGAGCTGAGCTTCGCCCCATATATGCACCACAGTGGCGCAAGGGAAGCACGAGTGGTCGGGGGACTTACCTAGGGCCAAACAGGAAGCGCAGTTCTCCTGTCCTACTTTCCAAGTTTAGTTTGGGCGCCTTGACAGCAACAGTTCCAAAAATGCCGTATCCAGCTCTCATCTCTTTGCTATAAAAGATGTTGCAATATAGTGTTTTTAACATAAAATAATGACTTTTAACAGACACTTTGCTTTAAAAGCTGTAGACAAGCAATTAAAAACTTTAGTTATTGAAATCAAAGTCAGCTCAATAATCTTTAGGATTTTGGTGTCTCTTTTGTAACTGTGATGAAATTTGTTCCTAAATTTATTGTTTGCACCAAACGTCAGACATTCACGCAGACGGCTTTAGTCTCTTCGAAGGCCAAACACGATGCTTTGATGAGCCGGAAAAAGAAACGGCATTGTTTTTGCAGGTGTTGTCCACATCTGTTTCATCAACACTTTCAGTTTTGCTTGATGGCTCTGTAATGGTGCTTGTACATCGCAAAATAGACAGGTGTAGCTGCTAAATGAAGTATTACATAGTCATCGGAACAGAGCATTTCCAACAACTGACAGGATTATCCGGGGAATAAAAGAATTGTGAGGATTTAGAAGATTTGCAACTTTCTGTAATCCTGGCACCCATCACAACCAATAAGAGGAGATAGCTCGGGATTGGATTAAATGCTTCTGAGGGGATTTGGCGGAATCCGTGGGAGTAAAGCGAATAAAAAAACGCAGCATAAAAAACAATCAGCCGACTGATTGGAATATGACTGCAGTACACTAGAGTCTGATGTTCACTCGCACAAACAAATGCATTCTTATCCTGTTTCATTTTCCTGGCAATTTCACACTCATTATGTCTTGCCATGCGGTTTATCAGTTTTGAAGGAGCCTTTTCATATTTCCTGTTTATCTTTCTGTGTGTTGTGGGTGTCTGAGACAGTGTTGACAGTGAAAAAAGTAGTCTGAAAACAGAACTATAAAAAAGAGAAAAAAACCTAAACAAAAAACAGCTCCCATCCAAAAATACAAAATGCGGTAAGGCAAGCACAGTGTTAGCGTAAATCTACAGTACATTAGAATGCATGGCTACCATATTAATTCCATAAATGATTGGAATTAATCACTGATGTGGTCTGAACTTTACCCAAATTATATTTATAGATCAAATAAAGCTCTCTAACTCTCTACAATACAAACCCTATTTACAAAAAAAAGGTAGTAAAGTTTTTAAAATGGGCCCCCCTCCCCCCGCGACCCTAACTGGATAAGCGATTAAGAAAGGGAGTGAGAGATGAGAGTGAGTTTTTAAAATGATGGTAAAGCAGATTACACTTATTTAATCAGAACAAAAGGAGACGGGGTTACTTTGTTCACCATTCTTTTGACAGCACATTAATTTCAAAATTTGAGACTATTTTTGTAATGAATTAATTTGTTTTTTATCTGTTTTTCTCATCCAAGACAAGAATGCTGTACAAGACAGCTGTACTGTTTATGTCGCTGTTGTATTGTTTATTCTGTGTTTATATATAGTATTCCTTTTTTATCATTTAATTAGATGAATATACTGTATGTTGACACATACAACAAGAGAAATTCCTTGTAAATATAGTACTTGGCAAATAATAAAGACGTTGATTCTGATGAGCCCATCTGTTGTGGAGATGGGCTGGGGGGATCGTTTATGGAATCATGACCTTCTGCCTTGCAAAATATGGCCTCAATAGGGGCATAAAGGTGCAGATGATTGACGTACTATTCCTCTTAACTAAAAGTCACCTGTGTTTATATTTTTACGGTTTCTTCCTCACAGAGGTGGAGTGACAGCCTATTTGAGAACTTTTTGACCCACGCTGGATGCAGGCTGCACCAGTTGTTGGCGAGGGGTGCCATTCGTGCATTGCATTCTCTGCTTTTTTTCTGGGTTTCCTTTCTTTCCCATTTTTTTCTTTCTGAGACCTGGGTTGTTACAGGTGATCTGAGCAGCTTCCTTTATTTTGACAAGAAGTTGTCATTTCTGCTCTGCTCTGTTCTATTCCGCTGACTCCGCTGCAGTCTGCAGATGTTTTTGTTTTGTTTTATTTGTCATTTATTTTCCCTTTAACCTTTTATATGTGGCTTTTAGCCTAAGTATTGTACTTTTGATTAAGGATTCTGCAAATTGAGCCCATTATTAGTTCTTGGTGCAGGGCGAGTGCAGGACTTTATTTGTTGCCTCAGTCGTGAGACACAGTCTGCCCTCTTACAGAAATTTTAGTTTTGGTTGTTGTTTTATATTAATTTTTACTGCTGCTATTGCTAACAATTATTTAAAATAAATTATCTTAGCTTTTAACTTAATGGCAACAGTCAGGTGGAAAGCTCTATACTGGTCCTGTTTGTGCTCCTATGCACTGAATGAAGACACGGTACAGGGCAACAGTTAAAGTACTGGAGTTTAAGTCCCACCACTGTTAGGTTGTCACTGTTGGGCTCTTGAGCAAGGTCCTTAACCCTCAACTGCTTAGACAGTATGCTGTCACAGCACTAAGTCGCTTCGGATAAAAGTGTCTGCTAAATGCCAAAAATGTAAATGTAAAAAGGTAGGACAATAAGTTTGTTTCAGTGGAACTTCAGTAGCTGGCACAGAACCCTGACCTTAACCCAACTAAACAGCTTTTTCAGCAGTTCTTTAACAATATATTATGAAAAATATTAAAGCATGTATTCTACCTTGAAGAACTAGAGCTGAGAACTGGAGGGAAAATTTCACACCTGTGAAATTACACAGAAAAAAAATCATTTATATTAATTAGGATTTTATTTTAAAGGTAAAGGTATTAATCTTTAGCTCTCTAATCTCTTTGACGTTCACAGATTTGAAGCGAGTGATAAAATCACAATCAGAGCTCTATCATCTTCATAAAGGCATTAGCAATGTAATCTGCTTTTTCGTTTGTGCAATCGCAGTATAATCACTGTAAGCAAAGCAGATTATACAAAATTTACAAAGGGTTCCAAGAGAGAACACATTATCACTTTAATATCTCACTTCTAATAAAGACATCATACACAAACCTGGATTAATATTCAAAGAAAGAAAGAAATGTTTGTCTGCACTGAACTAATCGAACTTTTGTTTCCACAGACACACGTTTGCATGGAAGGATTGTTGTAGCTGTAGAGGAGCTAGTAAATAAATACATAAATATATAAAATAATCTTTAAAAACAAAAATTATTAATAATTTTTTTGTATTTTCTTTATGCCTTTTCTCCACTTTTTCTCCCAACTTTTAGCATGTCCAGTTGCCCAATCTCATCATGCTTCATCTCCACTAATGCCGACCCCGGCTCTGATTGAGGAAAACAAAGCTTACCCACGCCCCCTCCGACACGTTGGCACCTGCACTAGGTGAGTGCTAATGCGGATCAGCCCTGTGTACGGAGAGACACACCCTGATCAACGCACTCCTTCCCCGCCCCTGTGCAGGTGCCATCAATCAGCTAGCAAAGGTCGTAGTTGCAACAGCTACAAGGAGACCCTATCCGACTGACTACTACCCCACCCCTATATGAACAACAGGCCAATCAGTGTTCATGTGGCTGCGATTTGATACGATGTATTTGAGATCCCAGCTCCGTTGTGCTAGTGAGTGTTTTACCGCTGCGCCACCTGAGCGGTCATAAAATATTTGTATTAATAATTAAAAAACAAAACAAGGAGGAACCTCAGAAACAAGTATCAACTAGAGATTCACAGAAACATGTCCTGCTAACCAAAAAAACACTTTACTGCATAAAGCTGCTTGCACTTCATATAAGGCAAAATGTGCCATTGTTTTCCTATGGAAGGGGCCCTTTGTCGCTGCACAGATTCACCATTTTGGTGCTTGGTTTTTACAGCTTGCTGCTGCGCTCAAAGTTCAATCTGATTCAAATTTGACCTGGTTTGCTGTCAACTTTTTCGAAGCTTTACCAAATTGTTTATATGACCTATTTAGAGGCAACACAAGGACATAACTGGGATAAATGTTTTACAGAACGCTGAACTGTTTAATTCAACTTCAAAACAGTACTGCTATTACCTGTAGACTAAATAACATTTAGTTTGTTTGTATTTGTTCTAGGTAAGCATTGGAATTAATATATTTGCTGCATGTATTCACCAGTGTTATAAGAGACTACAGAGGCAGACATAAAAAGAAAAGAAGGTTGCAGAAAAGAAGTGGTGCTGCTTAGGGGTAGAATCCTAAAGACAATTATCTTAAAAGCTTTCTGTAAAGAAAATAAGCCTGGGTGTAGTGAAAGACCCTGCTACATCCCTAAATGCCACCCTACATATAAACGTTGTCAATTATGATGTTCATTTAAAAAACAGACTATACCATTGCTATAATTACTATAAATGCTTATTATGGTACATTTTCTTTATTTTTAGGCTACAAGATGTGGAAAACTCTAAAATAACACCCAGCATTTATGGGTTGATTTTCTTTTGCCTTTTGTGGGGCTGCATTTATTACACTATATAACATATACAGCATACAATTTAATATCCAGCTCTACACGTTTTACCCTACACAACAGTAGTACAGAAGGACAATTTCACCCAACAGCAGCGCACACATGGTTATGTACCTCACGTGCCCAATTACAGCTAACCAGGAATGTCCTTTAACGTGTATACAGAGTGAATGACTATGTTGTGCTCATTTGTCAGCACTGACTTTATTGACAAATGGCAGGCCAGACGTCACCTCGTGCTAATCAGGTGTTATATTGTGCCTAAACCTCATTAAACATGACTTTTAGTATAGCCTTGACCATTAGCTATGACATTGTGTGGAGCAGAGAAGCAAGGAATTTCTGTTCAGGCATGTGGGGGAAAAATGCAATAAAAAACCTACATAATTAGAGGCTAAAGCTAAAAATAGTAAAAATAAGTAAATAAAAAACCCTGATTTATATGCATCTGCTGCACAATCATATTTTAAGTAAAATTTAGCAGGTGAATACACATTTCTACAACTCAGATTATCCCCCGCAAAAACTGTAATCATTTATAAAGTTCATATGATTTGTATTTTTATTCTTTATAAATTATTACTTTATTGCTTAACTAAAATGTGTTGCTGGTGAACAGAGGACAATTGTGTTGTCAGATAAACTAAGATTCAGCTATAAGGCCACAATGTAACTTTAAGTATAGTAGCATTTAGTATAGTAACATTTAGTATAGAACTTTAACTTTAACTATAGTAACATTTAGTATAGAACTTTTAGTACAGAACTTTTAGGGTTGGTTTCCCAGACAGGGATTAAGCCTAGTCCTAGACTACACAGCATTTTGAATGGAGATTCTCCATTTAAAGCAAAATGTAGTCCTGGACTAGCCTTAATCCCTGTCTGGGAAACAACCCTTAGTGTACTAACATTTTGTATAGAACTTTAAGTATAGTAGCATTTAGTATAGTAACATTTAGTATAGAACTTAAACTATAGTACCATTTAATATAGAACTTTTAGTACAGAACTTTTAGTGTACTAACATTTAGTATAGAACTTTAAGTATAGTAGCTTTTAGTATATAACGTTTAGTATACAACGTTTAGTATAGTAACATTTAATATAGAACATTTAGTACAGTAACATTTAGTATAGACCATTTAGAATAGTATTATTTAGTATAGTAACATTTAATATAGAATTTTTAGTATAGAACATTTAGTACAGTAACATTTAGTATATAACGTTTAGTATAGTAACATTTAGTATAGTAACATTTACTATACTTTACTCTCAGCCAAACATAAACTGACAATAACAAGCCAGTTACCCATGCACAGTACAATTACTGGACAGAAATCTGGATAGTTCAATAAAATTACATACTTACTTAATATTCAAATGATAAAAGAATGCTGTTAACATGACCATTTAAAAATCTGTTTACTACCAGAACCTGAACATATAAACACACTTAGTATAGAGAACCTACTAGGACTAACAGAACCCTATCAACTAAATGAAAGAGTAAAAGAAAGCCTTCATTTTCTATATCCTTTCTAGCATGTGGTGTAATTATGATAGGTTTGAGGCTATTTCTTCCCCCTTCTTCAATTAAAGCCATTTTTCTTACCTAACATGTAACCCACTGAGAGTTTTGACATAAATGACAGGAGTATTTTACCATCAGAGGACAAGAATTCTCTCAGTGTTTCTGAATGCGCCAGACTCGAGTCTCTGAAAAGGAAACTGAAATGTAATTTCACCTTGAAATATGTATCTGTCATTCTCCTGAGCATGCAGCATGTAATTTCGGCTCAGTAATGTCACAGCATTTGGGATTGTCTTTGTCTCCTGCGCTTTCGTTTTTAAAATGTATTATATAGATTTGAATAGTTAAAAAAAAAACCTTCACACCACCATTTCCACTGCCTGAACTCAAAACAGTGGATTTAATTTATTGATTTGAGTTTAGTGACAATTTTATTTTGTACGGCCACCTACAAATCCTGGGTAAAGGACAATATATATATAAAATGTTTTGGGTAAACAATTATGTTTAAATGGTTTACACTGATTAGCCAAAACACTCCCTAACAACAAAATGTGTGATATATATGTGTATATATATGTGTATATATATATATATATATATTAGGGCTGTCATGCGATTAAAAATGTTAATCGAGACACAAACAGCTAAATAAAAATAGTTAGATAAAAAATTTTAAAATTTTAACGCGTTAATTAATGCGTTAAACGACAGCCCTAATATATATATATATATATATACGTATATATATAAGGGTTAAAGTATTTTCAAAACACCATAAATCACTAACAGTTTGTCGAGTTGCCAACATTTATTAATCCTTGAGGACATACAGGCTATACAGTCTAGTAGACCAACAGAGGGGCTACTATGGCTCAAACTGCAGATAACTTTAATAATAATGATGAGGCACAAGTGCATCAAACCCCTCTTTGTATGGGGCTGTGAAAAACCCATGTTAACTCTGTAAAGGGGCACCCAGATCCAAAATCATGTAGTTTATAAGTCGTTATTTCTGTTGAGTATTTCTGCACCAGGTTCAACACAAACTTGCAGTACACTGTTGGAGAAGGTGCAGATCTCATCCGGTAGCACCCCAGCCCAGTTGCTAATGCCTCTGCTCACCAGGGTCCCTCACAGGGGATCTGCAATTATACCAGACTAAACGGATATCCACTCCAGTGCGATGTTGTTACGTCTGGCGGATTCTGACTTCCAGGGGTGTTTAATCATAATCTCACAGATGGTAGATTCACACCAGTGGTTCTTCAGCCAGGAACACGCAACTAACGTACTGAATCTGTGGTTCCTCTCGTACTGAGCAGGATTACCATTGCAACAACACATCATCAGCGGCGTAAAACAATCCTTCAACGTTTGGTAAATGCTCCTACACAGTTAAAACGAAGAGACAAGAATAAATACAGCATTTAATACAATGAATTCCTAGCACATTATAAATATGATTTCTTTATGAATAAATTAAAAAAACAGGCTGATGCTGGTCACAAAAAAAACAGTGATTATAAAAGCTCATAAGCAGTTTGTATCTGCCAAATCTTAATCCTACAAATCCAATATATAGATTTAAAAAAATATATATAAATCTATCTTGTTCTCTCATCTCATCAGGTGCTGTCCAAACTGTACATTAGTGCTATTTCAGAAATTACTTTATATAATTTTCAGAAATTACTTTATATAATTTTCAGAAATTACTTTATATAATTTTCAGAAATTACTTTATATAATTTTCAGAAATTACTTTATATAATTTTTAATTATGTATTAAATTATTTAAAAACAAGACATGGCTTACCCAGTCCAACCTCCAACCCCACACAAAGCCATATACTGTGAAATAAATAATATTGTGAATTAAATTGATCACGTTTAGCAGGTTTGCTTTGTAATTTTAGCTAGATCGTCAGGTACAAACAGTTGAAGTAAAAAAAGTAAAATGCAAATTTAGCCAAATTCTTCATCCAATAACTGAGTCATTAGTGACTGATTAATAAATTAATAAGTGTGTTTATAGCAAGCCATATGAATGTTTCTGCTGCATTTTATGTGTGCAGTTTGTATATATATTGTTTTCATATATTTTGCCATTACTGAATGACGAGTGGGCAGCACAGTGGCTCGGTCGGTAGCACTGTCACCTCACAGCAAGAAGGTCCTGGGTTCGATCCCCAAGCAGGGCAGTCCGGGGCCTTTCTGTGTGGAGTTTGCATGTTCTCCCCACGTCTGCGTGAGTTTCCTTCGGGAGCTCCGGTTTCCTCCCACGGTCCAAAAACACTGAATTGCCCTATAGGTGAATGGGTGTGTGTATGTGTGTCTGCCCTGCGATGAACTGGCACACCGTCCAGAGTGTTACTGTGTGCCTTGCACCCATTAAAAATCTGGCATAGGCTCCAGCACCAACGCCCCCACCCCCCACGACCCTAATTATATAAGTTGTTAAGAAAGTGAGTGAGAGTGAATGACGAGTGTCTTAATCATAACATAGAACAGTTAAATGAACATAAACACACAAACAGAAGTAGTTTAGCATTCACAGTGTACATTTTAGAAAAGGAAGTCAGTAACTAGCAGTTCTTTGCAACACCTACGAATGAGCAATCTTGTTAATGATTAAGTGTGTGATACCCGGTAATGAACTGACACTCCATCCAGGGTGTGTTCCTGCCTCACAGTCAGTGTTTTCAGGACTGCAGAGCCATTATAACATAAATCAGGATAAAGCCGTATTGGGAACAATGTGTATTCACTTATAAAAGAGGCAACCAGAAATGTCATGATGTGCATTTTTTATTATTTAATAACTTGTATTATCGGTCTAAATATATCAGTAAATTCATTTATGTTCACATTGTTTCTCTCTTAATGCGTTCCTGTAGTCTTTTATTTAGATTTCAACAATAATAAATTACACTGCATGAAACTGTATTATTATTACATTATATTACATTATAAGGAAAGAAAAAAAGATTTATTCGTAAAAGGACCTTTCATAGGATAAATAAACTTTATACAAGATTTATCTCAACCTTTTCTGGTGTAAAATAATTTCACGCATGCTTTATACGGCGGTACCTTGTAACTCAATGATCCCTAAACTCAACATCTTTGAAAATCAACGCCCTTGGTCGAGAAATTTGTACCCTTAAACTCAACATTTCCTTTAAACTCAACCTGTTCAGTCTTTGTTCAGCGCTCGGCTTAAGCGGTGCAGTAAAACGTCATCAAAGTGTGAATATGAGACGAATCTGCATTTGTGTGGAATAACGGTCAAATCCTCTCTGAAAGTGTCCACATGTATCTGTGTTTAGCTGTATTTTTCTCCTGGTTTACTTTTAAACTTGTGTTACAGTCGGGGTTCTGAGGAATCAGCTTTTCCGAGAGTCTATTACGCTTAGCGTTTAAAAGCAGCGCAAAAGCAAATGTGCTGCTTCTCATGTGAATGTGCCCTTACTAAATGGAATACGGTATTCCAAGATCAAGCATCCTCACAATTAAGAATAAAGAAACAATTTATAAGTAAAGGTAAAGTACAGGTTTTATTATATTTCTTTATTGATTTAACTGTTTTCAATTGTGTTTCAGTATTTTTTATATTATATTTGTGTTATTTTTTGTGTATAAGTGTCAAAAACAACCCCATTATTTTACATAAGCCTAAAATATATGCAGTCCTTCAGGAACATAGAATGCATTAACAGGTTTCCCATACATCCTTTTAAGAAAAAATACCTTAAAACTCAACACCTTTTAAACTCAACGCCATTCCCAGAACCAATTGACGTTGAGATCAAGGTACCACTGTATATCAAGTTTGGTAATTTATTGCTCTTAAACATTAATTATTTTAAATATTTTAATTATTTTATGTTTTAATAGCAATAATTGGCATTGCTTTCAAGAGGACGTGCTGTTACCAGTAACACACAATTTATTTATTATTTTTTAACCAAAAAGACACAGTTCAAGGAGGAAAAAATTGTAAATAATCAAAAGCCTTTGAAATCTTTTATATTAAAGGTTATTTCTAGTGTGTGTATATACTAATGTAATCACCTCCAAAATCACAGTAATCACAGTCATTTCCTCTGATTTTTGTAAAAGACATTATTATATTATAAAGCCATAATAACAATATTTAACATAATTGCACTAAAAATATGAGCACCTGGAACAAAAATGCATCGGCTCTGTAATACAATAATGAGACACATTTGTACAGAAAATAATCAAAGAATCTACTTTACATTTAATAAATGTCCTAAATCCAAGCTTACGTTGTTCTTAGCATTACACTGAACGCTTTTGGAAATGACTTTTCACCAGAACTATTTTAAAGTTTTTGATTATTCAGAAATGACTTGACACCAAGCCAAAATAATGCACGCAAAAGTTAGAAAAGCACTTCCGTCGGAGGAGAATGGAACATAAATGCACTAAAAAATGCACAAAAATTAACACTTGTGGGCCCAAAGAGTTAAAAGCTTGAACCGAGTTCACATTACCATAGATTATGCAGACGCAAAATGTGTTCGTCCTATGAATAATGGGTAAATTAAGAGAGAAAAGAGAAAGAAAATAAAAAGAAATGTCTTAGTAGGATTATTTAATAAGTAAAAGGTCATTCTATTAAATCGAGTAATTTCACTGTATTTCTAATGAAGTGAAAGAATAGGGAAGTATGCTTTAAAAAGCACATCACTTTTTAAATGCAAAATAAATAAGTTTAAAGTAATAATAAAAGGTAATAACCATCAACATTCTTTTTAGTCTTACCACTTTGATTTTATTTTATTATAATTTTATTATATAATAGTTAATTTACATTAAGATCACTGGACATAAGTCATCATTTTCAAAGGGGTAAAATAATAATAATAATAATAATTATTATTATTTTTATCACAACTCACTCACTGTCTTAACCGCTTATCCAATTAGGGGGGTTAAGTGTCTCCAATTAACCTGACTGCATGTTTTTGGACTGTGGGAGGAAACCGGAGCTCTGGAGGAAACCCACACAGACACGGGGAGAACATGCAAACTCCACACAGAAAGGACCCGGACCGCCCCGCCTGGGGATCGAACCCAGGATCATCTTGCTGTGAGGCGACAGTGCCACTAAGCCACCGTGCCGGCCTTTATCACAACTAACATAAATTAAATAAATTCATTTATATATACAGTATGTGTGGACATCTCTTTGTATTACTGAATTTATTTGTTTCAGGCACACCCACAGTTCACCAGTTTGTACAATCAAATTCCCCTTTTGCATCCGGTTAATATACAAGTATGCTAAATTTTTCTGACTACCTTTGCCTGCCTCATGACGTCCTCAGTCTAGCACAAGCCACCTTTGACACGTGTGCTGACACATTTTCACACCAGCCAGTACTGGATAGGGCAGTTGTAGCCTATTGGTTAAGGTACTGGACTAGTAATCGAAAGGTCTTTGGTTCAACCCCCACCACTGCCAGGTTGCCACTGCTGGGCCCTTGAGCAAGGCCCTTAAACCTCAATTGTTTAGACATTATACTATCACAGTACTGTAAGTCACTTACAGAATAAAAGAGTCTGCTAAATATATCTATATATTTCTGCTGCTATAAAAACCCTATGCTGCTAACTGTATATCAGAATATGTTTTCTACCTCACCTATAATTTACTCGGTACCATGTACTGGCCATCACTACACTTGTTTCTAGTCTAGTCTCATTTAATTACCTTTTAGATTAGAAATGTTTTTTGTATGTACTGTACTGTTGTTTATCTGCACTGTGTACTGTATTGTCTTGCACCTTTTGTATGTTGCACTCTGGTCCTGGAGGAAAGTTTTTTCGTTTTAATATGTACTTATTTATAGCTGAAATGACAATAAAACCTTGAACTCTCTTGAACTCTAAATGCTGAAAATTTATTACCCGTCCAGTACCTTAACTGTGAGCTACCACTGCTTTTGATACATCATCTTAAAATCACTAACTAACATCTATCTGCCTCTAAGTCACGGTACAACTGCTTGCCAGGTTTTTGAAATGTACTTTGATAATAAATGTTGTTTATAAAACCGGTTTAACAGCCAGTACTCTGACAGGGGAATAAAAGAAGCCTTTCCATTTAGCCTGGGAAACTACAGAGGGCTTTCAGGGTTAGCAACGGTCATTAATAATGCTGTGCCTTTGACCTTATCGCTCTCTGTGTGTGTGTGTGTGTGTGTGTGTGTGTGCATAACTGATGGCCCTGCAGTAATCCTCAGGTACCAATGGGAACCCTGTGCCAGCAAATCTTCCTGTGTACCTGCAGCTTTTAACAGTGATGCATCAGCTTTCGAAAATCTACTACTGTGTCGCACATGGAGACACGTAGCACCCTGACAAATGTGGTTTAATATCCACACATGCACACACACACACACACACACACACACACACACATACACACACACACGAAACACACAAACAAAAAAAATAACACATATGCATACTACAGTGCAGATGCCAAGGATAATGCCATCAACATGGCACCAATTACTGATAATGTCACCTTCACTGTTCTCACTTCAGCTGCTGTAGAAGATTGAGGTTTGCGTTTTTCTGGCTCCCCACAGGCTTGATGGAGCTCCTGTCACAAACTAGATGTTCAGGAATATTGCACCAGTGCTCACTTGTGACATAAGGTTTGTATGTATACTCATTTGTGTGAGCCACTTCATCCTGGTCTAGGTTACGGTGGGTGTGATATACACGCCCTGAACAGGGCACCAGTCATTCACTAGGCAACACTTACACCAGGGTGCAAATTAGAGCTACATATCTACCAATAATAGGAAATCTGATGGGATGGGATGTCAGGAAGGGGCAAGTTAGCCAAAATTGTTGGTCTCTACACTGAATTGAACTACACTTTAAATTCCCTGTGCCCCATTAAATGTTATTCACTATAGAATAGAATACATTTGTTTGAGATATATACATATACACATGTACAGTACAACGAAATTCTTTCTTTGCATATCCCAGCTTGTTTGGAAGCTGGGGTCAGAGCGCAGGGTCAGCTACTGTACGGCGCTCCTGAAGCAAAGAGGGTTAAGGACCTTGCTCAAGGGTTCAACAGTGGTTGCATGGCGGAGCTGAGATTCGAACTCTCAGCCTTTCAGTTGATAGCTCAAAGCTCTACTCACTAGGCTACCACTGTCTTTGAATAGGATAGGAGGAAACTCTTTTTAATCATACCTATGTCTTCTGACCTCCTACTGTTGTCCCAGTCTCTTGGTCGTCTTCAACTTCATCTTTGGTTTTTGGTTTTACTCCAAGGTTCTAGGGACGTGAGCTCAGTTCTCACCATGTGCTCAGTAAACACCAATTCGGTGTTTACTTTTTGTGTCCTGGGGTTGTCGGTAAAGCAAGTGCAAATCACTGATTAATTGGTGCCCTGTAAGGGACAGGTACAATGTCCAAAGAGTATTTCTGCCCGTGCCTAGTGTTTCCAGCATAGGCACTAGACCCATAAGAACCCTCCCAGGATGAAGTGGCTAAATAAACAAAATGAATGAATAAAGGTGGCACAGCTGGCTTGTTGGGTTGCACTGTCATCTCACAGCAAGAAGGTCCTGGGTTCAATTCCCAGGTGTTCACCTACAACCCAAAGACATTCAGTCAGGTTAATTGGTTTAACACAATTAAGTGTGTGTGAATGTGTGTTTGCCCTGTGATGGACTGGCAACCTGTCAGGGGTGCTTCCTACCTTTTGGACAGTGAATTGGACCCACCACGACCCTGAGTAGGATAAATAGGTGATAAAACAGACATTGAATGAACAAAACCCCTGATTGAAATGAAGCCTGTTAGTATGAAACTTGTTAGTATGATAGCCTTTATTAAAAGCAAACTTACAAAATAGCCTTAAAATCATGACATAAAACATTATTATACAATAATTTAAGAAGAAAAGATAAAAAAGTAAAACCTTATTACCTTACTACTGATATATACATATATATTTTTTCAGGTCTTAATGTGATGAGTGCAGAAAAACAGCTCATTAGTGGTAATGGTAAAGCCAGATGCTCAAGGCCGTGGGTAGAATAATGTACTGTACATAATAATCATTATTATGGCCAAAAGTCTGATGCCTGAAGGGAAAATGTACGATTATTAGTCTTCCATCCCGTAAATGTTGCTTTCTATATTCATCCAGCTGCAGTATTTTAGAAGCCATTTTTCTATCGTGACATAGCAGATAGGAAGCGAGAGAAGTGATGAGAGGTCTGGAAAATGAGCTCAGCATGAAGCCGCGCATTGATGTTTATATGGCGGAGATTAGCAGAAGGTGCGAGTAGCGGTGCGTGTACACCAAAATGGCTAAAACATGAACGAGAACGGACACGCTGTTAAATGATTATTAGAGGAAATAAAGATTAAAAGGCATGATATACAAAATGTGAGATGGAAAGAAAGATGGGTGGAAGGACGAACAGGGCCCAGGGTCTCTGTCTGTCTGGTTTCATCTGTCTATCATGAACATGCAGATGACAGACCGTGAATAACACAGCCACTCAGGTCTTTGCATCAGTGGAGTCCTTTAAAATCCAAAAACTCCAATTCAGATCATCATTATCAGTGTAACAACAAAGAAGAATGCATGTTGTGGTTTTTAAAATGCGGTTTAATGGCAGTTTAACGACAGACGGTCCACTCCTGTCTGGCTCTCTCAATCACTCAGTCTTCCTCTACTTGCACCGCAGTGCTGATACTCATGAAATGATTGTTGCCAGGTTACCGGCTAAAATGATAATTATTGGGCTGCACAGCGGCTTGGTAGGTAGCACTGTCGCCTCACAGCAGGAAAGTCCTGGGTTTTAAGTGGAGTGGTCGGGTCCTTTCTGTGTGGGGTTTGCATGTTCTCCCCGTGTCTGTGTGGGTTTCCTCTGGGAGTCCCCCTAGGTATGAGTGTGTGAATGTGTGTGTGTGTGAGTGTGTTTACCCTGTGATGGGATGGCAACCTGTCCAGGGTGTTTCTTGCCTTTTGCCCAGTGAATAGCACCCACTGTGACCCTAAAAAGGATAAAGTGGTGGTAAAACGGACAATTAATAATAATTGCATTAGCAAACTTCAGGATTCCATTTAAGCAAAAATGCAGGCTTAGTATTTTGTCCCATGTGCTTTTGGTGTGTCTTTTGCAGGACACTTCCAGGGAGATTAGCAACAGTACTGAATTTCCTCCAATTGGCAATACATTGTAATACAACATGCCCACTGTGAATTGATAAAGGCACAGGAGCTTACCACACGTTTTCTCTCTCTTTTGTAAATTATTTTGTATTGTTATTACTGGGAAGGGCGCCTTTACAAACCCACAACTCCTCACACAGGGAGGTTCACATACAGTCAAATGTTTACACACACTTGTAAAGGACCTGTCAGGATTTCAATGGCTTCTGTAACTTTTTATTAGACTGTATACAAATTGTCGTTGTTCACTGTATATTTACTCTTTCACATAAGAAATAGAGTAAGAAGTCGCTCAGGTGGCGCAGCGATAAAAACACACGCTGGAAGATCTCGAATACATCGTATCGAACCTCAGCTCTGCCTGCCGGCTAGGCTGAGCGACCACATAGACAACAATTGGCCTGTTGTTCAGATATGGGTGGGATTAAGCCGGATAGGGTCTCTCTCTCATAACTAATGCAATTACGACCTCTGCTGGCTGATTGATAGTGCCTGCACAGAGATGAGAAAAGAGTGCTCTCAGGGTGTGTCTCTATACACAGTTCTGAGCTGCACTGCACTCATCAAAAGTGTAGGTGATAAGATACATACGGCATGCTGCCCACGTATCGGAGGGGGCGTGGGTTAGCTTCGTTCTCCTCAATCAGAGCAGGGATCGGCATTGGTGGAGAGGAAGCATGACACAATCGGGCAATTGGATGCGCTAAAAGGAGAAAAAGGGGAGAAAATGCATAAATAAAAAATGTATATAAATACATATATAAAAAGAAATAGAGTAAGAAAGGTTAACAAGTGCATGTATGTGCCCCTTAGCTAAACATTTACCTTTTCAGAAAAACAGTTTGCAGAGAGCCTTCTGTGTATTTGATTTTGCTGTGGCGTGCTGTTTGTGAGCAGGTCGTATAACCAAGCTTTCATTTCAGCTTTCAAGAGTGTAATGATGCAGAAAGGTCAAGTGCGGTGTTTGGGAGTTTGTCCTTGTGTCATACGAGGAAAAGAGAGTGGGCGGTGAGTGTGTATACACACCGGGTATTAGAGGTGTTCTCTTGGTACAGAGCATATGCACAAATAATGTTCTTTTTACAGGCTGCCAGTCCATAAAACTTCTGCCATATCACCTTTCTTTTTCCAGATGGTCAATTTTTCGATTGGGTCCCAGAGGTGTGCATATACAAACACAATTTAAGCTGTGCTGTGTGAGCCCGCTCAGGCATGACCAACGAGTTTGTGCCCCAGAACAATTCAATTAGAAATGCAATTGGTTGTCCCCTCCAAATAACTCATGAAGGATAAATAGTATACAGTGGTAGCTTGTAATTCAACGTCCCCTAAACTTGAAATCTTGAAACCCAGCAGAGATAGGGAGAACATCCAAACTCCACACAGAAAGGACCCGGACCGCTCCACCTGGGAGTCAAACCTTCTTCCCGCGACAGTGCTACCCACCGTGCCACTACCATAATGATGAATATTGAATATTGGTATGTAATAACTGAATGTAGCCCATGTGTTGCTCTGTACACAGTCACCCACTGTACCCCACTTACCAGTTAAACGGTGGTCTCAAAGGACCTTCACTGAGATGTTATTCAGGTGCATTGACTTTCTCAGCAATGCACTGACACTAACATGGTAATCACACTAACATATACAGTAAGTACATGTAATCCATCCATCACCTTTTACATCTTAAACTACCAAGAGTCATTTTCACACATTTAATTTAATTATTTATTTATTAAAATTCTAATGTAGTGTTTTACACTTTGGTTCCATTCATTACAGGATAGGTAGTTACAGGTCACACATTCATCAGTTTAATGAATCAATATTCAAAATCAAGCAAAGAAACCCATGGAGACAAGGGGAGAACATGCAAACTCCACACAGAAAGGACCCAGACCGCTTCACCTGGGAATCAAACCTTCTTGCCATGAGGTGACAGTGCTACCCACTTGGCCACTGTGCCACCCTCCACTACCATAATGATGAATGTTGAAGGTATGCAATAACTGAATGTAGCCCATGTTTTGCTCTGTACACAATCACCCACTGTACCCCACTTATCAGTTAAATGGTGGTCCCAAAGGACCTTCACTGACTAGATGTTATTCAGATGCATTGCCTTTCTCAGCAATGCACTGACACTAACATGGTAATCACACTAACATGTAAGTACATGTACGAGCTCCATCACCTTTTACATCTTAAACTACCAAGAGTCCTTTTCACACATTTAATTTAATTATTTATTTATTAGAATTATAATGTTATGTGATACACTTGATGGACTGGCGCCCCGCCCAGGGTATTACTGTGTGCCTTGCGCCCATTGAAAAGCTGGGATAGGCTCCAGCCCCTGCCGCCCCCCACCCCCGCGGTGAGTGAATGAGTGAGTGTTTTACACTTTGGTTCCATTTAGTTTAATGAATCAATATTCAATATCAATAAAGAAACCCATGGAGACAAGGGGAGAACATGCAAACCCCACACAAAAAGGACCCGGACCGCCCCACCTGGGAACTAAAAACAGGGCCTTCTTGCTGTGAGGCAACAGTGCTACCTACTGAGCTACTTTGCCTCCAATCATTAAATTTATTACACAAGTATTGTTGGATGTATTGTTGGTATCATCAGCTTATCAGTCATTGTGTTTTTGGTTTCATAATATAAAAGAAAGAAAGTAACTGGGTAAATTTTTATAAGAGTTGAGTGTTTTTGTGGTTTAGGTTTATCAGAATTAAAATGATTATTTAATTAATTAAAAATATCAACAGCTTGTCAAATTGTGTTAATTTGACCTTTATCTTTTACAACTAATATTATTTTGTTATAAACTGATTGTAATAAGATTGTTATAACTGATCTAGTCTGTTCATGTGACACATCATGTGCCAAGTCCACATTTACATAACAAAAAAATAGAAATATGCAAACCTCAATTGCAGCTGTTCAATGAGTGCAACTGCAGCTTCATTCAAGAGTTTAAAGGTCACTTTTACTCAAAGTGAATCGAAATTGTGGCTCGCACAGCTAAGATCTAATCTCGGCTGTGCACAAAAATCCCAAGAAAGTTCTGATTGATGATACTATTTCAGATTGTTCTTGTGTTGCCTCAGAATCTGTGCAACTTCTGAGCAAACAGTCCAGCCAGACCTGAACAGAATGCCAAAGCATTCCAGGTGTTGTTTCCTAAAAGAGACCGATGGGTCACTGCTATCAGTCGCAGTGCATGGCTGGCTTGTTTTTCTGGTAAAAATAAAGCTGTTTTGGTGAACTGGTAAAGTACAGGTGGGAATGAAAAAAGTAGCAGTTCAAAAAAGCAGCTATAATTTTGTTGATCTTTCTAAAAGTAAATGGTTTAAAATGCCTAAAGCCATCTGTCTGTCTATCAATCTGTCTGTCTGTATAGTCTCTCTGTATTTTTCTATCTGTCTGTCTGTATTTATATCTATCTGTCTGTCTGGTCTGTCTGGTCTGTCTTTCTTTATATCTATCTGACTGTCTGTCTATCTATCTGTATGTCTGTCTATTTGTCTGTCTGTCTATATGTTTGTCTTTCTATCTGTCTGTCTGTCTATCGATCTATCTATCTATCATCTGTCTATATGTCTGTCTATCTATATCTATCTATCTATCTATCATCTATTTTTCTGTCTGTCTGTCTTTATATCTATATGT
Organism: Trichomycterus rosablanca; assembly: GCF_030014385.1. Classification (NCBI taxonomy): domain Eukaryota; kingdom Metazoa; phylum Chordata; class Actinopteri; order Siluriformes; family Trichomycteridae; genus Trichomycterus; species Trichomycterus rosablanca. The sequence goes on from NC_086004.1 coordinate 24,492,091, forward strand.
CTGTCTTTATATCTATCTGTCTATTTGTCTGTCTATATGTTTGTCTGTCTATCTATCTTTCTATCTGTCTGGTCTGTATGTCTTTATATTTATCTGACTGTCTGCCTATCTATCAATCTGTCTGTCTGTCTATCTATCTGTATGTCTATTTATTTGTCTGTCTGTCTATCTATCTATATGTCTGTCTGTATGGTCTGTCTTTATATCTATCTGACTGTCTGTCTAGCTATCAATCTGTCTGTCTATCTGTCTATTTGTGTCTGTCTATCTATCTATATGTCTGTCTTTCTATTTATCTGTCTGTCTGTCTATTTATCTGTCAATCTATCAATCTGTCTGCCTGGTCTGTCTGTATCTATCTATCTATCTATCTATCTATCTATCTATCTGTCTGTCTGTCTGTCTGTCTGTCTGTCTGTCTGTCTGTCTGTCTGTCTGTCTGTCTGTCTGTCTGTCTGTCTGTCTGTCTGTCTGTCTGTCGCCCTCATTATTATTTGGTTTAAGTGTTTTAGCCACACATCTCTTACATGGTAGGAGTTTTGAGACAGCTCTGCTCTTTCCTCTTCTAGTAGTACTGTGCTCAAATTCAGGTACATAAAGACGTGGTTTGACTACTTTGATGTGTACTGACCTCAACCCTACTGAAAACTTTTGGGATGAATTGAAATGTTGATTGTGTGCCAGACCCCCTCATGGAACATCAGAGTCTGACCTTACAAACGCCCGTCTGATTGAATAGGCACATTTTCCTTTACAAAAGGGTGGAGGCTGTTAAAGGGTGGTGGGGGGACTTCATGGTCAGGTACCAGCATACTGTACTTTTGTCCATGTAGTATATTACCAGAGGAGTGTGCTGGTAAATTGCTGTTTTTTGAGCACTTTGTGCTCAAGGAAGGGTTCGCATTTTGATTTGGTCTGAGTACACAGCCACAAATTGTAAAGGTTTTTTTTTTTTTTTTTTGGACCCAGGAGCCATGTATTCCATTCAGTTATAAGTGGATTGCCTGTAAAAAAAATTATGATTAATAATAAAAGTGAAATTACCAGTTGAGGAACATCTAACTTGTGAAGCTGTCATGATATGGAGACGGAGGTTAAACAGCAACAACAAGACGATTGCATTTCACTTTACATTGTGTGTTTTCTATTTGTGGACATTAAAGCCAATCAGATCAGAGTCTGTTAGGACGATCTTTCTTTGTCTATGTGGGTTTGGGTGGGTGAATGGGTCTCTGATCTGCATTCTTTCTGCTTTTTACTTTTGCTGATCATAAGATCTTTTGAAAGCCATTTTTGATGCATTTATTTAATATGTGCTGCATACAACTTTATATGATATATACCGATAAGGCATAACATTATGACCACCTTCCTAATATTGTGTTGGTTCCCCTTTTGCTGCCAGTATTAACTTCTTCAGCAATTTGAGCTACAGTAGCTCGTCTGTTGGATCAGACCACACAGGCCTTTGCTCCCCACGTGCATCAATGAGCCTTGGCCGGTTTATCACTGTTCCCTCCTTGGACCACTTTGATAGATACTGACCACTGCACACGGAGAACACCCCACAAGAACTGCAGTTTTGGAGATGCTCTGACCCAGTCATGTAGCCATCACAATTTGGCCCTTGTCAAACTCGCCCAAATCCTCACGCTTGCCCATTTTTCCTGCTTCTAACATCAACTTTGAGGATAAAATGTTCACTTTCTGCCTAATATATCCCACCCACTAACAGGTGCCATGATGAAGAGATAATCAGTGTTATTCACTTCACCTGTCAGTGGTCATAATGTTATGCCTTGTCGGTGAATTTCTTATAGAATTCATTCAATCAAACCAGCAGAGGATGAATGAGTTTTCTGAAGGATGATCCTGTATAAATCTGTAAAAACATCAATGTTGTTTCCTTCTGCACTGACCAAACAGGACAAAAGCTATTAATTAAAATAAAAATGACCTGAAATATTTATTTATTTTTGGTAGGACTGCACAATAGTAATCGTGCACCACATTTCAGCCACACCCATTGCTAACAGGTGTAGAAAATCCTTAAAGGTTCTTTCCTGTCTGTCTTTTGACTGAGTAAGCACAGATTGCCACAGACACACATGTGAAGTCATCCCAATAAAGTAAAGGCACAAACACATTTTGTTACCTCAAAATGGTTCTATGAACATGAATTCCAATTTTAGTATATCTAAGTCTCTTTCCTAGTCAGTATCTTTGAAATGCAAAAGAATGTGAGACTCACAGCATGTATGTGCATCTGTCATATTTGCAACAATTACCCCTTGCATTCATGTTAATGGGAACCAAAATCTCAAAGGAATGTTTTGAGGAACTGAAGTTGTTCTGAAAGCAAAGAGTGGCCCTAGAGGCATCTAAAATTGGGAACTTGGTGATGCCAAAATGCTACTATGTACTGCACATTTCTAAACATGATTTTTGTAGAATTGTTTGCTTCTCTAAACATTTTCTAAACATTATACGTGTGTCCATATTCAAAAGGATTTATTACAGATCTGGTTGTTTCATTTATCTTTAATAATAAAGTGGATGCCTGCAATTTTAGGCTATTTTATTATTTATTATTATTATTATTTTATTTTTTTATTATTATTATTATTAATATTATTATTATTATTATTATTGTTATTATTATTATTATTATTGTTTTTATTATTGTTATTATTGTTATTATTATTATTATTATTGTTTTTATTATTATTTTCTGATAATAAAAAAGTAGGCAATGGACTTAGAAACTGTTTTCCATGTTCATGAGACCAATTACATACAGACATGTTACTAAGAAAGGTTGCCTAAAGCTTTTGTTCTTGGAGACATAGGCACTTTTTGTTTTTCCTCCCTGTTTACAGAGCCTGGAGTGGCCACAAAGACTGTAGTCTTAACTAAACACGTATTGCTTTGCACCAGGGCCTTGGGGACCTTGGTTCAATTCTTGTCTCCAGTCATTTGTTTACACTTACTGACAGACTGACTGGCTGAATGATCAATCTTCTTGTTGACGTGTGTATGTGCTAAAGTCACTTAGCTTAAGAAGCTTGGTGCAACTTTGAACCTCCCAAGAGTTTGCACGATAGGCCTTGGTCATTAAGGTAAAAATAAAAAAAGAAAGAAAGAGTCACAGAGATGAGAACTTCTGGACAGAAAACCATCTCTTCAGCACTCCACAAATCAGCCACTGTTTAGTAAAAGGCATGTAATGGTCCTCTGGTTTGCTAAGTGGCATGCAAAGGACAAAATTATCTGGTCTGATGAGAATAAAATTATGTGTTTGGACAGAACAGCAGGCCAGTGAGTTATTGACACATCTCAAGGTTAATTAAAGCTAACCGGATTCACCTGACCACAATTTAGAGTGTTACAGCAAAGGGTTTGTATATATTTATAAATAAGGGATTTCTCTAAAAACATGTTAAAACATCTTTCACTGCTGGGGGATCCCTGATTGCAGTTGAGGTGAGTATATTGCTGTTCATGCCTCCTCCGACCTGCCCGCAGCCCTTAGCAGAACCCTTTTTCACCTATGCACTCTGCACAGACGCCTCTCTATTTGCCAATCAGGGTCCTTACACAATGTTTGAAGACCCCACCCACATAGTCCGGTCATCCCTACCTAGCAGAACTGTGTCTGCTGCAGGCACTGCCAATTATGACCGGTGGAGTTCAGAATCTATAGATATTTTTAAGAGTATAAAGTCGAGAATACAGTCGTATAAAATATATACATACATGTATTTTTACAGTGACCCTAATATGCCATCATTATGAAGTGAATGAAAAGTCAAGAATTCTAATTATTTTCTAAATGGAGTGCACACAACAGGTTTCTGATGTTAGTGTTGATTTGATGTTGTTGTTATCATATGTGCTTCTCTTTCTACAGTCATGAGAAGCTAAATTATAGTTAGAGTTCCATCTTTGTTTCATTCACACATTGTTCTTATTTGTGTGAATACTAACAAGTCTCTAGGTTTCTTTTTTTGTAGCAGAGATGTTTTGTGTGTGTGTGTGTGTGTGTGCTGTAGATGCAGAGTTGTTTGTGGTGCAGGTTATTGCTTAATATTTTGCTTTTCCTGCTTTGTTTAGGGCTGTCCTTTTAACATACATATTATGCCTAGTTCACACTACACGATTTTTGCCCTGATTTTCGCTCGGCGACTGGTCAGCGATCCAAACTCGGCTCTCAATCGCTACGTGTAAACTACTCAACGACTCGATCCGACCGGCGACCAAAATTATATATCTAGCTTGTCAAAAATCTGGATCCGAGTTGCCCGACTGGCAATGAGTGCTATGTCGAACAGTCACTAAGAACGCAAGATACGGTGTGAGGGGAAACGCAGGGGAGGAGTTGTGAAAAGGTAGGACAGGGACATAATATAATTTATATCAGAATACATCAACACACACAAGTTTTATACTGTATTTCTGACCTTATTGTTCTCTACAAAACATAACACCAACGCTGCATTGCAAAAAATATTTATTAACCTCCAACTCACTATAGAACAATCCATGCTGTTCTCGTAGCCCAATCCACTCTGAATCATTTATTTTTCCTCTTTGTTTTTACACTGCACATCAGCACACAAACTTTGATCGCTCGCTACTTGTTGACGTGCATTTTTTGACGTGGTATCATTAAACCGCTAGTCACTTCTCGCGTGACAAAAGTAGTTTGGGAGACCAGAGAGGCTCGCCTGCGATTCCAGTTGGTGATACATCGTGTAGTGTGAAACCCCCTATCGTCGATCAGTTGTGTAGTGTGAAAGCCACACTGACTTGAAAGTGTAGTGTGAACTTGGCATTATAAGCCTGAGATCATGTTGTAATATTGAAAGTTGTAATAAGAAATGGCTCAAAGACAGAAATGCACAATAAAACCTGAAGATCAGTGCATTTTGGTGATTTTTCTACTTTATTGCACCTAGGTGAAATGGAAATTACCAAGAAAATTAATAAGAAATCCATAAATGTGAGGAGGAAATAAAAACAAACAGTAGCCAGGGGTGAGGTTCAAATCCAGGTCCCTAGGTCCTCATGATCTGTGCTACACCAGCACCACTTAATAAGCTGTGAGGGATTTTTATTGTATTTCAAAGTCGACTTAAAGAAAGTTAAGTGTAGGTTTGCATTTGCTTCATTATTATTTAGTTACGCTCACAAATATTGTAGACATAAATGCTTAGTGTTGCTTTAATAAACGGAAAGACATAGCATACCAGAGAGCAGATATATTGATGTGCACAAGTGCAAATTTATTTAGTTTTGCACTGGTATTTTGCACAAACGTCATGCAACATTGATGGTCTACAATGCTTGCTGCTGTGGTTAACAAAATGTAGACATCCTGAGTTGTATGGACTACACCAATCTTTTCTACATTTAAATCTAAAAAAATACCACTGCTTTATCCTATCCAGGGTCACGGTGGGTCCAATATACCGGGCGAAAGGCAGGAAACACCCTGGCCAGGTCACCACTTACCTGTCCATTACAGGTCAAACACACACACACACACACACACACACACACACATTTACACTCATACCTAGGGGGGCTTTAGCATTTCCAATTTATCTGACTGCATGTTTTTTTTGACATCCAGAGGAAACCCATACAGACCCAGAAATAACATGCTAACTCCACACAGAAAGGAATCGGGCCACTTTACCGGGAAATCAAACCCAGGACCCATTTGCTGTGAGGCGACAGTGCTGCCCAGCAAGCCACAGTGCCGCCCCATAGTTGTCATAGCTTTACCAGATCAGTCTAATCTATAGACAATTTAAAAGATAGTTAGTGGTGCCCAGGTGGCACAGTGAGATATTCTGCTAGTACACCAGTACTGGGATTCTGAACTCCCCGAGTTCGAATCTTAACTGTGCTACCGGTCAGCTGGGCATTCCTAGCAGGCACAATTAAACTAAACAGGTAGTGCCTGATGCAGACAAAATTGGCCACTAAAGTCTGCTGGGTGGGAAAAGACTGGACTAAAAAGTGGTGGGGTGTTCGATGCTGTGTAAAGACCCTGGTTAGTCACCAGAGGCGCCTGTACAGTAGTGGAGGAATGTGCAGATCAGTGCGTGACTCTCTGAATTTGAATCTCAACTGTGTTACCGGTCGGCTGGGCACCCCTAGCAGGCATAATTAAACTAATCGACTGGACTAAAAATGGGGTGGGGTGTTTGACGCTGTGTGAGGACCCTGGTTAGTCACCAGAGGTGCCTGTACAGAAGTGGAGGAATGTGGAGATCAGTGCATGAGCAAATAAGAAGGGGTCGGTGGACTGTGCACACGTCACAGGGAGCATGTGTCAGGCAAATATACCCTCCTCAGACGCGTTAGGTGTCCCCAGCAGCGGAAGAATGATTGGGAGCAAAAGAGAGAAAACGCATAAGATTGTGATGATGCCTTTTTAAATGCCCAGTTGGTAAACTGTCGGCTGGTATAGACAGAACGCACAGAGAAGAAAAACACAGAGCAATTTTGTGTCCTGTCAGAGCAGAGAAAGCTCCTTTGAGAAGACACCTGAGTGAGATCAGCCCGGAGGCACAATCTGTAGCCATGGCTACCAGGAAACATGAGGGATGTACTTGGGGTTTAGCACGAGTCGAGCTCAAGCGCGCTCACCACGGTACCGTTACCAGGCCGCACACTGCGGGACGTTCAGCACTTAGTTCAGTATAAGCTGAGTGAGTGCTACTTTGTCACTTGCAACTTATTTAAAAAAAACATTTGAGGAGAATAGAATCTATTTACACATGCCGACATTTCAGCAGATCCTGTGGAGTGTGTGTGCGCCCCCACTGCCTCCAAAGACGATGGTGTGAAAAACAGGAAGACAGAACATGTGGGGGGTTCTGTTTGTCCACAGTACTAAAAAAATAGCAATTAAGAAGTGCAGATTGTTTTGAAGTGGTGTGGGATTAAGAGGGATCTCAGATTTATTCAAACGTAGTAAAGATTTTCATTTTCATAGAAATTATAACAATATATATATTGTTTCTACACTCAGTCCATTTTATCAGCTCCACTTTGTAGTTCTACAATACTGACTGTACTCCATCTGTTTCTCTGCATGCTTTGTTAGCCACCTTTCGTGCTGTTCTTCAATGGTCAGGACTCTTCCAGGACCACTACAGAGTAGGTATTATTTAGGTGGTAGATGATTCTCAGCACTGCAGTGACACTGACATGGTGGTGGTGTGTTAGTGTGTGTTGTGCTGGTATGAGTGGATCAGACACAGCAGCACTGATGGAATTTTTAAACACCTCACTGTCACTGCTGGACTGAGAATAGTCCACCAACCAAAAATATCCAGCCAACAGCGCCCTGTGGGCAGTATCCTGTGACCACTGATGAAGGTCTAGAAGATGACCAACTCAAACAGCAGCAATAGATGAGCAATCATCTCTGACTTTACATCTACAAGGTGGACCAACTAAGTAGGAGTGTCTAATAGAGTGGACAGTGAGTGGACACAATATTTAAAAACTCCAGCAGTGCTGCTGTGTCTGATCCACTCATACCAGCACAACACACTAACACACCACCACCATGTCAGTGTCACTGCAGTGCTGAGAATGATCCACCACCTAAATAATACCTGCTCTGTAGTGGTCCTGTGGTGGTCCTGACCATTGAAGAACAGGGTGAAAGCAGGTTAAAAAGATATGTAGAGAAACAGATGGACTACAGTCAGTAATTGTAGAACTACAAAGTGCTTCTATATGGTAAGTGAATATATATTCATATATTCATATACCATATATAATATATATTCATATACCAGAATATATACTGGTAACAGTATATATACAGTATATATAAAACCCCAAATAAGAAAAAGTTGATATAGCATGGAAAATGCATATTTCATGTTTTGTCAGGTCAACTTCATTTAATTTATTAATAAACATCCATTCCTGCATTTCAGGCCTGCAACACATTCCAAAAAAAGTTGGGACAATAAAGCATTTACCACTTTGTAAAGTTGCCATTTTGTCTTTGGTCCACATGGCGTCCATTCTTTTCCAAAAAGGACCTGAAATGCTGATTCATCTGACCACAATACACGTTTCCACTGTGTGATGGTCCATCCTAGATGCCTCCGAGCCCAGAGAAGTTGACGCTGCTTCTGGACATGGATAACATAAGGCTTCTTTTTTGCACAGTAAAGTTTTAAGTGGCATTTGTGCACGTAACTGTATTGTAGTGCTTGACAAAGGTTTGCCAAAGTAATCCCTCACCCATGTGGTTATATCAGCTATTGTTGATGCAGTGCCATCTGAGGGATCGAAGATCACGGGTGTTCAGCTTAAGCTTGCGCCCTTGGCCTTTATGCACTAAAATTTCTCGCGATTCCTTGAACCGCTTAATGATATAATGCACTGTAGAGGGAGAAATATGCAAATCCCTTCCAATCTTTCTTTTAGGTACATTGTTTTAAACATTTCAATAATTTTCTCACACATTTGTAGACAAACTGGAGATCCTCTGATCATCTCTGCTCATCAAAGACTCAGCCTTTCCTGGTGCTGCTTTTGTACCAAATCATGATAACAATCACCTGTTGAAATCACCTGTTTGAGGTTAAAGCAAATTGCCCCAGAGGTGGTGCGATGTCTCTTTCCTGAGATGAATTCACCGGTGAATCCACAGATATGCACAGAGGAGCTGCAAACCGGTGTGGTAGGGGTTCCGCTCGCATTTTGCTGGAACTGGCATGTTCTGAAAGTTTTCGTTCATATCTGTTTTCTGACAGCTGGTCTTGTCGTGGCCGGCCAGAGTAGCCTGTCCCTTTTCTATATACTTTCTCCATTGCGAGATACAGTTCCTTTTGTTACTATGTTTCTATTATTTTGGCCACTTATTTGAAATTTCCCCCTTTTTGTTAGTGGCTTTTTAGTCACAGTACTGTTCTACCTTAATAAGATAATTACAAAATGGGTTCTATTTCTATTCTTGCAGGTGTTTGGGGATCCGTCTCGCGCTCTCTGCAGCGAGATGCGTTCCCATCCCCTATTACAGTAAATACAGAAAAAAAATGTAATTGCAGTCGAGCATTTTTAACCATGCATTTGCAAAGCTTTAAACAATAAACTAAATAAAGGAGACTTTGTTTATCAGAGGTTTGATTTTCTGAGCTTTTGTTAAACTGGAAATTGTGGCCTTGGACCTAAAGCCTTTGCTTTATTGAAATTCAACATTTTGGTCCTAGAACCTTGATTTTATTTATATTGAATTTAGAGTTTAATCCTCCTGTTGTGTTCCGGTCAAATCTGACCGATTTACAAGTTTCCTCTCTAAAAAGTGCAGTAATTTTTATCTGTTTGGCATGAGGTTTCATGACTTTGTTCACACATGGCATTTGAACACATAAAATAAATCTGAAATATTTTTATAAAAATGTGTGTGTTTTATGGAACTTGTACACACCCATGGTGTTCTCGGTCAAAAATGACCGGCCATTGGAAATGAATGGGTAAGACTACAATTAGTGTATAAAACAGAGTTCAAGCACATATCTACTCTCCTTTTATCCTACGGGAACCATACCTGCTGAAAAAAGAAAAATGAAACAATGTTTCATTCATACAACTTTCTGGAAGCTCTGGTATATAAAGCTTTTCTGAGACTCACAGTTCAGTCTGTGCCAGCACATTGGCCAAGAGATATACTGCAGCTGAAGCTCTGGACCTCGTATTTGACCATTACAGTGATCAGGAAGAGAGAAGCCAGTGAGTGACAGTGAGGAGGCTTTAGAGGAGGACACAGAGTACAACCCAGAGGAGGAAGACTGACACTGATGAGGAAGAAGACCCAGCTGAAGTTGTGGTCTCCTTTTGGCCCAAAAGTGGAAATTTTTCCTGGATGTCATCCCCACCTGAGAGAAGAGATTGGCTTCCAAGTGAAAATGTCATCAGGATAAAATGCAAAGTATGCCAACAAAGGAGCTGGTAAAGAAGACAGAGAGAAGCCAGGATATAATGGAAACCTTCCACCTGAAGCGACTTAACGCTCATGAGGCGCAGGTGACTGTCAATCAAGAGAGATTGAACCTGTATAGAAAGCATTGGTATTTAAATGGTAAACTTTGATATAAAAGTGAAACCTTTGGTATTAAAGGTTTAGATTTTAAAACTAAAACAACAGACCTGAAATCTTTTCTACTGGATCTCCGACCTACGTGAAGAAATTTCCTCTAAACAAGCTTCTTATTTAACTGACATATTAACTGGTGATTTGTACTCATGCACATATTGTTTACAAGTGGCTTACAAGTGGTTTGGATCACAAAACACAACCAATGTCTAACCAGTATCTAAATATAAAAGTAAATGTACTAATTAGACATGGTATAAGTGCAATAGTAGCATGAATGTTGTTGCAACCTTGAGCTCCGCTTTAAGGAGGCAAACAGCAGATTGGCTTATAAAATATATAAAATTCAAACTGAGTTTGTTTCTTTTTCTAATGAATCTTTGTTTCAACCCAGCTTTAAGCCAAACAGCTGACAGATCATCCAGACTTAAATGCCATAAAAGCCTTGTCCCTTGGGTTAGGGTTGCACACAAAACCCAAAGAGGTTTTCATTAACATGGAAAAGCAGCACCAATACTGGAATTTAAACCTTAAGATGTCACAAAGCATTTATAAATAGATGTCTGTTATAGGGCATGCACATCATGCTTCAGGTCAAGTACATTATACAACTCAGATCTAATAATAGTTTATTATTGGCAGGTAGAAATGAAATGGTATGAGTTTGCTACAGCAAGCAAAACAATTGGATTAAAAATGTAAGCAACTGGAGCTGAAAAAGTGCCCTGTGTTGGCTTTCCATGAATAATGACATTTAATCAATAACACCTTTGACCTTTAAATATTGAAGCGCTTCAAGGGAAATCACAGACTTCTCACTGAGCTGAGAACGATATCATTCAAGTTGATGGAATTCAGAATAATGATAAAATAATTACATTTTTTCTACTGTTTGATGGTTCGGCAGTAAAAGCCACAAAGCCAAAGGCTCTTGTTTACATCAACGTATCCACCCACCAATCAGTGTATGAGAGATTGTTTATGGATCATTTTATAAGCTATACCTGCCATACAGGAACACTTCATGGTAATAGAATTAATGACTGCAGCCCATGTCTTGCTCTATACATGATTTATTACTCCAAATGGAACTCCCACTGACAGGATGATTTTTGAGTAGTGAACTTTAACACTGCAATGAGACTAACATGATAATGACATGGTAGTGTGTGTTGTATTCGTTTGAGATACAGACATATCAGATACAGCAGTGTTGTTGGTATTTTAAATACCAGTTAAACTCACTGACCTCTTTATTAGGAATACATACCCTGTTAGCACTGATTGTCGGGGTACTTTTTTCATACACAATTTCTGTTAATATTCCACTAAGCTTATTTTTGCTATTTAATTAATGCCTTCTCCCCTTCCCCTCCCAATTTAGCGTAGTGAATTTGTCTTTTGCTGCTGGACAGCCTCAGACTTCTAACTAGGAATTTTGTCCACCAGTAGCAGTTTAAGTACCAAAGTTGGCAGCAGGTTTAGTTTAGTTTGGGTTGGTCGCTGGAGTTCCTCTATGCACAAACCATATTTACATTTACATTTTCGGCGTTTAGCAGACACTTTAATCAAAAGTGACTTACAATTATGACTAAACACGAGCAATTGCTGGAGCCTTTCCCAGTGGGCGCAAGGCACACAGTAACATCCTGGACGGGGCGCGAGTCCACCGCAGAGCAGGCACACATACATACACCCACATACACACACTCATTCACCTATAGGGCAATTAAGTGTCTCCAATTATCCTGACTGCATGTTTTGGACTGTCGGAGGAAACCGGAGCTCCCGGAGGAAACCCACACAGACACGGGGAGAACATGAAAACTCAGCACAGAAAGGACTCGGACCGCCCCGTCTGGTGATCGAACCCGGGACCTTCTTGCTGTGAGGTGACAGTGCTACCCACCGAGCCACTGTGCCACCCTTTCCCCAAACTTAAAACTAAAAATAAATTAACATGCCCTGCTTTGGTAGATCTTTTCTACTTATACTTGAAACTAAAGGATTTGTGGTTCTGTGAGTAATTGGATGAAAATAAGTACAAAGTGCACTAAAACACCTATAAAATAACTGATTAAAATAATTAGTCTATTTTAAAACATAAATTTTTTAAGACTTGGCTTGTTACCTAAAATGCTTTGCATGTTTTGTAAATAAAACGGTGACTGACCTCACAAGACTACACAAATTGTGACCTGATCATCCTGTTTAGATAGACATGCAAAAATAAACTCCTGTGCATAAAGATGCTCTGACACTGTATACAAATACTGTACCTGGACAATAAAGATGAAGCGTGTCGATCAAGCTGCCAGCAATTAACCATTGTGACCTTGACCGGTACCTAGAATGGCTGCCACCTTCCCATAGTACAGCATCTTTATTGTTAGGCTTAATCACCAGAATCAGAACTGATGAGGTTTCTTAATCAAGAGAATGTATGAGAGTTACTGGTAGCGTAGCACAGCGTATATCTTCCGAGGATTAGCGGTATGGTGCATACTGCAGGTGTGTCATGCCTAATGGCGTCTGTAATTTCTCACACAGCGTCGGGATCCGGGGTAGCAGCCGGAGCACAGCAGCTGCTTCGAAAGAGAAAGATGTGTTTTCGCTTTCTTCTCGACTAATAATGGGGGACGCGGTTCTTCTGACTTTGACAGACACAACATCAGGGGTATTTTTGCTCTATTCATAAATCACACGGGTTTAAGACCTTTTTCACTGCACAAAGCACCACAAATGTTCGACTCCAGGAAAATGGAACTGTTTCTTCTGTTTGGAGTCCCAAAGGACGCAGTCGCAACACAAAAGTTATATGATGTGATGTTTTGGCTGCAGTAACAAAGTTTACAGGTCAGATAGCAAAACATCATAATGAAAAAATCAAGCAACAAAGGTTTAATTTCCGTCAAGGTTACAGGATACAAGTGCAGACCCACTAGTTTTAGTTCAATTTTCAAAACTTTAAGTTGTAGTACCTGGTTTTCCTGATTCTGTATTATTTATTATATTTATTTATTTATTAGGATTTTAATGTCATGCTTTACACACTTTGGTTACATTCATGACAAAACAGGTAATCACTGGTTACAAGATTCATCAGTTCAAGTCTTTAATATCAAATACAGTGAAGGACAATTTTGTATCTCCAATTTATTTACTTGCATGACTTTGTACTGTAGTAGAAAACCTAAACAGACACGAGGGAGAACATGCAAACTCCACACAGAAAGGACCCGGTCTGCTCCACCTGGGAATCAAACCCAAGACCTTCTTGCTCTGACGCCACAGTGCTACCCACCGAACCACCGGAAAAGTGTTTTTATTTTATTATTAATATTATTAGTCTTATTATTATTATTTGCTACTATTATTATTCTTTTTTTTTATTATTATTTAATAAATACTAGTAAATGGCCAGGCATGGCTCAGATGTTACAGAACATATAAATTAAATTATGAAAAAGTCATTTTCAGGCATTTTACACTGTATATTGGTTTAATAATTGATCATAAAAATAAACATTCAATGCAAATTGAATGAAAACATCAGCACGCTTTGCATTTCTCATTGTTGTGGTCTCAATGATATTACCCAGGCTTCACAGCAATAAATCCAAACCCTCAGAGGGAACGAATTTCTCATTGCGAGCTTGATCTACAGATTATTAGTAGGACACTACAACGTTTCCCTATTGATTTCTTTTGGTGGACACAGTGGGCTGTCTTTGTGTGTGCATGTGTGGGTGTGATTTGCTTGATATCGACTGGATGACAGAGTGTATTACATATCTCACTCCTGTAATCCATCCATCTGTACCCCCACTGCCCAGGACAGAAGGAGGGTTTGGAGTGGACTGGCTGGGGATGAGAGGAGGCCTGCCGGGCTGACATGATCTAATTAAGTGATCATGATGTCCAAGCCAGAGGTATGAGGAAGTATTCCAGACCAAATGTTTAGCGCTCGTCACACCTCTCTTTGGGTCGGTGCCCAAACACACATACACACGTTCAGTAGAATACCTGGCCCAGATTCCTGTGGACCTTGTTCTAGTAACTGATTTGGCTCAGACCCCACAACAGCTGAGGACAGTCACATTGAAAGAGAGACAGATTAGTGTATCTCTATTCCAATCCCAACATCAGTAGCTGTGATTTAAGAGAATTAACAAAACTTTAACTGACCTACAAGTTTTCACTGACCAACTTTATTGTATTTTAGGGATATAAGTGTAGGGGGGAAAACTCTTAATGAAATACCCCAGGACTGGATTGTGAGTAGAAAAGAGTTTTAATCACAACAACAGAGTCTCACACAGAGACTCAGTGAATGTGATAACACAGGAAAAAATAAACACCTTTATATACTCTTGTTGATGACTTTAGGACAGTGAAAGATTCCACAGTTAACAGAGATTTTTAAGCTAGAACATTCTATTGTAGCAGTATTCTTGAAATATGACTTCTGACAATCATGTCCTAAGCATATCAACATTTTCTAAGTAGTAATTGATTATGTATTAATTATTCTAGTGTAAATTAACATTTAAATAAACAATTAGGAGTTTAAAAATCACACATAATGGGACAGGATTCAATAGGGATTTAACACTGTCCATTTTATCAGCTCCACTTACCATATAGAAGCACTTTGTAGTTCTACAATTACTGACTGTACCCCATCTGTTTCTCTGCATGCTTTGTTAGCCCCTTTCATGCTGTTCTTCAATGGTCAGGATTCTCCCAGGACCACTACAGAGCAGGTATTATTTGGGTGGTGGATCATTCTGACACTGACATGGTGGTGGTGTATTAGTGTGACACAGCAGCGCTACTGGAGTTTTTAAACACCTCACTGTCACTGCCGGACTGAGAATAGTCAGTAATTGTAGAACTACAAAGTGCTTCTATATGGTAAGTGGAGCTGATAAAATGGACAGTGAGTTTAGAAACAAGGAGGTGGTTTTAATGTAATGGCTGATCAGTGTGTATATATATAGCCTACGTTGGGTGTGGACACATATTTGGACACATATTTGAACACATATTAGATTTGCCCACCACAAAGTGCACAAGTCAATGGACGGCAACTATGAACGATTCTGAATCAGGTGATGCAGAGCACAATACCTTTTGTTATCCTTGCTGAAAGCATAAGAATAATATCAGAAGCCGTGTCAAATGGGTCCCAGAAGCATACTTCAAGAAGAAATTCTCATAAAAACATGCATATGTATTTATATAAATACTTTTTATTATGTTGTTTTTCCATGTGTAATTTTTTACCCTTAAAAATATCAAAAGGGTAACAAGGTAGAAGTAGGTTAGCACAGGACCCATTAGGAACCTGCACTCACAGGCTTAAAATTTTCAAAACAATCCAGTAATGAAGCGAATAGAAACGTAAGTAGCGCAGCTGTCAAAATTTACTAAAGACCTGCCAGTCATACAGAGCCTATAAGTGCTGTAAAACACAGCCATTCAGCAACAGTTGGAATGAATATGAATATAAAAAGGTTTGCATTAGAAAAGGAAAAATGTGTGTGTGTGTGTGTGTGTGTGTGTGTGTGTGTAAAGCTGAGTGCAGATTGTATTTGGCTGTATGACTGTTGTAAATGGTGTTATGCGGTGTAATTTCAGCACGCTTATGCTGCTGCTCTTTGCCTGTTTGCCTGCTCACTGTGCCCGCAAATACGGCACCTCCCATGAGCCCATGTTCACAAACACAAACACATTTGCAGGGCAAATCCACCTTGTGTGCAGACATCACATGAGTATGGGTTGGTGTGAATCTTTTCACTTTTTTCAGATGTGTCCCTTGCTGTACACAAGGCTGTTCTATATAAGAGGGATGTGGTCCTGTGCTTTCCGCAATAACGAGGGGAGAAGGTCTCAGGTGAAGAATTTTAAATAGAATAAAGTTATGCTAAGACTTTCTTTTCAGCTGATCTGGGAACAGTGGTAAATTCATTTTGTTTACCACAACATATCATAACCATTTACGACTGTGGCAGCCTAGTGGGTAGAGCTTTGGACTATTAACTGAAGGTTTGAGAGTTGACCATTGAAGAACAGGGTGAAAGGGGGCTAACAAAGCATGCAGGGAAACAGATGGACTGCAGTCAGTAATTGTAGAAGTACAAAGTGCTCCTATTTGGTAAGTGGAGCTGATAACATGGACAGTGAGTGTAGAAACAAGTAGGTGGTTTTAATGTTATGGCTGATCGGTGTATATACTACTAATAGTGGTGGTCAAAAAACCTGGGTCCATGTGTAATTACCACAGACTGGAAAAGACTGTATTGTACTGTATTCTGTAAATAACCTTATAACCGCCTGAAACACCTTTATGACTACTCCTTAAACTTTTTAAGAGTAAAAAACAGCATTACTACTTCTAATTTTTAAGTTAAGGTGTTTCCTTGACCTGTTCTAGCATGACTGTGCTCCTTAACCTTATTGAACCCATTTGAGATTAATTGAAGCGATGATCGTGTGTCAGGCCTTGTTCAACATGTGTCTGATCTCACAAATGCTTTTTTTAAGTGAAAAGTCACAAATTCTCACAGACATGTTTAAAAATCTTATGGAAAGCTAACACGGTCTGTCAAGGCCGTTATAGCTGCAAAAGACAGGGGGCAATATTAATATTAAATATTAATATTTTTTGCAATGGGGTGTATCACAAGATCATGGTCTAAAGTTCACATATTTCGAGCATTAAGTCTTTTCTCGTGTGGCCCACCCAACCACATTAGGGTTAAATATCTTCTAGACGGCTGATCATCATCTCCATCAATAGCTTTTATCAGACTGTGTCCAGGTCAGCAGCATTTTAGTTTTTAAAAGTGCTCTCTCTCATGCACAACAAAACCAAACTAGCTGTACACCTTTCATCTGCGCACATTCATCGCCCACATGCTTCCAAATGTCAGCCGTTCAGTCGGGAGGCCTCTCAAGGTGCAGGTACAATAGCGCACACCTACACACACTCACACCTGCGAGCTGACAAACACACACTTACAGACACACCGTGAGAAGTAACCACCATACCGCTCGTCTGTCTACTCTCTTCAGTACTGAGACGCTAAACAGAAGAAGCGGGAGTTTGGAAGTGGAATTAGACTCCGGCACGGCATCGCAGGTATTGCCCGAGGCTACTAACGCTGGCTTGACTTGAGCCCTGACTCGCTACCCTTTTTAAATTGATCTGTCCCACTAACAGGCTGATGAAATAATTGGAGACAGGAGCAACAAGAACATGACGACACCGAGATGCAAGTCTGCAAACGACCCCACCATCGGAGAACAGGCTATGTAAAGCCTGCGAGGAAAGATTTGAAATGTAGGAGTGTTGACCTACAGGGAAAAGCATTAAAATACTGTGGCCCAAGAAACAGCTCATATACGGGTACACTCACTCACTCAATCACTTTCTTAACCGCTTATCCAGTTAGCTCCCGAAAAAAACCCACACAGACACGGAGAGAACGGACCCGGACCACCCCATCTGGGGATTGAACCCATGACCTTCTTGCTGTGAGGTGACAGTGCTACCCACCGTGCCACCCATAGGGCTTATCCATGCCAGGATTAAATATGAAAATGAAAAAACAAATTATTAAGAAAAATAATGACCTGTTTATATAATACATTCAAATAAGTAACAAACTAAAGTAAACAGAATAATTTAATTTAATTATATTTATTATAATAAAAAACATAATATAAATAAATTTATTTCAGCCTTTTTACTACTAAACCACCAATTTATTTTGTCCCAACTTTTATTCACTAAGCACATCCTGAGCCGCAATGCTGGATTCAGGGCACATTCGCTAACTCGCTCAGTTCGACTCACTCTACCAGTAGGACCACCGTGTCCCTGTCCCAAAATAAAATATGTTCTTTTTAATAACACTAACAATACTA
Organism: Trichomycterus rosablanca; assembly: GCF_030014385.1. Classification (NCBI taxonomy): domain Eukaryota; kingdom Metazoa; phylum Chordata; class Actinopteri; order Siluriformes; family Trichomycteridae; genus Trichomycterus; species Trichomycterus rosablanca. The sequence goes on from NC_086004.1 coordinate 24,510,161, forward strand.
ATAAATGTAACAGTCCTGGTCAGAAGGTTTTACCAATCCCACACGCATCCACATGCATCTATATAATCATATAAATTTGATCATTATTAGCTTCTTATTTTGAAGAACAAATAATACAATAATGTGGCACATTTAGCAGGACCTATTTTAAAAAGAGAAATGACATGAATGATGGATGGACATTATTGGGAAATTAGAAGAAGAGTAGTGTGTGTTTTTGGTTGCTAAGAAACTGACCAAATGAGCTTAAATGATACTATTTGGTTTTCATCAAGTGTCAAGGCAGCAGTAAGAGCAGTACGGTTTTATTAGGCTTTATTTGAATCATCAAGGTTATGTATGAATATACAATAAATAAAAAAATCTTATCTTTATAATAACAAGGGATGAACACTTTTTTTGGGCATAACTAAGTAATAAAAGTGCATATTTACATTTTATTAAAAATTTCTAGACATAATGCCATTTTTGTTATTTATTAGTACTTTTTTAATACATGTTTTTAAAACCTAAAACACTTTCCCGATTAGTTCGGTCAGTTTTTAGTGACCACTAGGTGGTGCAAAAGTGCCAATTGCACCCACATTCCTGCCTCCACATGTGATTGTACATTTCCACCAGATAAACTCCACACCCTGCCCTGTCCCTCTTATTAGGAGAGGAAAAAACAACTAATTTACAAGATTTACTTATGTTTTCTTAAATTCAGATGGAGCAAGCAAATTGGCTGCTCAGACAGGCCTTATGCTGAAGTTTATTTGAATGCAGGGTATCATTTACCTCCCTGGTTGGTTACCATGCAAATATACAGGCATAAGATGGGCTGCTTATTGTTCACCTTCAATACCTCAGCAGTGCAAAGAGCTTTAAATGGGATAATTTTATTTGTTACTTGATGAACTTTATGATGACTGTGTAGAACAATTTACACTGAGTATGTCCAAAAACCTAGTGAGCTGCCTTGCTGCCTACTGCCTACCTAGGCAGCTTCCTAAGTGAGAGGATTTTAATAAGACATCAAACTCATGAAGCAGATTATTTAGACGCACTACTTAGATAGCGATTACGATTGGCCTTAGCAAACAATTAGCTTCAGGCCATTCAAACCAATGGGCTGAGGAAGCACAACCCACTAGCATGCCAGCTAACATCTTCCTCCGTGTACCGAAAATGGTTACTGACAAGCCCAAATTTGCAAATAAATAATTGTACATGTTTATACATATTAAAAATCAAAGTAAATTTATTTACCTTTGAAAAGAACTCGCCATATTTGTAATATTCTGTGAGAAAAGTTGCCTTCACGAGTAAGGAAGCATTAAATACTTCATCATCATTCTCAGTCAGATTATTGCTCAGAGTTAAGGCACCTCAGTAGGCAGCATTTTAATGTATCTAAGAATTGACAGCCTTCCTCTAAGAAGCGCACAGGATGACGTGTAAAATGCGTCTATGTAGAGAGATCACTAGAATTTCAGACAGACCCACTGACAGTAAAAGAAGAATGTAGGACAGTGGATGGTATTGCACTCACAGACAGTTGGATATTGCACATGGTACCACATCTACATTTCAAACAGACTTGTACATTATATGTCCAAAAGTAACTGTGCACTATTCTATTTAAAAAAAAATATATTTTATGCATTTTCTCCCAGTTTAGCGTAGTCAATTTGTCCTCCCCTGCTGGGGGATCCCTGATTGCAGTCGAAGTGGATATGTTGCTGCTCACGCCTCCTCCGAACCACGTGCAGCCCTTATGGGAACCCTTTTTCACCCATGCACTCTGCACAGGCACCGCTCTATCTGCTAATCAGGGTCCTTACACAGCGTTTGAAGACCCCACCCACATAGTCCGGTCATCCCGCCCTGCAGGCACTGCCAATTATGCCCGCTAGATGGCGCCCAGCCGACCGGTGGTAACGCCGAGTTTTCAACCGAGGAGTTCAGAAACTCGGCGCTGGTGTCTATATACTCAAGCATTTGTTTTATCAGGCACTGATAGTCTAAAACTGTTGGTCTGAAAGGTCTGGCACATTATTAAAGCGCCAAATTAGCACAAAATTGTTTCATGGTGTTAAGATCACGGTGCTGTGCATTTCGCTGCAGTTTCTTCACACCAACACTGTTAAGCCATGTTTTTTATAGAGCACAAAAGGCCTTTTTTTGTTGCGACAAGGTTAAAAGAAATATAATTGTTTTTTTTCTTTACAAACCCCGAAGGTGTTCACAGAATGTTTGCTATGTATTTAATATCAGACCTCTGAAGCTTTCTTTGGTTTGAGTCATCCATTCATTGTCTGTTTTACCACCGCTTTATCCTGCTCACGGTCACTATGGGTCTGATTCATTGGGTGAAAGGCAGGAAACACCTCAGGCAGGTCACCAGTCCATCACTGGGCAGATACACACACTCACACTTTGTAGTAGCTTCAGTTGGCCTGACTGCATGTCTTTAGACTAGTGGGAGGGAACAGGAGTGTGCAAACTCCACAAAGCAAGAAATCAAACCCAGGCCCTTCTTGCTGTGAGGCTTCAGCACTCACAGTACCGCCCAAGTCAAACATAAACATACAGTACATACACCAATCAACCATAACATTAAAACCACCTCCTTACCACTGTCCATGTTATCAGCTCCACTTACCATATAGAATCACTTTGTAGTTCTACAATTACTGACTGTAATCCATCTATTTCTCTACATACTTTTTTAGCCTGCTTTCACCTTGTTCTTCAATGGTCAGGACCACCACAGGACCACCACAAAGCAGGTATTATTTAGGTGGGGGATCATTCTCAGCACTGCAGTGACAATGACATGGTGGTGGTGTGTTAGTGTGTGTTGTGATGGTATGAGTGGATCAGACACAGCCGTGATGCTGGAGTTTTTAAATATCGTGTCCACTCACTGTCCACTCTATTTGACACTACTACCTAGTTGGTCCACCTTGTAGATGTAAATCGCTCATCTATTGCTGCTGTTTGAGTTGGTCATCTTCTAGACCTTCATCAGTGGTCACAGGACGCTGCCCACAGGGCGCTGTTGGCTGGATATATTTTTGGTTGGTGGACTATTCTCAGTCCAGCAGTGACAGTGAGGTGTTTAAAAACTCTATCAGTGCTGCTGTGTCTGATCCACTCATACAAGCACAACACACACTAACACACCACCACCATGTCAGTGTCACTGCAGTGCTGAGTATGATCCACCACCCAAATAATACCTGCTCTGTGGTGGTACTGTGGGAGTCCTGACCATTGAAGAACAGCATAAAAGGGGCCAAACAAAGCATGCAGAGAAACAGATGGACTACAGTCAGTAATTGTAGGACTACAAAGTGCTTCTATATGGTAAGAGGAGTTTATAAAATGGACAGTGTGTGTAGAAACAAGGAGGTGGTTCTAATGTTATGGCTGATCGGTGTATATTACTAAATAAATTTTTTCTTTGCAAAAAGTGACAGTTTGTTTTTCCTTTCTGACTTTACATCGACAAAGAGACCACTGTTCCACGTGCACAGTTGGCCACGTCAAGCAAATAGACGTTAAAATCCAACAAAGTGTAGCTCTGATGAACCAAACCTAACCAGTGCTGTGTCCTCTCTCACATGAGCGCACACGACACATGAAATTGGTTACATGGCTGACTTGGCTCAGTGTCTGAAAATAATAGCAGGAAGCTGTTGTTGCAGGTTCGATACTCGCACAAGCATGAGTCTATTTCTCTTCTATAAGGAGCTCATCGAGTGAGAGACGAGGGTCAAAACGGAGGCAGGAACATGTAACACCTATTAAAGAACGACATGAAGGAAGACGACAAAAAAGCCAAGATGATCGGAAAGGTTCCTTCTTCTTGGTGTATTGATCATCTATCAACAATTGTTATATGTTTCTGTGCATGTTAGAGTATGGTAAAGATCTACTCGATAGCTACCTCACAAATATGTATGGAAGCAGGGTTTCATCACTGTTCCTGTGAATCACCAGACGTGCTTTTAGCACTCCGGTCTGAGGTCAGTCTACAGGGACCGCACGTACACCTGGTGAACATCGTCCTTCATGTAGATTGACCTGATATTACTGCTCTGCCATGTGCCAAATATGCTTCTGGAAAAAGATCCTTTATTTCCCCATCAAAGGCCTGAGTAGGAAGGCTGCCTTACTAAAAGATAAGCATCATCAAGAGCTAATGCTTGTTGCCTTGCTGTGCCAGCTTCCTACCCACTGAAGCATGCTGGGTAAAGCTTCAGCAGTTTTAGATATAGAGTGGCATTGTAAAAACAAATATGTGGTTTAGGTCAGTCAAACCTAACTAAAATAAATAATATAAACAAGATATTATGTATGATTAGGGCCCTAATAAATTAACAGAAAATATTTAATATCACAGACCTCATTTTTCAAAAATCACAGATTTCACAGATTTTTAATGAAAAGTGCCACATTTCATGGCAGTCATTAAATAACACTCGTAAATTAAATAACAGAATAAATGGAAGCTACAATACACACAGTAATAAGCACAGCCGTGTTTATGTAAAGGCTTTCATCTTCATGTTTGTTTATTTATATACATGTATGGTCTGTGTAAATGTTTGTGGACACCCGTCCAAATTTTCAGGTTTAGTTATCTCAGTCGGCGGCACGGTGGCTCAGTGGGTAGCACTGTCGCCTCACAGCAAGAAGGTCCTGGGTTCGATCCCCAGGTGGGGGGTCTGGGCTCATTCTGTACGGAGTTTGCATGTTCTCCCCGTGTCTGTGTGGGTTTACTCTGGGAGCTCCTGTTTTCTTCCCACAGTCCTAAAACATGTAGTCAGGTTAATTGGAGACACTTAACTGGCCTATAGGTGAATGAATGTGTGTATGTGTGTCTGCCCTGCGATGGACTGGCCCATTGAAAAGCTGGGATAGGCTCCAGCAACCCACCCGCGCGACCCTGATTGGATAAGCGGTTAAGAAAGTGAGTGAGTGAGTTATTTCAGCCATGCCCATTGCTAAAAGGTGCTAAATAAGAAGGTCCTGGGTTCGATCCCCAGGTGGGGTGGTCCGGGTCCTTTCTGTGTGGAGTTTGCATGCTCTCCCCGTGTCCGCGTGGGTTTTTTAAGATTTTTATTTTTTGTTAATTCTTGGAATTACAAACAGTTTAGCTGGTGAAGATCTTTCTTTCTTTTTTGTGTATTCATTTATTTATATATTTTTTTCTTATATTATATTATCAATTATAATAAAATATATATTTTTTGACCCAAACATATTATAATTCTTGTTCAGATTACATTTTGAATGTAAGCTTTATACATGGTTTTATATTAAAACTTAAATGTGTCATACATTCAGTCATTTTTTATTTCAAATTATCTACATTGCAATGAAAGGAAAAAACGTTCTCTGCCGCATGCAGCCTAGATTTAAAGAAAATGTAAACAATGTAATTATTTCCAAACCAACAGAGCAAAAGGGAAAAAATATGCACAGAAACATGGAGAATTAGCCTCCTTTTAACATCCTGTTCTTTCAGCCTTGGTCCTGCTAAATGACCCCTTTGCCCCTGTCGTTTTCAATGGGAGAATAATAATGATAATTGTGGAGTAAATTGCAGCTTGGGAACAGAGAAGGCTGACAGGATCTTCCTAAACCAGGGTTTCTGCCTCCCATTACTCCTGTGGTCATTTATGTTACAAACACACACACACACACACACACATGACTCAGATCTTACACTGACTGATTTTAGATCATTTAACAAAAGATGTTCATGTATTTACACAACTGATTGTTTACCATTTGTGACACAGTTCCTGCTTCTTCAGTTACACAATCTTGGCTATTCAATCAAACTGATGACCAAATTTAATTGGTAATCCACAGATCTTAAATCCCACCATTAAAACAACAACATGAAATCATCTCCTGAAACATGATTCCAATGTAAGACAAATCCCAAACAGCAAAAAAAAAAAACATGTACAGTGGTACCTTGTAACTCAACATCCCCTAAACTTAAAATCTTTGAAACTCGACACCCTTTGTTGAGAAATTTGTACCCTTAAACTCGGGGTTTACCTTAAACTCGACGTGTTCAGCTTTTTTTTAAAGAATTTATTTATTTATTTTCAAATTAACAATGAACAGCCATTTTGTTCAGCACTTTTGTCGTTTTGTCACAGATTTTCCTCCTGTTTCACTTATAAACTTGTGTTATAGCTCTGGGTGCTGAGAAATTACGAATCAGCTTTTTTTGAGAGTCTAAAATGCTTATTATAAAAAAAGCTTAACGAGACTTAATGTATTAAAAGAACAACATAGGAACCCTAAATGTCTCTTAATTATTACTGCTCATAAGTTCTCTCCACTAATGAAATTCCTCGCTCGTTGTTTTAGTACAATAAGTCACATTAAGTTTCTCATGTGAATGCACCTTTACTGAACGGAATACGGTATTCCAAGATCAAACATCTCCACGATTAAGAAGCATAAGGAAACAATAAAGAAGTAAATTTAAAGTGCAAGTTTTATTTTATTTTTTTATTGATTTTTACCTGTTTTTCAAACATATTTCAGTGTTTTTTTTATATTATATTTGAGTTATTTTTAGTGTATAAGTGTAAAAAAAACAACAACATTATTTTACATTCGCCTAAAATATATGCAGTTTCACGGGACCATGGAACGCATTAACAGGTTTCCCATACATCCTTATGGGAAAAAATACCTTGAAACTCAACGTCTTTTAAACTCAATGCCAGTCCCAGAATTTACTGAAGTTTTGAAGTTGAGTTTCAAGGTACCACTGTAGAATATATCAGTCTGAACAGGGTTTAGATCCATAATTACATCTATTAGATCTTAAATCCATGAATTCCAAATGAGGTAGATGATGAAACAATGGTGAATGGATGACTCACTAAAACTTCATAGTCAAATCATAGTTAAGTCATCAAATCATCAAGTCACAGAAGACCCTAAAAAAACTGCAGCTGCAGATGTTTTTGAGACTCAGCCAAGGTCAGCATTTATGACTCCACATATATGTATAAATATACATACATGCTGGCAACCCCATACATGCGGTTTGCAGGACAGGAGATACCTCTTCAATATTTTGGTTAATGTCATTTAAAAATTGTTGACAGTTTAGAAAAAAACTGTCTGTCTCTATTGTCCTTTTTACTGTCTCACTCTTGATAACTGCAGCCATTGTGCTAACTGTGCATAGTTAATACCTGCCCTTCAGCAATATTAATTAACAATGATGTTCAAGCCTGATAGATGACACTGCAAGTGCTAAATGAATCTATTTGCATTGACCCTGTCCTGTATTATGTATTTTTAAATTAGAAAAGTCTGGAATGTCCTTAATAAGACAAAGAAACAGAATTCAGAATAAAAAGAATGGGATATGCTGATCCTTTGAAAAATGTGATTATTTTTAGTAAATCAAGTTGTGCTTTGTTTGCTTGTGTTTTCAATTCACATTTTTAAGCATGTAAACCTATAGTTTATGGCCAAAAGTATTTGGACACCTGACTGAAATGTGGACTCTTATAGTGACCCCTATGTGACCTCTTCACCTATAACAACAGTCACTCTTCTGAGAGGAAAATTTGTGCCCACTCAGTCAAAAAGACATTTGTACACTTGGGCACTAATATTGGTCAAGGAAGTCTGCAGTGCAGTGACACTGACATGGTGGTGGTGTGTTAGTGTGTGTTGTGCTGGTATGAGTGGATCAGACACAGCAGTGCTACTGGAGTTTTTAAATACCGTGTCCACTCACTGTCCACTCTATTAGACACTCCTACCTAGTTGGTCCACCTTGTAGACGTAAAGTCAGAGACGATCGCTCATCTACTGCTGCTGTTTGAGTTGGTCATCTTCTAGACCTTCATCAGTGGTCACAGGACGCTGCCCATAGGGTGCTGTTGGTTGTATGTTTTTGGTTGGTGGACTATTCTCAGTCCAGCTGTGGCAGTGAGGTGTTTAAAAACTCCAGCAGCGCTGCTGTGTCTTATCCATTCATACCAGCACAACACACACTAACACACCACCACCATGTCAGTGTCACTGCAGTGCTGAGAATGATCCATCACCTAAATAATACCTGCTCTGTAGTGGTCCTGTGGGGGTCCTGACCATTGAAGAACAGCATGAAAGGGGGCTAACAAAGCATGCAGAGAAACAGATGGACTACAGTCAGTAATTGTAGAACTACAAAGTGATTCTTTATGGTAAGTGGAGTTGATAAAATGGACAGTGAGTGTAGAAAAAAGAAGGTGGTTTTAATGTTATGGCTGTCATATTAATAAAAGCCGCAATAAACTCAAAGCCTATGTGAAAGTGTTATTTTTTAGACAAAGAAAAGCGTATTTTAATCATTGTCACAGATTTAAAAAATAAATAAATCCAAAACCATGAAGACATGCAGACGCAGCACCAACTGTAATAGTGACAAAAATTCTGAAATGCCTGAAATTTGGCATTTTCATTTTTTTTAATACGAGCTTTGGGAACTTGACTGGAGGCCGCACAAAAAAAGGCAACGTGTTAATTAGTCAAGGGCAAACCAAATAAGTGACATCTTTATCCTTAATTGAGTCTTTGACCTCATTACAATTCATTTGTTGGTAGGGGGGAATAAATCAGAATGTGTGATTCTGCTAAAAAAAAAAAACCTACAGGCATGTCTGGATGTGGCTGCCGGATGAAAACGTTCTCACTCGCCCTCATTTAATTACGTATTTCACTTTTGTAATTGCCAAACTGAGTAGAGAAAACACGCACCCCAATCTGTCAGCGAGATGAAGTGAGGTACAGATTATTTGATGATTAAAGGGAAGGTTGAAGGCGTGCCTTGTTATATGAGTTCTAGTGTTTATGCATTATTCACAATGTAATTCCTTTGAAACTCACTGGCAGGTGACTTCATAAAACTTATGCTAATAGTCCGTTTGGCAGTTAAAAATGACATTGCTTCTATGAAAACTGCATATTTATTCAGCTCAAGATGTGTACTATTCCACCAGGCCGTATAGCACGATATTGCTCATACTTTCTCCGCCTTCTCCGTCTGCTCTGCCACACTTTCGCTCCGTATGTTCGTCCTCCATTTTTCTCTTCGACTGCTCAGAATGATCTGCACGTGTTTTCTCTCCTATGCTGGATCTGCTGTGGGTATTTTGCATTGGTAATTTTGTTTTGGCTCAGGCTAATGGCTTTGTCCTCTGAGTGCAGACTGATGGATATGTTATGTGCGAGTGGACCACACATTTAGCCTAAATAAACCTCAAAATAGTGTATCGTACATTAAAATGAGGATCCAACTAAACTAAATTCACAGTAAAATTTGCCTAATTTTGGGCACCCAGGTGGCACAGCGGGATATTTCGCTAGCACACCAGCACCGAGATTCTGAACTCTGTGTTGCCACCGGTCGGCTGGCTGCCATCTAGGGGGCATCTGGCGGGTGAAAGAGACGTCTGTCCAGAATGCAGAGGCCAAAAGAGGAGGGCTATTCATGTGTCCGAAGAGGCGTGAGCAGTGACATGCTCTCTTCGGATGCATTTGGGTATCCCTCAGCAGCGGAAGACAAATTGACTGTGCTAAATCAGGAGGAAAATGGGGAGAAAATGCATTAAAAAAATTAGCTTAATTTCATGGACCTTGTTTTTCAAAAATCTAAGATTTCATGGATTTTTAAAGGAAAGTGCCACATTTGACGGCAGTCATTAAATAACACTTATAAATGTAATGATAATATATAATGGAAGCTACAATACACAGCACAGCCTACCTTAACGATTGAATAGAAACCTAGAACGTGAATGAAAACTGTTTAATCGCTAAACACAAAGCTTCTTATGTCTTTAGCAATGATGACAAAAGGTATTGTGATCTGCATCAACAACTGAATCATAATCTTTCATAGCCGTCATACATTGACCTTTGCGCTTTTGTGGTGGGCAAATCCAATATGTGTCCATTCTCAAATACCCAGCATAGGCTACAGGCAGTTTAAAGTAGATCTACAGTATATGACAATGGGTGGCACAGTGGCTTGGTTGGTAGCACCGTTCGCCTCACAGCAAGAAGGTCCTGGGTTCGATCCCCAGGCGGTCCGGGTCCTTTCTGTGCGGAGTTTGCATGTTCTCCCCGTGTCTGTGTGGGTTTACTCACTCACTTACCTTTTTAACCGCTTATCCAATCTAGGGTCACCGGGGGGTGCTGGAGCCTATCCTAGCTTTTCAATGGGCGCAAGACACACAGTAACACAGTAACCTGGATAAGGCGCCAGTCTATCGCAGGGCAGACACACATACACACACACATACTCACACCCATTCACCTATAGGGCAATTCAGTGTCTCCAATTATCCTGACTGCATGTTTTTTTGGACTGTGGGAGGAAACCGGAGCTCCCGGAGGAAACCCACACAGACAGCTGGAGAACATGCAGAAAAAATCCACACAAAAAGGACCCAGACAGCTTCACCTGGGCATCAAATCCAGGACCATCTTGTTGTGAGGCGACAGTGCTACTCCCCAAGCCACCATGCCACCCTATAAATTAATCAATGAATTATTAAATAAATAATTAAATGCTACAATCACCTTATCAAACATTTAAAAGCAGGTAGTGCTTTGATACAGGAATCAAAACATGTATCTTACATCCTGGTAAGCTGTTTTTTTCATCAGTAATACAATGATAGGATCTATTAGGTCACCCAGATTCAATAGTGTTGGAGTTTTTCTACATTTTACTACTCCTGTGCTTGTGTGCATTGCCTGAAATAATGCAATGACCCAACTCAATGAAAACGCCTCTGTAAAAAATTACTCTGACCCATTTTGATTTAAAGTAGTGCACGAGTCTGTTCTCTCTATCCACTCTTTATGGCTCAAATGAACAAATGAGAACGAGTCGTGTCTCTTTTGTCTATAAAGAGCATTCCCTTACACAAACCAATTTATTGCAATTCCCACATGAAGAGAAATGGAACTGAGCCTGATGATAATGCACTGTTTTCATACAGACACTGATCGTCCCCGAAGGCTGGATGAAAGCGAGAGCAAGACGGGGTAGAGAAAGAAAGGAAGGAAAGAAAATCTTTGTCTTTTTTTTTCTCTCGCTCGCGGAGAGTGTAAAAATGTATGCGGCTTTGAATCGTCACACTCGGTTGGCATTTGCTAAAACACTTGGGGGTTGGCTGGACTTCAACTCCAATCAATAAGCACATATGTAGGGCATTAGGTGGTCCTGCCAAGTGTGCGTCCTATTTAGAAATATATACAAGACTCACGGAGCAATCAGATTATTTATCCTGACTGTAATGTACACTTTTCCTCATGGTTTGTGTAGAACAGGCAGCGTTGTACTTTAAACGCATCTATTATTGAAACAACAGCAGTAAAACTGTGGGTGTCTCGACTCTAACTGGGTCTTTAGAGGAGGAATTGCATTAATATAAAAAGGTTTGCGGCAACGTAATGCACTTTTAAGCCAGAGAGAGAGAGAACATTGTAAGGAGGGGAGGATGGCAGGCCACGTGCTGAAGCATATTATTAAATGACACGTTCATTAATTATGTTGTTTTGGTGATGTGTCACATTCCTGTCGTTGGCTAGTTAGTGCCAATTCACTTTTGATTGGTCTAGACAGCGATGGGTAAGTTTTCGGAAAGCTAATCAGGACTTTGCTGATGATTATTGTCAGCGCATGTCCCATCGGTGGCTGAAACGAAGGCTTAACCACCTCATACCAGTGCGTCAGACAGCAGCAATTAGGGCTAAGTTGTTTGTCTGGAAGAAGCTTAGAGCAAGCTGAAAAAAACCAAAACAGAATCAATCATCTATCGCTGAAATGAATGAAGAATTAATCCCTGTGGTCTCCCATGAATTGTTTTTCAGCGCTGCAACGTCTTCCTCTGTCACTCCTTTTAATCACTCAGCAAACTATTACTGTTTGTTTCTTCATTTAATCATCTAAACATTAATTAATTAAAAGCGCGAGGCGGGACCGTGTCTGTGAAAGGTGCGGGCGCGTGTCAGTCCAAATCGCCGTCCTCTGCCGATCTTCCGTTTCCAGAGGTTTGTCAAAGTGACAAAACAATAATTGAAAATATGCCGTTCTGCGCTTATCTCCCACCTGCAGAACAAAGAGCGAGGAAGAGAGGGAGGCGGACGGAGAGGAAGGGAGGGCGAGTTAAGGTTTGGAGAGCTGAAGTTTAAAGAAGAGTAAAATGAAAACTGTTTATTTATTTATTTATTTTTTAAGTTCTTCTTTCAAATTTGTTCAGATCTTTTCCAGTGCTCAGGTGACTCAGCATTCTAATACGCTAACCTACCACCACCAAAATCCAGCAAAAAGTCTCAGGTTTGAATCTTGCTTTGTCCTTGGCCTGGCTGGGTGCTCAACAGACTCAGGTGTTCCCCATACATGCTTGGGCTCTCTGTTAGCACTTTCCCACCAAAAGAACTCTGGTTCTTGAACCGGTTCTGTTCAGGCTTCTTAGAACCTTGGTGTTTTTTAGAGAACTGGTCCGCATTTCCACTGGTTTTTGGTAGCCAATTGGAGGCACTTTGAAAAAATCAGCAGCAAACCAAATATATACCAAAATATCCGCTAGCACAGGGGTTTTCAACTTTTTTGGACATGTTCCCCCCTTCGTGTGCCAACCGTGAACTTGCGCACCCCCCCCCCCCCCCCCCCCCCCAACTTGCGCCCACGCCCCCCTCCCCTTCGTCAACCACCGCACAGAAATCATTGAGAAAGCTTCTGACAAGCTAAATGAACGTAATTAATGTTGTGCACATTATATAATTTTGCTGATTGAAAATATAATTTTAAAAAGATAATACAGTCCGACCCCATCTGAGCCGATTCTATCAGCACATTATATAAATTCGTAGTTCACTTTCGTAAATCATAAGCGGTTCTTGCTTTTTGATGTAGATGAGAGCAGAAAACATTACTTCACAGAGCATAGACAAAAGTTCATCAATTACTAAGTTGGTTAGTTCGGGATCATCTGCTCTGACTGAAAACGTTTAGCTCCACAGGCAGAACGATTCTGACTCTGTGGTAATACTCAGTATAATTAAGCCTGAGCTTTTTAAGGTAAGCAAGTCACACAAAATGTTCTGTAGTAGTTGGTGTTTATTTATAACCGCAACATTCATTATAACAGTAAACACGGAGAGATGCGCTTAAAATGAATTGACTCCCGAGTCACTTATAATCGATACTGTGAACAGAGCGTCTCTCTTAAAGACACAAACACGTCCTATAACAGCGGTCGTTGCTTTTGACAATGGTTATCTTTGCTGTGAGCCCTATTTTGAAGGTTTTTTTCAGACGGAACTGAATAACATTAAACGTGCGTGTGAGCGTGGTCAGTTAGAGTAATGAAATATGTCTCCCGTGGGTGAAAAATGAATTGCTTTAGTTTTAGAAGTAAAAAAATCTCGTAATGCCACGCCCCCCAGTCAGGCACTCGCGCCCCCCCCAGACAATTACTCGAGCCCCACAGGTTGAAAACCCCTGCGCTAGCACACCAGCACTATTATTTTGAACACCCTGGTTTGAATCTTGGCTCTGCTACCAGTTGGCTGGGCGTCATCTAACGGGCAACAGACAAAACTGGCCACCAAGTCTGCTGGGTGAAAAAAGACAGGACACTGTGTAAGGACCCTAATTAGCAGACCGAGGCGCCTGTGCAGAAGTGGATGAGCCTCCTGTGCAAATCCACTGAGACAAATGGACTGCGCACATGTCGGAAGGGGCGTGGAACAGGCAAACATACCCTCCTCGAACACAATCGGGATCCCCAGCAGCAGAAGACTATTTGGCTATGCTAAATCAGGAGAAAAAGCATACCCTAGTATTCTAGTATGCTGACTTGCTTGTCCAGCACATCCCACAGATGCTCGATTGGATTGAGATCTGGGGAATTCGTTTCTATAAAAGGGTGTACATCGTCTGCAACAATGCTTAGGTACGTAGGTGCTACATGTCAAAGTAACATCCACATGGATGGGGTGAAAATGGAAACCCTGTAATGGCATATTTGTCAGAATAAATTATTCCTTTATTCATCTATTCAATTTATTATTGTCTCTTATACCACAGCTTAATTCTGAACAGGGTCACAGCAGGCAGGATGAATCCCAGACAGATCACCAGTCCAGAATAAACCACACGAATGTTTTTTTTGACTAATCAAATAGAATCAAATTTTCACATGCATTTAAAAATCTTGCAGAAAACATTTCCAGAACAATAAAGGCTGCTTTAACCACCAAGCAGCGGGGGCCAAGTCCTAATAATGCCCATGGTGTTTATCTTGCCATCTGAAGATTTTGGAAGTCTGTTCTGAAAGAAGCATAGAAGCCAAATTTGAGGGGAAAGGAAGGAACACAGCAGGTGTTCAGCCTAAGAACAACCCAGCCACCTACACACACTCAGGGTGAACACCAATCTAAACCCAATGTCCAGCCTATCAGCATGAGCGTGCCCTGCTCGCAGCACGGGATCGGACCAATGCCACAGTCTGACACAGTTTACATGCCCCTAGGGTGACACAGCTATTCAGCCTCTATACTTAAATGCCCTCCATTACTGTCTACTAGAGTACAGAGTGCTAGACAAGATCCCCCCCACACACATACATGCCTGACCCTGTCTCACTGGTCAGTCCAGACGCCCTACTGAAACAGGTCCTCGCTCAGGACTCGGACACTCTAATAGCAGTTCTAAAAACTGCATCACGCCTTGAACCGTGAGTTGTGGTAGGTGAAGGAAACCTGTGATCAAGCCCCTTTTTTCTTGGGTCAGCAATGTGTGATAGTGTAAATGTGTCAGGGGGAAGATTGGACACAACAGGGGGTAGAAGACAATTTTGGGAATAGTTGTCTGAGCCTGATAAAGTCTGAATAAAAAATTTAATGACATTTACTAACATTTTATATGTGACATTTTGGAATGTCCTAGATTTACGCATCAATTCCTAAAAACATGCAATGATGAGCCAAAACAATAGAACCACCACTATATATTTGCATGGCAATGCTGGTTTTGTAACTGTTATGCATGTCAGTGTAATGAATGTACTAAATGCTGGACTGATAGTAATGACTTGTCGTACATGTGTTGGATGCAGCAAATATGATCAGGCATAACGACCTGAGTGACCTTAATAAGGGCTGAATCATTACGGCAGGATGCCTTTGTTAAAATACTCCTTGTATTTACCTTGTACCTTGCAACTCGACGTCCCCTAAACTCGAAATCTTTGAAACAACTGGACGTTTACCTTTAACTCAACGTGTTCAGCTGTTTTTAAATAATTTATTTATTTAATTTCAAATTAACAATGAACAGCCGCTTTGTTTAGCGCTCGGCTTGAGCGGTGCAGTAAAACGTCATCAAAGTGTGAATATGAGATTAATCTGCGTTTGTGTGGAATAACTGTCAAATCCACTGTGAAAGCTCCACATCCATCTGTGTTTAGCTGGATTTTCCTGGTTCACTTTTAAACCCATATTATAGCTACAGTTTTAACTGTTTTTCAATTGTATTTCAGTGTTTTTTATATATTATATTTTAACGTCTTTAAACTCAATGCCAAAGGACTCCAGATTAGGACGAACAGAAAGGCTACTGTTGCTCAAAGTGTGAACATTTTATTGTTTGTTTGTTTATTGGCATTTTAATGTTATGTTTTACACTTCGTGACAGAAACAGTAGTTACTCATTACACAAGGTTCTTCAGTTCACAAGGTTATATTGAACACAGTCATGGACAATTTTGTATCTCCAATTCACTTCACTTGCATGTCTTTGGACTGTGGGAGGAAACCGGAACTGCTGGAGGAAACCCACGCAGACACGGGGAGAACATGCAAACTCCACACAGAAAGGACCAAGACCGCCCAACCTGGGGATCGAACCCAGGACCTTCTTGCTGTGAGGTGACAGTGCTACCCACCGAGCCACTGTGCTGCCCGTGAACATTTTAATAATGTTGATGAGGTAAATGAATGTGTCACTACCCATGTGCATAAAACCCTTCTGTCTACTGTTTGCATGCAGGCATCAGAACTGGACATCAAAGCAATGGAAGAGGTTCAATCGATCTGACAAATCCATAGCATGGTAGCAGGATGTATTGTAGCAATATCTTCCTTGCAACAAACAGAAGTTAAAGGATGCAAGTAATGGAACTGAACACAAATGCATCCCATAACAAATATTGTCTGTATCTGTCTCAATATTTATTCATTTATTCATTCATGAACTCATTCTTTCATTTATTTATTTTTGCTGGTTGCTAAGGGTCATTTCTCCCACACCATGTTCCCAGTGCTAATGGAGCGTTAAAACAA
This sequence comes from Trichomycterus rosablanca, assembly GCF_030014385.1. Classification (NCBI taxonomy): domain Eukaryota; kingdom Metazoa; phylum Chordata; class Actinopteri; order Siluriformes; family Trichomycteridae; genus Trichomycterus; species Trichomycterus rosablanca. The sequence continues at coordinate 24,526,547 of NC_086004.1, forward strand.
AGCAGCTAAAAGACAAAGAAAATTTTCGAGTGCAGGTGAGACGATGGACTTGAACAGAGTTTATCTTCATGCAAATGAGAAGCAAACGTAAAAGATGACTTCCACCATCCATCTCACCTCCAGCGTGTAGTGAGGACAGTCATCCTTAAGTTACTACACTTTATTTTAAAAAGTAAAACTAATAAAGCAGGTACAAATAAAAAATAAAAAGATTAAAATTTAAATAAATAAATAAATAAATATATATATATATATATATATATACACATACATACACGTATATATATATATATATATATATACAGTATATACAGTATATATACAGTACATTCTAGCACAACTGTGTTTCTTTGCACTTCTGCAAAGTTCATATACAATGCCTAAATAGTATATTGTGTAAATGAATAACTATCCCTAACATAAAATACCTTTATATGGTCAAAAGTATGTGGACGCCCTTTATAATTATTAAGTGTCAATGTTTCAGTCAGACTGATGCTAATGCCTAGTTCACACGATTACACGATTTTTGCCCAGATTTCGCTTGCAGACAGATGTGCCAGCTCTGAGGCAAATCGGCGTCCGTTTGGAGCTCGAAACTCGGCTCTTGATCGCTACATGTGAACTGTTTATTGACTCAATTCGAGCAGCCCACCGATTGCTTGCTGGTCACTCTCAAATTTAAGAAACATTTCTAACATGCTAAATACCTGTCGCCGACTCAAAAGCTGTTGCGATCAGGTTGTGACTGGCAGTGAGTGCAGAGTCAAGCTACAGCCAATGAGACCGTAAGATACAGAGTTAGGGGAAATCCAGGGGAAGAGTTGTAAATGTATTGGACAAAGGCATAATACAGTTTCTATCAGAATACACTGGCACATACACAAGCTGTACAGTATTTGTGACCTTATCGTCCACACCAAACCGTAATACCAACAATGCATTGCAATTTATTAGCCTCCAAGTCTTTCTACAGAACAGACGATCCCTGCTGGTGGCGTAGCCCAATCCACTTCTTCACCCAGATTCATTTCTTTTTTCTCTTTGCTTTTACGCTGCATATCAGCGCACAAACGACTTTGATCGCTCGCTTCTTGCTGACATGCATTTTTGCATGCTATCACTAAACCTCTTTTCACTTCTCGAATGTGTTTCCATGAAAAATTGTAGTTTGGGAGACCAGACAGACTCATCTGGTGTGTGACCCCCAATTGTGTCGCGTGAAAACCACAATGACTTAAAAGACTCCCAATTTCAAGAGATCAAGATGAACTGTACGAGATCTGAACACCTTGAAAGTCATGTAGTGCTTCTCATAAGCAGCCATGCTGCCTCAATCCAACACTGTTTAATAATCATAGTATTGAGTTAGTGGTGCAGCTTGAACAGTCCATCTATTCTTAATATTTATATTCAAGAACTGCTCTCGGGGTGGACTGTAAATATTAATAACAGCAGATGTTAAATAAATTAAAAATATTATGAGAATTACAAAAAAAAAATAGTTTTAAAAAGCATGTTTGCCAAGAAACACCTCTTCAGTTAAAATTTGTTAAAATTTGCTTTAGTGGCATGACTGAGTTTTTTTACACTACTGCAAATGCAAAGAAGGAGACGAAGCGTACGACTTATATTCAAATGACTTTTACACAACAGAATACCAACCAACCCATTACTCAATAGCATCTAAAACCACTATGTACACAGTATTGCTATTGCCTGGTCCAATATCAGTGTTTGTAGCCCACTTACAACAACTTATTCAGCAATGTTAGAGCTTTATTTATTCACAGTCCCTCAGGCTACAATCCACATCAACAAACTTTGCAGCTCCAGCAGCCGTGTGTCCCTCTCCACAGACGATTGTCACTTTTCACCCCTGAAGCACTTTTGAATTTATTAGGAAAGATTTTGCTTGTGTTTAAAATCGCATTATGGCTGTCTTACATATGCCTGTGAACGTGTGAAAACAAAGCAAGCGCAATAAAGGGAAATTATGAAGTGTTGATGTACCTGTTTCTGTCTGGTAAGAATAATCTCTTGTGTGGTTGAAAGCAGAATATAGTCAGAGCTGGGCAGCAGATTTGCTAACCGTAGTAAAAATAGTCATACGCTGTATGGCCAGAAGTATTTGGACAAATACAACACAAATGGTATTAAAACAGAATGTGAACATTTCATCTATAACAACAGCCACTGTGGAAATTTGAGGCCATTCAGTCAAAATAGTGTTTGTATGACTGGGCAGTGATGCTGGTCAAGAAAGCCTCTGTTGAATTTCCAATTAATTCAAAAGCTATTCAGTGGGGCTGAGGTCAGGGCTATGTGCAGGCCACCAGAGTTTCTTTAAAACTGGCTTTTCTTCATGTCTTTTTAGAGTACACCTGCTGGAACTGGAACAACTAACTTGTAAGTAGTGCTGTACATTTTAATGTAAGACTTTTAATGTATGACCTACGTATGTGTACTGGGAAACTGTCAATTCATTGATTCTGAGCAGTGAGAATGAAAAATTTACCTTTAAACGATGAAGTCAAACATTTCCATAGAAAATGACTTGGTCCACACAAGAGCAAAAATACTTATACTAAGCAAGCAATACTAAGCAAGATTAGCTCTAAAATGAAAACTTAAATAACTAGTACCCAGATGTTGGATTGAACTCCCTAGTGGTGAGTCCGATTCACTGGGCAAAAGGTAGGAAACACCCCAGAGAGTTCACCAGTCCATCACAGGGCTATTATTATTATTATTGTCATTATTATCCCATATGTTGTATTATTCCAGTTTGAATGCATTCAATTTTGTTGTGCATGGCCAACCATGTCTGTTAATCCCCCGGTCAGGCCAACAGCCTCAAACACAAGTACTAGGTCTTTACTCTAATAGCTAGCATATTAGACTGCTCCACCACTTGAGCACCCTGATTGGTGCTGTTATGATGGTGTGGGAGTGCTGGGATGCATCAGAACCACAAAAGATCAATGCTGAGCAGAAGCTGAGGCATAAGTAGGTGATGCAACGGGACAATGCTTTAATACAAAGCAGGTTCAAATCCATGAGATATCTGGAAATGAACAGAATGCATTATTTGAGGTCTAATTATATATAGAACTACCCTAAACCCAGTAGGAGTGCGAGAGCAGGGCATGAGAAAAACATTTTATGCCCAGAAATGGAGCAGATTATTGAAGATATTGTCATTAACCTTAAAATATATTTTAGTAATGTGTATAATATCACTAAACAAAGGATTGATTTGCTTTTTATAAAGTGAAATTTACATTTTCAGCATTTAACAGACGCTTCTATTCAATGCACTTACAGTACTTTGACAGTGTACTGTCTAAGCAATTGAGGGTTAAGGGCCTTGCTCAAGGGCCCAACAATGGCAACCTGGCAATGGTGGGGCCTGAACCTGCGACCTTCTGATTACTGGTCCAGTACCTTAACCGCTAGGCTACAACTGCCTAGTACTTACAACTGCCTAATAAGTTATAGCTATACATTAGCTATACATTGATAATACAGTGTATTACAAGCAGAATTATGCCAATACTGCCTTGTTATGGACTGGTGACCTTTCTGGGGTGTTTCCTACCTCTCACCCAGTAAACTGGACCCACCGCGACCCTAAACCTTCGAACTAGACAGCCAAATTAAATATGAAACAGGTATTAAACAAACTATCTAGGTCTTAATCAAACATAGTATCGACTTATGAGAGTCCAGCCTTAGAAAGGAGTAGAAATCTATAGATCATGTGTTTAGCAGTTTATTTTAAGTCTCAGAACTGCCTGGAAACCACAGTTTGGCCCCTGATCAAGTCTCCTAACCCTCAACTGTTTACTTATATGCTTGGATTGAAAACCGCCTAAATGGTAACTTACTTTGGATAAGCATCTGCCAAAGAAACACATGTAAATGTGCAGATGCAAATCACCAGAGACTGTGAGGCAGGTGAGGCTGGTTTGCTTAGCTCAAGTTTGCTGATTTCTTTACTGTGAAAAAGACCTGCAGCCAGGTTAATTGGCGATACTAAAATTGCCTTACTGTAGATGTAAGTGTGTGTCCTGTGATGGACTGGCAATCTTTTGGGGGAGTTTCCTAAGTTTTGCCCAGTGAATTGCATCCACCGTGACCCTGAATAGGATATAGCGGTGGTAAAACAGACAATAAATGAATGTTTGTGCCCAGTCTTACCAGTAGGCTTCAAGGTAAAGCTATAATATAAACAGAATAAAAATGAATCAATAATTTAAATGAATTGAACTGGAATGAAGTAATTTAAACTAAATTAAATTGAGCTTAATTCAGTTGAACAGATCCAAACTGAACTTACATCTAACATATAATAAACTAAACTGAATTAATTTAAAATGTTATAAAATGAACTGAATTAAATTCATTTGAATGAAAATGAATTGAATGAAATGAGTATTGACATATGAGGAGGACGTGCAGGTTAAAAAATAATAATAATAGGAATGCAATGTTAATCAGGGCATTGAGGGGACCAGCTGAATGGATTGCTGGGTAATAAATGCAGAAGTGGTATTTTATGTGAATGTGTGGGGTAGAATAAAACAGGGCTTTTCATTCACCGCCCATGTCCTTGTGTCCTTCAGAGGTTGTGTAGAATGTCAACATCCTGGCTTTGCGCTATAAAACCTTTACTGATTCACAATGATGGAAACACTTAAGGGAATCAAACAAATGGAAAGAAAAGACACATACCTGTAGCATTTAGAAATTAAAAAAGCAGGACGTTGTGTCTTTTACAAACTTTAGATTTTCAACTCACGGCTGGGTTTGTTTTTCTGACTAAGAACAAATTATATCCTTTAGCAGATAGCTTTGCCCGGTAGCTGTCATCCTCACTCAGAATGAAACATTGTTTTAATTATTTCAGCTGATTACTTACAGGGGTTCAGTGATTTTTCAGTCAGAAATGTAATATTCTGGGAATGGACGATAAAATATGTTTTAAAATATATCAGTGGCTTCTGCGAGCTCTTTAAACAGTGAAAAACAAAGAGACGTGGCGGGCAATATTTAACTCATCAGCACAAGGAGGCTTTTTGATAGCCGGTCAATAGTGAAGAAGTTTGTATGATTGGGATGGGGATTAGGGGAAACACAGAAGGGGGTACAATGGGTCCTGTGCCACCTGGAAACACTATGCATAGGGTACAAAAATGCACCCTGGACAAGACGCATCTAAATTAGAGCAATAACAAGCAGCTGATTGAAGTTGTGAATCAAAAGGAAACAAACTCACAAACAGTAAAGAGGCAAGGATAGAACCCAGATTCAGGACTCATCCAGGACTCATGTAGCTCTGTAGCTGTCAGTAGGTGAATAGACTGCTCTCAACTGGCCCTAATAGTTTGTGAATTAGTGAATTGCTGGTAAAGTTGACCTGCATGGTCCAGGCTGCATTCCTGCTTTCTACTTAATATTTCTGTATCTGCTCAGGACCCAGCAAGACCCAGATCAGGATGAAGGAGTTACTAAAATGAATGAAAGAATGATGGTATTGGGTAAAAATGAGAACTATGATTTATGTATTTATATATTTAGTGGTACTGTGGGCAGTCTGGTAGAGTTGTCCTCTGCTCACTGGGTTGTGCATGTTTTCTCTTGTCTGTGTGGGGAAAACAAAACATGCAGAAGGTGGATTGGCTAGTTTAATGTGTGTTGTGAATTATTGTATATTCCTGCCTTGCATCCAGTGTTTGTAATTGGAGCCAGACTCACAGTGACTCTGACTACGGTGAAGCAGTTAGTGAAAATAAATACATATGTATTTATTTATTATAGCAAGTACTTTTCCAGTATGTTTTTTTTTTCTTTAGTGGATTCGCATGTGAGGCCAGTCTCGCACATGGTGAGTAACACACTGATCTCCCCGTTCCTACACTTTTGTACAGGCGCCTTTGCCTACTAACCAGGGTCATTACACAGCATTGATGTCTGGTCTTTTCCCACACAGCAGACTAGTGGCCAATTTTGTCTGCTGCAGGCACTGCCAATTGTGCCTGCTAGGGGGCGCCCAGCCGTCTGGTAGCAGAGCTGAGATTTGAAATTGCAGAGCTCAGAATCCCAGCGCTGCTGCGGTGGCGAAATATCCCGCTGTGCCACCTGGGCACACGATTTCTGCAACATAATAAAAACTTTAAAAGTAACTTTGACCTCAGGGGCACCTTTAGCTGAGGGCAAATTTTAAATTAACAATGTGTTTATTGTTTGCACGTTTCAGTAGAACAATATAACTGGAAAAAGCTGGAAAAATCTTTGTCATATAATGAAAAAAAATAAATCAAATATTTGTGCTGAATAAAACACTCATTCTCAAAAGGGTAAATGAGAATGAAAGATTAAAAAAGGTTTTTAAATAGCCTGTCCAGAGTACTGTGACTCACTTACTCGCTCTCATTACCTGAAGACAGATCGTCACCATTAAACTGAAATTTAATTTACAAAATTGCATTTTAATGTGTATTCGTTTCCCTCTGTCCAAACGTGGTTCCCGTCACTACTGTGTCCGAATGAGGTTTAATAGGGACACAAGAAATGTCTCACATTAGTCACATAATGTCTCACACAAGAACTTTCACTATATGGTGGCCAGACTGAACCCAGGGTGGATAAACTTAAGTAATAAGATATTTACTTGGGTTTATGGCTTGGGGTTCATTTTTGTTTCCATTTAAATTCAAAATAATAATAAAATAATGTCATAAACTGATCAGATCCCACAATGATGGAAAGATGATCTATCATGTGACCTGAGGACTCACTATGCCAGCTGCACCATTGTTCCATCTGCATTTTTGTCTCCCTTTAAGCGTGTCCAATTGCCCGATTGCATCATGCTTCCTCCCCACCAATGCCGATGCCCGCTCTGATTGAGGAGAACGAAGCAAACCCACGCCCCCTCCGACACGTGGGCAGCAGCCGTATGCATTTTGTCACCTACACTTTTACGAGTGCACTGCGGATCAGCACTGTACGGAAAGAAACACCCTGACAGCACTCTTTTCCCATCTCTGTGCAGGCGCCATCAATCAGCCAGCAGAGGTTGTAATTGCATTAGTTATGAGACAGTCCCTATCCGGCTTTAATATCCCACCCCTATTTGAACAACAGGCCAATCGTTGTTCATGTGGCTACTCAGCCCAGCCGGCAGGCAGAGCTGAGACTCGATACAATGTATTTAAGATCCCAGCTCTGGTGTTCAGCGTGTGTTTTTACCACTGCGCCACCTGAACGGCCTTCCATCTGCATTATTAACTAGTTATTAAAAGGAATAGTATGAAAGTATAGTAAGTACTTTGTCAGTATGTTTTTTTGTTAGCTATTTTATTATTAATTAACCAATTATTCTTTCGCTGCTGGAGGGACCCCGATTACATTCGAGGGGGGTATATTTGCCTGACATATGCTCCCTTCGATCCCCTCTTATTCTCCCATACTTTGGTAATAGAGAATTTGCTGCCATGGGGTGCATTTTTGTTTCCATTCAATGATCTTGCTTCAAAATAATGTGATAAACAGATCAGATCCCACAGTAATGAAAAGAGTGTCTATCACATGACCTCAGGAGCCACTATGTCAGCTGTACCACTGTTCCATCTACATTAATCACATGACATTTACTATTCAGGTCATTGGTACAATGCACTTCATAAGCGACAATGCACTTTTTTATAACTAGTTAACTACATCTATTACAACTAGTTATAAAAAGTGCATTGTCGCTTATGAGGTTCTGAACTTTGCCATCTTTTATACTTTATACCAATGACCTGAATAGTAAATGTCATGTGACTCACCACACTTTTAAAACAGAGGCAACATAAGTATGTTAAATTAACCTATAGAGACTGACACCTAGAAGCACCAGTCCATTGTAGGACACTACATAGTCCCTTGTACCAAAAGGTATTTTAACACAGCCTCCCTACTTACAAGTTTTTGAAGTAGGAGAACCAGTGAACCTGAAGAAAGCCTATACAGACACAGAATCATTACAAACTTTACACACTTCAATGTTTCAAGGATCAAACGTGGATCCCTGGAGCGATACAGCCCACTCATCAAGCTATTAAGTCAATTAAAAGCTCAGAAGCTTAGTAACACCACACTTGTTCAAGTTCGTGAAATACATCCAACAAAGACGAGACTTCAGTATAATCCCTCATCATCCTCATCATATGCATACTTATCAAGAACGTAGCGGTTTGAAATGAGCCCAAGCAGGAAATATTAGCAGTGAGGCGCTACCAAATGTGCCCCATCTCTGCATAATCAAAGGGCGTTTGAGACGTGGAAGCTTCAAACAGCCCGTATTAAACAGACAGCCTTGTAATGATATGACAAAGACAAAGCGGCTGAAGAATATCAAAGTGTATCTTATAGGAATGCAAAATGAGCTTCGTTGCTCTGGTCAATTCCTACAGTTGCTCCAGGACAACGCAGTCCCGGCCATTCTGAGCTAGCTGTACTGATTCAGTATAGCAGAGGCTTTCAAACTTTGCTTTACACTGGAACCTATTTTAGGAGAAGAGTAAATACAGTATTTTAAATAGAAAGACATTAGACCAAGTGGAGTGTTTGACAACTGACCATCACACTACCACCATTATGTTTGACGGTTCGTATCTTCCTCTTGTTCCTCAGCCTTTGTCCCGTTTTTCAGTTATGGGGTCGGAGCACCTGGAGGAAACCCACGCAGACACGGGGAGAACATGCAAACTCCGCACAGAAAGGACCCGGACCGCCCCACCCGGGGATCGAACCCAGGACCTTCTCGCTGTGAGGCGACAGTGCTACCCACTTGCCACCTTGCCGCCCATGTTTGACGGTTCGTATAAATGTTATTATTAGGGCTGTCACACGATTAAAATTTTTTATTAAGATTAATCGTGATTAAAGAACCAAATTAAACACGATTAATCAACTGCAAAAATAACTAAGCAAAATTTGAACAGTTATACACATTTTTATAGCATGAACATGTTTACCAATTTTAGAAAGCCAGCCAATGCCTATATAGATTTGTTAACAACTACCCATCTTTCAGCCAGTTATTTAAAATGACAAGTCTGTTCACATTATCTGGCAAAAGTGAGGATCTTTTCCTGTTCGTATCCCTGCCACTGACAACAGACTCTCAGGGTACTACAGTCAACCATTTCTAGATACAGCACGTATAACGCCATGTCGACCCACATCGTTAACTATGTTAAAGCGTCTACAGTCCATTGCGATCCATTTAACACCAGTGTTTGTAATGTTCCCACGACGTGTACAGTCCATGGGCAGTCCATCCAAATTCATTTAAAATAAAGTTGTCTGAGCTCATTTAGCCTGTAACACGTATCCGTGCGCGCAGATGCCTGACGAGACAAATCCGTGCATTGACCAAAGATGATATTGAAGCGTCAACTAATAACTGTAATTTTGTCTAGTGATGATTTCTTACGCAATATGTAGCAGCAGCAGCTCGAGTAACTTGTAACTCACGACCGCAAACTGGAAAAAGACTAGTGTTATCACTATACAGTATAAACACAATGTTGCTGTGTTAAAGCAGTGCAAATTACCAGTGACGCAAGTGGCACAAACATAGCCCAATAAAAATCGTTTGATTAAAAATGTTAGTCTCGATTAATTTTTTTAATTGCGATTAAAATTTTAACGTGTTAATCGTGTTAATTAACGACAGACCTAGTTATTATAATTATATTATAATATTATAAAAATAATAAAAAAGTTTGACCAAATTTTAATAAGTCTATTTATTGAATAATATCCCAAACTGTCTGAGGATCATTTTCTAACTGTCTAATCATCCAGTGGTTTAAAGCAGTTTTCTCCTTGCTACCCTCACACTAATTCCCACACACACACCACTCAAAAAATCATATGAAAAGGCTTTCTGCAAGAGTAGAAGCAATTGTATCATCAACAGCTGGGACCAATTCAGTATTAATGCCTATGGCATCTCAAAGTCAGGTTTTTACATGCCTTGAGCCATTTCTAAAACATTTTTTAAGCTTCTTTGAAATATCTTGTGGCAAAGTTTTTTTTGTAGAAACTTTAAATTGCCTGCTTGACTTTGATATTACGGATAAAAATAATCTTTATCTTCTACAAGGCATTTACAAGGATGAAATCAAGCTTGACTTGGGATTCTTTTATTTGGTAAACTGGTTGGTTAGGATTTTTGTTAGGTTTTATTCAAACACCATTTATTAATTTACTAATTGCTTCATAGTGGGCTTGGTGCCACTCGAAAACATGAGAGAAACAGAGGGGCACATCTTGAACAGGGCTGCACCATACTAAACAGTAAATTTGCCATTAGGTGCAGCTGGTTTACCTTCTACCTGTTTTTGGACAGTGGGCCAATTTATTTCTCTGTGTTTGGGTTTTCTTTGTGTAGTATGTTTTGTAATAATTCATGTCATTTGATAAGATAAATATACAAAGGCTATTTAAATGGGGCAATTTTTAAATCTAAATACACTGGTCAGCCATAACATAACATTAAATATACCTCTTTAAAATCTCCAGCAGCGCTGCTGTTTTTGATCCACTCATACCAGCACAACACACACTAACACACCACCACCATGTCATTGTCACTGCAGTGCTGAGAATCATCCACTACCTAAGTAATACCTACTCTGCGGTGGTCCTGGGAGAGTCCTGACCATTGAAAAACAGCATGAAAGGAGCTAACAAAGCATACAGAGAAACAGATGGACTACAGTCAGTAATTGTAGAATCTCAAAGTCCGTTTATATGGTAAGTGAAGCTGATAAAATGGACAGTGAGTGTAGAAACAAGGAGGTGGTTTTAATGTTATGGCTGATCGGTGTATATCAATACTTATAATTATTATTATTATTATTATGTTCTTTTAATGTATCTTTAAAAATATCTTAATTCTAATCAGGGTTGTGGTGGGCCTGAAGCCTACCTAGAAACACTGGATGCAAGCCAGCAATAAATCCTGGACAGGGAACCATCATATTGCACTGCACACTAAGGGCAATTCATGTAAATTGCCCTGCGATTGTTTGGCATCCTGTCCAGGGTGTATTCCTGCCTTGTATCTAGTGTACATTTAGCACCGGACCCAACGCTGCCCTGATCACAGTCATTTTGAACCATAGCTTTCAGACCATAATTTAAAAATTGCCATCTGATTTAAACATCAGCTTGTGTATCTTAGATTTAAACAATCAATCATGTACAAAACAATGAATAATTTTTAAGGCATTGTATATTTCACAGACCTTAGTACAACCATGTCATTTATGCATGGAGCCAGACCGCATGGCTGCAAAATATCAACTAACGGCACACGACTTGTGATCAATATGACATCTCCTAAACAGATCTGTGTGGAGTTCAAGCTGATTTGGTACAGCCTGTGCATCCTCAGAATGCTTATTCAGCTTTATACCAGAGCTAAATCTGATCATATTAGCATTTTAAACGATTTTTTTCTGACTCAGGAAGAAAAATCCAAACCAGCTTATCTTCTGACTGATATATTTGAGTGATATATTTCAGTTTGTCATATACTCAGAGTAAAAAAAAAATCTTTCATGGCTGGAAGCAGTGCTTTCTGTACTGGGAGTAGGAAGTGCCACTAGAGGGCAATGATGATCTAAATGAATTATGAGCCTGCTGGTCCTGCACTTGGTCTATTCAGTTCATGAGAAAGAAGAGCTGGACATTTTAAAAGGCATGTTTGGTCTTCTTTCTTTCTTTCTTTCTTTTATCTTTTATTTTTTTCCTATTTCTTTTAAACAAGTCCTTCACCTATGATAATGTATGTTTATGTTTAGTTAAATATATGTTGCTATTCCAGCATGAAATTGTAATTTTGCCAAATAAATAGAATGCCTTTATTTGTCAAATATTCAAATACAGATGTACAGTACAACGAAATTCTTTCTTAATGTATCCCAGCTTGTTTGGTAGCTGGGGTCAGAGCACAGGGTCAGCCATTGTACGGCTTCCCTGGAGCAGAAAGGGTTAAGGGCCTTGCTCAAAGGCCCAACAGTAGGCTGCATGGCAGAGCTGGGATTCAAACTTCTCAACCTTTTAGTTGAAAGCCCAAAGCTCTACCCACTAGGCTGCCACAGTCACAGAGAATCAATACCCTGTGGGTGTCAATGTCAATCCATTACATCACTCACTGAGGAACTGGTGTAAAAATGAATGTACAATACAGCTCATGCAAATTAACACTTTTTGACTGGGTGTGCTGGCCAGTGGCTTACTAGTTAAAGAAATGGATTATCGTTTGTACGGGGTGAAGGCCTATGCTCCATCAATGCCAAGCTCTCAAGCTACTGTTGGACCTTTGAGCAAGTCGGTTAACCCTTAGTTCACATTTACAGGAGATGTAATGAACAGTTGTGACTGAATACAATGCGAGCAATTTAGTATTACTCCCCCTTGCTGAGGAGCTCAACAGCAGCAACTTAGCCGTGATGGGTCTCAAACCAGCAACCATACAATTAACAGTTCAGTGTTATTTTACAGTTCTATTCGACCAATAGTAAGTATGACAAATATTTAAATCACATTCATTCTTTTCCTTTTTTTTCTTTAAACAACAGGTCATGTAGGCGCTGGGACATAGGTCAGGCATGCTTAGGGTTAATCCTCGCCTCCAATCACAGTCTGTGATGAATTTATTATGGTTGCCCCTTGTCTGTGTGGGTTTTTGGCTACTTTGGTGTTCTTCTATCCTCTAAAAACATACACAAGGTAAATTGGCTTCTTCTTATTATCTCTAGTTGTGAGTGAGTGAGTGAGTGAGTGAGTGAGTGAGTGAGTGAGTGAGTGAGTGTGTAGTGCTCTGTGGTGACCTGTCTAAATTGTATTCCTGCTTGTATCAATCCTGGGTTGTACCTAATACTTATTATTATTATTTTTTAATCAGCCACTTTATCCTGGTCAGAGTTGCAGTGGGTGATAAATACAACACTGGACACAAGGCAGGAATACCCTGTAGATTCTTTGTAGATTGGGGTGCTGTCATCCTATGGAGACCACTACCATCAGGACATTTATCCATCAGACTGATCAGGTGATCAAAGTAACCTTGTACTGATTGTTTTACATTCTCAGTCAATCAGCTGCAGAAGAGCTGTCACTCTCTTTCTTTACATATCTTACTCAGGCATGAGCATCATGTTTAGTAAATGAGTGCTTTGAACTATTTCTAACCCACTTTACTGTTGCCTGTTGTTTCTATTCAAACGCTATTCAGTTCGGCAGTGTATGTGGCTGAAACTCTTGGTATCCATCTCTCAAAAGCAAAAATTTATTTTTAAGTCAATTACAATATTACATTTGGTCATATTAATTCAAAGTGAAGGTCAACTACAGTATGTCTGCTTAACGGTTATATACATGCCACAGACCAGGGATGTTAATTTGCACATTTTATGTTTTTCTACTATCTACTATTTAATCCTTTTTATAAATCATTCAGTGAAATTAATTGAATGTGCAGCTCTAAATTTGACTGCTTTTTCATAGAGAGTAATTTGTCATTGTGCATTATCAAAGAAAAACTACAGCTGGAAATGTTATAAACAGGTTTTTCCATTATTTATACACTTATGTACCTTGTACATATACTTTTGAGACATTTTCAGTTTTGCTATCTAAAAGCATCAAATCTCAGTGTTTCTGGGTATTACTTTGGAACACCATGGCCTTAACCAGGAAAAAATTTTGTGTTTTGGTTGGTGTTGGTTGGCACACTGATTTTGCCAGCACGCCCCTTAATCACATGTTGGCAGGAATATCAGCAAACCATTAAGTATTACATTCTTACATTACATTACATACATACGGCAGGAACAGGTGCGTATCACGTAGTGCCCCCTGGGTAATGCAGTTTATACTGTATACCATCATTATGAACCACCCTGAATCTGATATGGAGAGGACAAAAAAGAGTAGCGACAGCATATAAGAAGCGCTGGTACGCAAGAATAAGTCACACTAAGCCAACAACTAAAATGTAGTAGTGTCGGTACTGCGTACCGGTGAGTACTAGCCCACTTTGAGCACTGCTGTTATGTCGACAGCAACAATTATAAACAGTGGTTATTTATCACAAGCTTTCAACCTGTCAGGTTGAACCTGTCTGGCCTTTCTGCTCAGACCTTAGTCATCGACAATTTTTTGTTTTCCACTGCATGAACTTTAAAGATCTCAATAGATCAGCAGTTACTGACACTAACACACCAACAGCTGCTAATAGACCGATTCAAATAACCATGGTCAGCGTCAATCAGATCACGTTTTATTTTCTTCCACCAGTCTGATTTTTGATGGAAACATTGACTGAAGTGTAATGTGTGCTGCTGCCACATAACTGGATGTTGGAATGATTACATGGTTAGCAAGGATATAGGTGTTCCTAATAAAGTGACTGGTGTGTATTTATTGTGAGTGTATATTTACTGTTAAAAAAATGATTGTTAAACCTTTTGGATGACTGCTTTGATTTACTCTTTATCTCACACAATGATGTAAATCAGTGTCTTCCATTGATTGTGTCAGGGTACATACAATTAAAGGTTTTGTGTACTTTTAACCAGATAGTCAGATAGTATTATATCTTTAATATGTGGACAGTATGGCTCCTGATGTCCCAGGTTTTATTCTACTTTTAGTCACTGGCTGTGGTGAATCTGGTACAATCTAAAACCATGCACAAAAGTGATTTTGCTGGTATAAACTGTCTAAATGTTTAAATAGTAAGTGAATGTTTAAGTTTGTCATGCCCAATGATAGCTTGATGCTTTGTTTGGTGTCAATGGCAATAATATACTGTACAACATACCAAAATCACACTTCCCCAATATTTACAAATGCTCAAAATCCCTCTACACAAAATGCAGATGTAACAAAAATGATAAATAAACATATTCCACTCAATAGCTTTGCGTGATGTTAATTGGAACCATCATTGTTTTCATCAGTGGCTGATATGACAGGAATTTTTTAGAATGGCAGGAGGCACAGAGGCTCAGTGGGGAGCACTGTCGCCTCACAGCAAGAAGGTCCTGGGTTTGATCGCAAGGTGGAGCAGTCTGGGTCCTTTCAGTGAGGAGTGTCTGTGTGGGTTTCCTCCAGGAGCTCCGGTTTCCTCCCACAGTCCAAAGATGTGCAAGTAAGGTGAATTGGAAATACAAACTTGTTTGTTTGTTTATTAGGATTTTAACGTCATGTTTTACACTCTGGTTACATTCCTGACAGAAACGGTGGTTACTCATTACACAAGATTCATCAGTTCACAAGGTTACATCAAACACAGTCATGAACAATTTAGTATCACCAATTCACCTCACTTACATGTCTTTGGACTGTGGGAGGAAACCGGAGCACCCGGAGGAAACCCACAACATTGAACTTGTGAACTGATGAATCTTGTGTGAGTGACTACCGTTTCTGCCATGAATGTAACCAAATTGTGTAAAACATGACGTTAAAATCCTAATAAATAAATAAATAAATAAATAAGAATGGCAGGAACCACGGGTTTCCCTAAAACACCCCAGCCCACCCCACCAATATTAAATTCATGGGTACAGCCTTTGTTTGGGTGTATTCCTACTAGGGTTGCCAACCGCCCCGTAAAAAACGGAATCGTTTCTTATTTGGAAACTAAACGTCGAGTTCCGTATTGAACTGATACGGGACGCGCTTTGTTCCGTATTTTTATCAATGGGAGAGAAATGCTGCAGACTGGACTGAGACAGGGCGATATGTATGAAACAGAAGGAAACTGTTGCTACCGTGGGAATTAGACAGCGTTTAAGTAGTGTTCACTTTTAGTCTTAGTAACGCCGTGTGTGCGCAGGCATATCAGCATAACAAATTATTTAATATACCGTTGTTTGAGTAGCGCAGTGGGCAGAGCGCATCGCGCATATTTTTCCGCAAACTAAAGTAACACAAGCAGGGCCGGCGCTATGGGGGTGCTAGGGTGGGCATTGCCCCCCAAGATTTTCTCACTGCCCCCATAAGCAATGCAGTCCAGAACCGGGGCTGCATGTCAGTGTGAAGATGGATTATGTAAAAATGTTGTTTGCACTATTGAGAAAAACTGTTACCTATGATGGTGTAAGACCCGTTATATTTTTTATAGGTGCAACCCTAACCGCCTAATAAGGAACACCCTGGGCTGGCGGAGGGCATAGGATGGGTCGGTGGGATGGCAGGTGGGGGCTCCCGCTCAGGTAAACACCTGCCATAATGCCCACCGCCAGCCCAGGGTGTTCCTTATTTCCAGTTCTGAAAGTTGGCAACCCTAATTCTTACCCTGCACCCAATGCTTCTGGGTTGTGCTGTACCCATAATGAGTCTGACCAAGATAAAGTGGCAAGTACAATCTAATAAATGAATGCATTTTTGGACGTTTGGTTATTATAATGAAAATGTGTCTCTGAAACACGACAATGACTGAGTATTTACAAGCGACTCCATTGTTCCCTAATACTTAAAGGCAATTCATTGACTTGAACGGCTATTCCGTCTTAATGAAGCATTTCTACACCTCAGTATTATTTATACCGTGTTGAGCTTTGGACAGGACAGTAACCGTTACCTCAGCGAACAAACCTGTGGAAAATAACCGGAGTAAACAAACTAACGGAAACACGGAGCATTTCAAATCCCGCTGTGTTTTAAACGTGTGATTTGAAATCTGCTGTTGTACCGGGGGGCGGGGTTGTTCTGTGAAGTGCATCGATAACCCCTCCTCGTCGTGATCCTATTGGACGCGGATTCAAAAGCCACGGCCCTGATCCACTCTGATTGGCTGGCAGCGGATCAGCAACGACCTTTAACGCAGTGTGAGAAAGTGAGTTTAGTCAGAGAGAGCCGTTGAGGGGATGCACGGGGTTGAACCGGGTGTGACATTGTAACTGCTGTGAACTGAGAGCTTTGACAGTTACGGACTGGGATCCGTATGGACATTTCGCATCGATACCTGTGACTTGGCTGTGTGTTTTTTTTTTGTGGTCTGATTTGCTTTTTAACAATCTTGGATGTGGGCTGGTCGGGACAAGGACACTCATATATCACGGATGCACGGGTGTCAGTGGACTCATCATAGGGGTTTAATGGTACCCGTTGTGGATTTATAGTTTTGGTGGACCTTGTGCGTGTTGTACAGATTCTTGTAGGAGAGCCGGGTGACTCAGAGCGTGCGGTATCCAAGATCCTTGGAGACTGAGTGCATTTAAATAAGAGAAACGTGGAGAAAAGACTGGATCGGGTATTACTCTATTGCGCACTGGACTCTCCGTGGTTTAAGGATACCTAGTGCATTGCGCAAAGGATGTAAACTGGTTTTTGGTGTGTTTGGTGAATGGGCAGGGCTGTGTCCGGTAAGTGTGTTTCTGATCCACCTGTCATTCGAGTGTTATACCCGCGTCAAACCTTGAGCGCATTGAATTCAGCCGAGATTGCGCACAGATGCAACATCTGTCGGGTGTTAAATGCAACAGATTTTGTCCCGTAGGTTATTCTTACAGTGTACTTTATGAGTTGCCCTGGATTGTGCGTGTAGATTGCATTAAAGGGCAAATTATTGGTGCGTAAACGCATCTGTATGCATAGTGTCGCTTCAACACATCACGGTCAGGTACCCGCACAGAGCGCCAGTTTATGTGAAGGGAAAAATCCATTTTTCGTAAGCTATATTGAATCACAAGATGTGTCAGTGTATTTTGCATTCAGAAAACAATCCGATCTAGCTGGTGTTTGAAGTGAAACATCAGTCAGATTCGAAGGTTGCATTATTTACAGGCTGTTCACGTAGTTCGCCAAGGAATGAGAAATATTACGCATTAGATGCGCTTTTCAGAAGGTTGCAACGCTAAATCGCATAAACAACCCGCGCAGGTGCATCGCTTCCCTTTAAGAAATCAGTAAAATATTTTATTTTCCATTTGCACAACTTGGTATTTATTTATTTTCTATTTTTTTATAGGACAGAACACAGCGCGGCTGTTTGCTGGTGGAAGCCGGGTGGTGGTGATCTCCAGCGCGTTCAGGCATTCAGCAGAATATCAATTAGATGTTGAGCTGCATCGTCTTTTGTAAAAATTAAAAAAATAAACCCAAGAAGAGATCTAAGGAATATTGAACAATGGTTTCAGGCATCGGTACACCATGAGCAGACTGGCGATAAAGGATTTGACTCGCAAGATCACCGGGCGGATCAACAGGTCGCAAGCGTAAGGCGCATCAGGAGCTAGCAGGGAGGGATGCATCTGTCTGTTCTTTTATTCCTCCTCTTGTGGGCGCAAGCCCTGACTTTAAAAAACTTGAACTATTCCATACCTGAGGAAAAAATTCAGGGTGTGATCGGAAACATAGCCAAAGATGCAGGGCTCGAGCTGGGCGAGCAGGGCAAAAAATCCAACTTCAGGGTACTGGAGAACTCGGCTCCGCACCTCATCGACGTGGACCCTGAGAGCGGCCTGCTTTACACCAAGCAGAGGATTGACAGGGAAACACTGTGTAAAAGGAACCTTAAGTGCCAGTTATCAATGGAAGTCTTTGCCAATGACAAGGAGATCTGCATGATCAAAGTTGACATCCAGGACATAAATGACAATGCGCCCAGCTTTCTTTCAGATCAGATTGACATTGATATTTCAGAGAACGCTGCCCCAGGTACACGCTTTCCTCTTGCAGCTGCCTATGACCCTGACACTAGGGAAAATGGCCTAAAAACTTATCAAATCACAAGAGATGATTACAGCATATTTTCTCTGGACGTTAAATCCAGAGGGGACGGAACAAAATTTCCAGAACTGGTCGTCCAGAGGTCTTTAGATAGAGAGGAACGTAGCCATCATACCCTAATCATTACTGCCACAGACGGAGGAGAATATCCGAAGTCAGGCACAATGCAAATTAACGTTAAAGTCATTGATTCGAATGATAACAGCCCTGTTTTTGAGCAGCCCTCCTATGTTGTTGAGATTCCAGAGAACTCTCCTTTGGGCACAGTCTTGATAGATTTAAATGCTACTGACCCTGATGAGGGAGTTAATGGGCAGGTTACCTACTCTCTAAGCTTCTACGGCTCAGACAGAATTAAAGAGCTGTTCTCAATAGACCCCAAAACAGGGGTCATAAAGATTCAGGGTAAAATTGACTATGAGGAAAACGCAATTATAGAAATTGATGTGCAGGCAAAAGATCAAGGCCCAAACCCAATTCCCGGCCATTGTAAAGTCACCGTTAAAGTGCTTGACAGGAATGACAATTGGCCAACAATAGGATTTGTGGCAGTTAGGCAGGGGGCCGTTAGTGAAGCAGCTTCCCCAGGGACAGTCATTGCTTTGGTGAGAGTGACTGACAAGGACTCAGGACGCAATGGGCAACTCCAGTGTAGGATTTTAGGCAACGTGCCATTTAGGCTTGAGGAGAACTCTGATAATTTCTACACAGTGGTCACAGACAGGCTGCTGGATCGAGAAGTAAAGGATGAATACAACATTACCATCATGGCCAAAGACAACGGCAACCCTCCGCTAAACTCCACAAAGTCTTTTACCGTAAAAATTTTAGACGAGAATGACAATGCACCTCGATTCACAAAAATGGTGTATCTGCTACAGGTACCTGAAAACAACATCCCTGGAGAATATCTTGGCTCGGTTTTGGCTCACGACCCTGATTTGGGGCAAAATGGCACTGTTTCATATTCTCTTCTTCCATCTAACGTGAGTGAGGAATCCATCACGACGTACGTCAATATTAAACCGACCGATGGAGCTATTTATGCGCTGAGGAGTTTTAATTATGAGCAGACCAAGTATTTTGACTTTAAGGTTCAGGCTAAAGATTCTGGTAACCCCCACCTAGAGAGCAACACTACGGTTCGCGTGAGTGTTTTGGATGTCAATGATAACATTCCAGTCATCGTACTTCCGCTACTTCAAAACGACACGGCTGAGATCTATGTCCCTCGCAATGTTGGCGTTGGACATGTGATCACCATGGTCAGAGCGGTGGACAATGACTTTGGCGAAAGCGGCCGTTTGACTTACGAGATCACAGATGGCAATGAGGAACACTTGTTTGAGATTGACTCCGTTACTGGAGAGATTCGGACTGCCCAGCCGCTTTGGGAGGAGGTTTCCCCTGTGGTGGAGCTTATCATCAAAGTGATGGATCATGGAAAGCCAACACTCTCAGCCATGGCTAAACTTGTTGTGAAGGCCTACTCAGGACCTCTTCCAGAGGGCGAACCGCGAATCAACGCTGAACACCACAGCTGGGACGTGTCCTTACCGCTGATTGTCACTCTCAGCATCATCTCTATTATGTTGCTGGCCGCCATGATCGCCGTCGCCGTCAAGTGCAAGCGGGAAAACAAGGAGATCCGTACCTACAACTGCCGCATCGCAGAGTACTCACATCCCCAACTGGGTAAGAGCAAGAAAAAGAAGATAAACAAGAATGACATCATGCTTGTGCAGAGTGAGGTGGAGGAACGTGACACTATGAACGTGATGAACGTTGTAAGCAGCCCCTCGCTGGCCACCTCACCCATGTACTTCGACTACCAAACGCGCCTCCCTCTCAGCTCACCCAGGTCCGAGGTCATGTACCTTAAACCGTCGGCCAATAACCTCAGCGTCCCTCAAGGACACGTAGGCTGCCATACCAGTTTCACAGGGCCCGTGACTAGCACTACGGAGACGCCGGTTAACAGGATGTCGATAATTCAGGTAAGGGAAGCATGTTTATGTTCTGCGTCCTTGTAGCCACCCTGTCATCTTGCTCTCTCTGCCTTGCTCCTGCTCTGTCTGTCTAGGTGAATAAGTGTGTGTATGCAGAGCAGCTGGCATGAAGGATGGGGGACGGGAAAGAGGGGAGGAAGGGGAACAGTGGCGATACGTTACATTACTCATTTTCCCACTTTTATGTACTGCCAGACGTAACTCTTTATCCATCTTTGACATCTTGCTTTGCCCATATTGAATAGGGAACATATAACTCAATTACATGGGTTTAGAGGCACTAGGTAAGACCGTTCTGATAAATGTAGGTGCATGATCTATTTGTTTATGATAGATGATGTGCTGTTGTTCATAAAGCATTCTGCACCAGAGTTTCCAAATGAACAGAGCTTTAATCAATAGCCACTTTTGTTCTAAGTACTAGATGTGGACCCAATGCACAGACACTTGACTAAATGCTGGATTGGGTTTAAGATTATATTTCATATATTTTCAGGCAGGGGGCCGTTGTGTTTTTATACTGACAGCAGGTGGAAAGAATATGGTGGTGTAGCGTGTTTATTAGCTACTCTGCAGAAAGTGTAGTACTATTTAGTAGTACTGAAGCCAATCATTACCCTACTCAGTTATTATATAAAAAAGTTATTATGTAAGTATAATGAATGTACTATGTGTGTGGCATTTTGGCAAGAATAATGTCAACTCTGTTACTGTGTCAATTAGCAATAGTACAGTTATAATGGAAATTAAAAAAGGCTGGTGTGTTTCTACTAAACGCAGTGTTATGACTGTAACTGACAGTGGCAGGGCAGCACAGTGGCACAGCTGGTAGAGCTGTTGCACAGAGTAACTCTCAGTGAGTTTTGTATATTCTACCACTGTCTGTGTGAGTTTCCTGGGGGCACACCAGTCTCCGACTGCCTCCCAAACAATTCAGAAGATGGATTGCTAAGTCCAAGATCCCTCTAGGTATGACAGAGTAAGTAAATGTGTTTCCTTGTGGTAGATTGCCACCCTGTTCGGGGTGTATTCTTGCCTTTGCTTATTGGTGGCACCGGGCCCATCACAGCACTGATTAGAATGAAGAGGTTAGTGAATAATGAATAAGTGAATCAGTGATGACAGCTGGATATTTAACAGAACCTAGACAACAATGGCTTGACTGTATTTTCCTCTAGCGCTTTTGACTAGCCTCCTTTGATTTGTGCTTTTAAAGAAGAAAATAAAGAGCTTTGCTGGATTTCATCGTTCCTTTGTTAATGCGTCTTTGTGTGCATTGAGTGATTTGACTAAGCCACCAACAACTTACGGGTCTCTGTTACTGAGAGAAAAATCTTTAGACTTCAGTCAGACAATGCGAGTTCCCATTTTAGACACAGCTGTGCCAGGCGTACGCAAGCCGCCTTGAGATCACAGCTAGCTGAAAGTATATTACCTGACATCATCACCTTTCTTTTCAGTTTTTTATGCATGTTCTTCACAGATTGTGTTCTAGCCTTACCTGTAAATCTGTCTTTTGTGGTGTGTGTGTTTGTGTGTGTGTGTGTGTGTGTGTGTGTGTGTATGTGTGTGTGGTTTTTGGTTTATGTAAGCGGACAAACTGCAGATCAGGTTAATACACATAATCACATGTAAATCTAGAATGTTTTAAAAGTGGTTTGGTGGTTGAGATATGTAAAGTTTGGTTTGGATATGTGTGGATATGGTTTTTTTTTTTTGACATGACTGAATACCAGGGACTGTGTTTTTTGTCCTGCACTTATAAAGATTAGCTGTCATGTCAGTTAACCTTACATGTATTTACAGAATATAATACAGAAGTGGATTTGATATTTAGATCTAATATGGATACAATATTTATCATTGGCATAATACTAATACTCAGTGGTTTATTGATACATCCATACCAAAGTATCTATGCCGTATGTAACAGCAGTACAGGTATGTTAATGAGCATGATTTTGATTCTGATATGTTAACCTCAACATTCACATACAGTACACATGTGCATTTAACTTATATAACAATTAATAAAAGCAACTTAAAAATCTCAAATCTTAGATATGATTGGCTTATGCAAATCTAGATCTGTTTTATGCAAACAGTGTCTATGCTACATAACAAGAGTAAACAAGTCCGTACCATGTTACCAGCATAAACATAAACACATACTATCTAATGTTAAAAGACTGGCCATGAGCTGTGTTATTAGCACAAACCAATGTCTTTAAGATTCATGCTTTGTTACTAGTTTAAACCAACGTCTATACTGTTATTGGTGTAAACAGATGTCCATGGTCTGTTACTAGTGTAAAAATATACATCTTTTCTAGGATATGTCACTAGTGTAAACAGATGGTACATTACTTGTGGGAACAGATATTTATTTATTTATTAAATTATTGGCATAAATCAATTTTGGCAATACACAACAAGCCAAGAGTGCAACTGAGTGCCAGAATATTGGAAATGGATTAGAAATAATAGAATCAAA
Organism: Trichomycterus rosablanca; assembly: GCF_030014385.1. NCBI lineage: Eukaryota > Metazoa > Chordata > Actinopteri > Siluriformes > Trichomycteridae > Trichomycterus > Trichomycterus rosablanca. The sequence goes on from NC_086004.1 coordinate 24,549,863, forward strand.
TGGAAGTACAGTGTATCACAAAAGTGAGTACACCCCTCACATTTCTGCAAATATTTCATTATATCTTTTCATGAGACAACACTATAGACATGAAACTTGGATATAACTTAGAGTAGTCAGTGTACAACTTGTATAGCAGTGTAGATTTACTGTCTTCTGAAAATAACTCAACACACAGCCATTAATGTCTAAATAGCTGGCAACATAAGTGAGTACACCCCACAGTGAACATGTCCAAATTGTGCCCAAATGTGTCGTTGTCCCTCCCTGGTGTCATGTGTCAAGGTCCCAGGTGTAAATGGGGAGCAGGGCTGTTAAATTTGGTGTTTTGGGTACAATTCTCTCATACTGGCCACTGGATATTCAACATGGCACCTCATGGCAAAGAACTCTCTGAGGATGTGAGAAATAGAATTGTTGCTCTCCACAAAGATGGCCTGGGCTATAAGAAGATTGCTAACACCCTGAAACTGAGCTACAGCATGGTGGCCAAGGTCATACAGCGGTTTTCCAGGACAGGTTCCACTCGGAACAGGCTTCGCCAGGGTCGACCAAAGAAGTTGAGTCCACGTGTTTGGCGTCATATCCAGAGGTTGGCTTTAAAAAATAGACACATGAGTGCTGCCAGCATTGCTGCAGAGGTTGAAGACGTGGGAGGTCAGCCTGTCAGTGCTCAGACCATACGCCGCACACTGCATCAACTCGGTCTGCATGGTCATCATCCCAGAAGGAAGCTGACGCACAAGAAAGCCCGCAAACAGTTTGCTGAAGACAAGCAGTCCAAGAACATGGATTACTGGAATGCCCTGTGGTCTGACGAGACCAAGATCAACTTGTTTGGCTCAGATGGTGTCCAGCATGTGTGGCGGCGCCCTGGTGAGAAGTACCAAGACAACTGTATCTTGCCTACAGTCAAGCATGGTGGTGGTAGCATCATGGTCTTGGGCTGCATGAGTGTTGCTGGCACTGGGGAGCTGCAGTTCCTTGAGGGAAACATGAATTCCAACATGTACTGTGACATTCTGAAACAGAGCATGATCCCCTCCCTTCGAAAACTGGGCCTCATGGCAGTTTTCCAACAGGATAACGACCCCAAACACAACCTCCAAGATGACAACTGCCTTGCTGAGGAAGCTGAAGGTAAAGGTGATGGACTAAACCCAATTGAGCACCTGTGGCGCATCCTCAAGTGGAAGGTGGAGGAGTTCAAGGTGTCTAACATCCACCAGCTCCGTGATGTCATCATGGAGGAGTGGAAGAGGATTCCAGTAGCAACCTGTGCAGCTCTGGTGAATTCCATGCCCAGGAGGGTTAAGGCAGTGCTGGATAATAATGGTGATCACACAAAATATTGACACTTTGGGCACAATTTGGACATGTTCACTGTGGGGTGTACTCACTTATGTTGCCAGCCATTTAGACATTAATGGCTGTGTGTTGAGTTATTTTCAGAAGACAGTAAATCTACACTGCTATACAAGCTGTACACTGACTACTCTAAGTTATATCCAAGTTTCATTTCTATAGTGTTGTCCCATGAAAAGATATAATGAAATATTTGCAGAAATGTGAGGGGTGTACTCACTTTTGTGATACACTGTATGTCCTGATTGTGGCCAGTACTGACCACAGTATAAGGGAATATCTAAGCTGAATCCTGCATCAGGTGCCATTAATAGCTAGTAGTGCCAATTTACAAGCCAAGTAAATATTTGAGACCATCATTATCATTTAATCATTAAAATAACACAGATCCTTAAAAATAATCTTTTTTATTACAAATGTCACTGGACAAAGTGCATTTCGCTGTATATTAATATTAATGGTTTTGTGTGTCTGTGGCTCTGTGTCTGTGTTAGTCCAGCATGTATGAGCCATTATACAGTATAATACTGTATATAATTCATAATAAGCAGGCTGAATTACAAGCAGACCTGGCACAGCCTCTATTTTCACTCTGCATGAAACAAACAACTTTTACACATCACACCTTCACAGCACCCAGGTTATAGTGTTAGTGTGCCTGTTTCAGCACTCAGCACTGCACAACTTCCTTTATACGTCCATCCACTTGCCTTCTGTGACTTACACCAAACTGGTGGTGAGCAGGGACCCTGTTACTGAAGCGGTGAAATGATAAGTAATTATGGAAAAAAGACAAAGCCTGAAATCAATCCATTAGGAGAGACAGCACAGCGGTCATTAGTTCAGCAGAGGATGGAATGACTAGAATTAATAATAGAAAAACATACACATAGAAAGTTATATTTTAGATCAGATAGATTGAACAAGGGCACCTTAGGAAGCCCAGCAGCCTCAGCACCAGCATGCCGGCGGTAGCCTGGGTTTTTTTTAATGATGTTTTATAGCAGGAGGTCCAGGGGTTTTGTAACAGCTGGATATGCCGTGAGTCTGAAAAACGTAGCATGTGCAGGCGTGTGTGTGTGTGTGTGTGTGTGCAATGGTAGTACCAATGGCTTGAGCTCTCTGTGGAACTGAAATGTTATATAATTCACCCAGCAGTGTAGCAGCTCCACTATAACAGGATGGAGGATGAGTAATGGCACTTAATTGCGCCGCAGGCACCTGGGCATATTACTTACCGCCAAATCAAGGTTAAAGAGAATTATCCATGCTACCCCTGCACGGCTAGATTTGAGAATTTTGCTAATTCATCTAAAGATTCATCTTCATCGTTTTTCTCTTTTGTATTCCTTTCGATGACAGGGCGATCTCTTGCTTGTCTGATTCAAAAGCCGGAGAAGGAGAATGAATTATCCGTTAAGGCTTCGGCTCACATGCATCTTATATGAAGTGGTAACTGAAATGGATTACGTAAGGCTCTGCTGTATTTAACAGGTTGCTGTATCTAACATGGCATTTGTTAGACTGAGCTGAGCCATGTTTCAAGGGGAACATAGTTATAAAAGTGTCCTCTAGGTGGAGATAGTCTGCCTCAAGTGTAAGACAGAAACAATACAAACTTGGTCTGTGAAATGATGTGCCTTTGTCACATGCTAGTACAGAACATCCCCAACTAATGCCATTCCCTCCCCAAACTGTTTTCTTTCATTATACCATTCCTGCAGCTGCTAATCCTGAAATGCACTTATCCTATACGTGTATGTTACCCTGATAACATCTTCTCTAGCCCCTGTTTTTGCTGTTTACCGTTTATCCCAGCAGGAAGGTCATTGGATGCATAAAAGGACAGAGGAAGCAGACAAATTGAGTAATTCAATTTGAGTTGAGAGATGGTCGGATATAAATATGGGTTAAAGGACTGGTTTAGGCTGGACCACATGATGATATCTTGGGTATTGTTATTACGTATATGAGATGGCATTTTGAAATTTGTTACTCGAATATCTGAATTTTTAATTAGATAGCCTTTAGTAATCTAGTAAGAAAATAATCTGGCATTAAAAAACAACTTTAGGAGCTTCATAGAAAAACACCTAAATTATGTAAGATAGTGCCATGGTGCCATGCAACAGCATAGGCTTTGAAGATGTGTGTTTGATCTCAGGCTCCTCCCACATACCAAATCATGCAGAAGGTGTATTGGATAGGAGAATGTGTGCTGCTTTACGCTTCATCGGCAGCCTCCTAGCGTGTGTTCCTGTCTTCCTGCACGTGTTTTCATTATATAATACACCGACAAGGCATAACATTATGACCGGTGAATAACACTGATTATCCCTTCATCACGGCACCTGTTAGTGGGTGGGATATATTAGGCAGCAAGTGAACATTTTATCCTCAAAGTTGATGTTAGAAGCAGGAAAAATGGGCGACAAGGGCCAAATTGTGATGACTAGATGACTGGGTCAGAGCATCTCCAAAACTGCAGCTCTTGTGAGGTGTTCCCCGTCTGCAGTGGTCAGTATCTATCAAAAGTGGTCCAAGGAAGGAACCGTGGTAAACAGGTGACAAGGTCATGGGTGGCCAAGGCTCATTGATGCCCTTGTGGAGCGAAGGCTGGCCTGTGTGTCAGTCCAACAGACGAGCTCAAAGTTAATGCTGGTTCTCATAGAAAGGTGTCAGAATACACAGTGCATTGCAGTTGCAGGGCTGTTTTGGCAGCAAAAGGGGGACCAACACAATATTAGGAAGGTGGTCATAATGTTATGCCTCATCGGTGTACACTATTATTTATTCCCATTTATACTCCATATGGGCAAAATATTTAGACACCACTCCTAATTATTCAATACATGTGTTTTAGCCACACATTGTTAATATGCACATAAAACCAATTATGTGAATTCAACTACATGCTTCTGTTCTATACTTTTGTTGTACCAGTTATTAAAGGCCAGATTAGGACCAGGAGCTTTTTCCTGCACCCAGCCTCCAAACCCATTGCAATTTAAGGCTTGCAAGACTGTAGTAATGTTACTCATATTCCACCGGCTTTTAATTCTTAAATCTTACCATCCGGACTGATTTCCTCTCAGCGTAATGTAACTATGGATTTTCTTCACGATCTTGGCAAGAGACCACTGCTCCATATAGTTTCCATTCATTAAAAAAGAATCAAAATGCATCTATGATTTTTTTCTTCTTTCTCATCACTTTCATTGCAATATTAATACACACCACAGGGCCAAAAGTGCTTTTGGGGAAGACTCTTTCCTCTTACATCATGACCATGCTGCTGTGCACAAATTGAAATCTTGGGTTTGAATCTCAGCTGTGTTATCGACCTGGCCAGACATCTGTCTAACAGGTACAATTGACTTTGCCTAAGGGAGGGGTTTGTCATCTGCTGGCTCACTGAGGCAAGACAAGAGGGGTGGGTGATACGCTGAAGAGCATAGTGTGGTGTGACTCAGTCGTACACAGTGCTGCTCTTTGTGAGACTCCATCTCTCCAGTAACTGGGAAAAATGTAGATGTATTTTTTTTTAATAAGCGCAAATGCCTTCAGACACACTATAAACATCGAATATATACGCTGATCAGCCATAACATTAAAACCACCACTTTGTAGTTCTACAATTACTGACTGTAGTCCATTTGTTTCTCTACAGACTTTTTAGCCTACTTTCACCCTGTTCTTCAATGGTCAGGACCCCCACAGGACCACCACAGAGCAGGTATTATTTAGGTGGTGGATGATTCTCAGCACTGCACTGAAAATGACATGGTGGTGGTGTGTTAGTGTGTGTTGTGCTAGTATGAGTGGATCAGACACAGCAGCGCTGCTGGAGTTTTTAAACACTCACTGTCCACTCTATTAGTCACTCCTACCTAGTTGGTCCACCTTGTAGATGTAAAGTCAGAGACGATCGCTCGTCTATTGCTGCTGTTTGAGTTGGTCATCTTCTAGACCTTCATCAGTGGTCACAGGATGCTGCCCACGGGGCGCTGTTAGCTGGATATTTTTGGTTGGTGGACTATTCTAAGTCCAGCAGTAACAGTGAGGTGTTTAAAGACTCAGATCCACTCATTCCAGCAGAACACACACTAACACACCACCACCATGTCAGTGTCACTGCAGTGCTGAGAATGATCCACCACCCAAATAATACCTACTCTGTGGTGGTCCTGGGGGAGTCCTGACCATTGAAGAACAGCATGAAAGGGGGCTAACAAAGCATGCAGAGAAACAGATGGACTACAGTCAGTATAGAAGTAAAGTTCTTCTATATGGTAAATGGAGCTGATAAAATGGACAGTGAGTGTAGAAACAAAGGAGGTGGTTTTAATGTTATGGTTGATCGGTGTACTTGTCAATATAAACTTGTACCCATTTGTAATAATGATATTGTTTTTCTTGTAAAGCAGTAGTCCCCAACCACCAGGCCATGGACCGGTACCGGTCTGTGGGTCATTTTTTAAAAATTATTATTATTTATATCTTTTATGAAACCGGTCCATGGTGCAAAAAAGATTGGGGGTTGTCAGCTGTTGTAAAGCATCACAGCTAATTAAATATCAGTGAATTTTCCACTGATACTCTGAATTCAGTGTCTTTTGCCACTCGTCTCATTTCTCTTAATTCAAATGTCCTTGATAATACAATGGATGACTGGATTTTTTTATTAGATTTTTTTTCATAGTTTACTGTTACTATATTGTGATGCATTGAGTTTCTTAGAGATCGTGTTCTTATCACCTCAGTAAATGTCCTGTGGTGTAATCAAAGTGGCACGTGGACTCAGTGTATTCCTACAGGACCTAAAGCTAGATACTGACAAACGGCTAGAGCTCAGGGAGTCAATATGTGCGTCTGGAGCCCCCCCCCACACACACACTGTTCTCTCTCTCTCTCTCTCTCTCTTATTCTCTCTCTCTCTTTTGCTCTGAGTCTCTTATGTGTTCTCAATATAATTTGGGGAGCAAGTGTGCGAGCGTGTGTGCACTCATGCATGCTAATAGATATGTCCTTGCATAGCGACTGAAGGCAGAGTGAAAGCCGCAGGAAGGCGATGCTGACGGAGAGGGTGGTGCTGGTATTGAGGGGTGATTTCTGATAGGCGGCAGCGTTGTGTATTCCGGGCATGATTTAGTCACAGCACTTTCTTTATACGTGTATGACAGCCAACCATTTGTCCTTAGCATTCTGAAGCCTTTCCACCCTCGTCTCCATTTTCCAGCGTGCCTTTTTTTTCAGGTGCATTTTCCACACTCGGGCTCAGAGATTTATCAGTGACTCAGTGTGGTACTGAAATTGCAGACGCTCTTCAGCGTACAGCCTAAATAAAATATCTCTTGATTGTCTGTAGGGAGGCACAAGTGTTTTTTTGTTTTTTTTCAATATAGCACTGATATGAGAGGTCTGGTTACTGAACGTAACTCAATACTGATCAGAACTGACCTCACATGAACTGAGCAAGCTCAGTGCAGACTGGATCTGATAAATGAGGCTAAATAATACAGGCTTGATGACGATTTGCTTCTTGTATACACATTCATACAGCATGCATGTGACTTTACAGTACCAGGACAAAGGCGCAACTCAAACAAACAGACCAAATGATGATTGAAACTGGTCGAATTCCAAAACACGTTCTTATTGTACTGAATGTGTATCATGCGTAATAATTGCATTACTGATATTATAGTTACATGTTATGTAGCACAAGTGGCTACGTGGCCAGGAAATCACTCGTGTGCTGTGTAAACGATGTCTGCCAGTCATAAACGTTGGTGTAAACTGATAACAGGGCGGTAGGTGGCTCAGTGGGTAGCACTGTCGGCCCACAGCACAACGCTTCTGGGCTCGATTCCCAGGTGGATCGGTCCGGGTCCTTTCTGTATACTGTTTGCATGTTCTCCCCAAGTCTTTGTGGGTTTCCTCCAAGAGCTCTGGCTTCCTCCCCCAGTCCAAAGACATGCAGGTTAGGTGAATTGGAAATGCACACTTGTCCATGACTGTGTTTGACATAAAAAAAAAAACCTTGAAATGATTAATCTTGTGTAAGCAGTAACTACCTGTCCTGTCATGAATGTAACCAAAGTGTGTCAAATATGATGTTAAAATCCTAATAAATAAATAAAATAAGCGTCCACCCTAAAGCTGGATGGTGTCTGTAATTTACAGTCTGTAATAAATAGTATTTATTTATTTATCAAAAGGTGAAGGCTGCCCAATGTTCCAAAGGCTTACAACACAATAATTCTGGCTTTGTAGGGGGAACTATAGGAGAGAAGCAAGGTTGTAGGTAGAATTAAACCAATCATCATTGGAGGGGAGTTGGGGGCATATTACCTGTCAATCATGCTTGCTTCAGCAAAAGCTGGCCAGTATGTGTGTAAAGGGCATGGCTGTATAGGGCTCTGAAGTGAGACTGAATTTGGTTGGCTGTTGGCTGCCGAAAATAATAATAAAAAAAAATTATAAAACTTAAATACTAATTAAATTGCTTTTTTTTGCTTGCTGGCTTTGTTCAGGTGGATGATCTGTGTTGGGTCTGACAAAATGTTCACAGCATAAAATGTGTCAGCTAGTCTGAAAATGTATCAGATATGACTATAATCACAATACTAATTATAATTTTTCTTGAATCTTGCGAAGTGTATTTTTTTCTTCCAAATCTTCGATCAGATCTCTAGTTTCTGTGTTGATATCTGAAATCTGTTTTTATTTCTGAAATCTATTAACAGAGGACTGATGTGAATGGGTGAAGTGGTGTTTCCTGTCTTGTACTCTCCCCCTCTTCATTACGTTCTGTTTTTTCCATCTCCTCCATTTGCTGGTGCATTAAACAGCTTCATCTTTCTGCTCGTGGTGTATTGTTCCGAGTTCCAAATGCTTGTGTTGCAGTGAATTATTGATATCAGGTTTTGATACACATATGCCAAATCGATGCATTTTGAAGGGGTAATGTATCTGAGGCTTGGAACGTATACGGGTTAACCGCGAGAACCAGTGCTTTTTTAAACCTTGTTTGTCAGACTGCTTTTTTAGAATGCATCCTCCTGACCCCAATATTTAGGTTTTATTTACCACATTGTTGGCGCTATATATATATATATATATATATATATATATATATATATATATGTATATATATATATATATATATATATATATATATGTATATACAGGTCCTTCTCAAAAAATTAGCATATTGTGATAAAGTTCATTATTTTCCATAATGTAATGATAAAAATTAAACTTTCATATATTTTAGATTCATTGCACACCAACTGAAATATTTCAGGTCTTTTATTGTTTTAATACTGATGATTTTGGCATACAGCTCATGAAAACCCAAAATTCCTATCTCAAAAAATTAGCATATTTCATCCGACCAATAAAAGAAAAGTGTTTTTAATACAAAAAAAGTCAACCTTCAAATAATTATGTTCAGTTATGCACTCAATACTTGGTCGGGAATCCTTTTGCAGAAATGACTGCTTCAATGCGGCGTGGCATGGAGGCAATCAGCCTGTGGCACTGCTGAGGTGTTATGGAGGCCCAGGATGCTTCGATAGCGGCCTTAAGCTCATCCAGAGTGTTGGGTCTTGTGTCTCTCAACTTTCTCTTCACAATATCCCACAGATTCTCTATGGGGTTCAGGTCAGGAGAGTTGGCAGGTCAATTGAGCACAGTAATACCATGGTCAGTAAACCATTCACCAGTGGTTTTGGCACTGTGAGCAGGTGCCAGGTCGTGCTGAAAAATGAAATCTTCATCTCCATAAAGCTTTTCAGCAGATGGAAGCATGAAGTGCTCCAAAATCTCCTGATAGTTAGCTGCATTGACCCTGCCCTTGATAAAACACAGTGGACCAACACCAGCAGCTGACATGGCACCCCAGACCATCACTGACTGTAGGTACTTGACACTGGACTTCAGGCATTTTGGCATTTCCTTCTCCCCAGTCTTCCTCCAGACTCTGGCACCTTGATTTCCGAATGACATGCAAAATTTGCTTTCATCCGAAAACAGTACTTTGGACCACTGAGCAACAGTCCAGTGCTGCTTCTCTGGTTCAAAAGTGGCTTGACCTGGGGAATGCGGCACCTCTAGCCCATTTCCTGCACACGCCTGTGCACGGTGGCTCTGGATGTTTCTACTCCAGACTCAGTCCACTGCTTCCGCAGGTCCCCCAAGGTCTGGAATCGGCCCTTCTCCACAATCTTCCTCAGGGTCCGGTCACCTCTTCTCGTTGTGCAGCGTTTTCTGCCACACTTTTTCCTTCCCACAGACTTCCCACTGAGGTGCCTTGATACAGCACTCTGGGAACAGCCTATTCGTTCAGAAATTTCTTTCTGTGTCTTACCCTCTTGCTTGAGGGTGTCAATGATGGCCTTCTGGACAGCAGTCAGGTCGGCAGTCTTACCCATGATTGCAGTTTTGAGTAATGAACATGGCTGGGAGTTTTTAAAAGCCTCAGGAATCTTTTGCAGGTGTTTAGAGTTAATTCGTTGATTCAGATGATTAGGTTAATAGCTCGTTTAGAGAACCTTTTCATGATATGCTAATTTTTTGAGATAGGAATTTTGGGTTTTCATGAGCTGTATGCCAAAATCATCAGTATTAAAACAATAAAAGACCTGAAATATTTCAGTTGGTGTGCAATGAATCTAAAATATATGAAAGTTTAATTTTTATCATTACATTATGGAAAATAATGAACTTTATCACAATATGCTAATTTTTTGAGAAGGACCTGTATATATATATATATATATATATATATATATATATATATACAGTGTATCACAAAAGTGAGTACACCCCTCACATTTCTGCAGATATTTAAGTATATCTTTTCATGGGACAACACTGACAAAATGACACTTTGACACAATGAAAAGTAGTCTGTGTGCAGCTTATATAACAGTGTAAATTTATTCTTCCCTCAAAATAACTCAATATACAGCCATTAATGTCTAAACCACCGCCAACAAAAGTGAGTACACCCCTAAGAGACTACACCCCTAAATGTCCAAATTGAGCACTGCTTGTCATTTTCCCTCCAAAATGTCATGTGATTTGTTAGTGTTACTAGGTCTCAGGTGTGCATAGGGAGCAGGTGTGTTCAAATTAGTAGTACAGCTCTCACACTCTCTCATACTGGTCACTGAAAGTTCCAACATGGCACCTCATGGCAAAGAACTCTCTGAGGATCTTAAAAGACGAATTGTTGCGCTACATGAAGATGGCCAAGGCTACAAGAAGATTGCCAACACCCTGAAACTGAGCTGCAGCACAGTGGCCAAGATCATCCAGCGTTTTAAAAGAGCAGGGTCCACTCAGAACAGACCTCGCGTTGGTCGTCCAAAAAAGCTGAGTGCACGTGCTCAGCGTCACATCCAACTGCTGTCTTTGAAAGATAGGCGCAGGAGTGCTGTCAGCATTGCTGCAGAGATTGAAAAGGTGGGGGGTCAGCCTGTCAGTGCTCAGACCATACGCCGCACACTACATCAAATTGGTCTGCATGGCTGTCACCCCAGAAGGAAGCTTCTTCTGAAGTCTCTACACAAGAAAGCCCTCAAACAGTTTGCTGAAGACATGTCAACAAAGGACATGGATTACTGGAACCATGTCCTATGGTCTGATGAGACCAAGATTAATTTGTTTGGTTCAGATGGTCTCAAGCATGTGTGGCAGCAATCAGGTGAGGAGTACAAAGATAAGTGTGTCATGCCTACAGTCAAGCATGGTGGTGGGAATGCCATGGTCTGGGGCTGCATGAGTGCAGCAGGTGTTGGGGAGTTACATTTCATTGAGGGACACATGAACTCCAATATGTATTGTGAAATACTGAAGCAGAGCATGATCCCCACCCTCCGGAAACTGGGTCGCAGGGCAGTGTTCCAGCATGATAATGACCCCAAACACACCTCTAAGACGACCACTGCTTTATTGAAGAGGCTGAGGGTAAAGGTGATGGACTGGCCAAGCATGTCTCCAGACCTAAACCCAATAGAACATCTTTGGGGCATCCTCAAGCGGAAGGTGGAGGAGCGCAAAGTCTCGAATATCCGCCAGCTCCGTGATGTCGTCATGGAGGAGTGGAAAAGCATTCCAGTGGCAACCTGTGAAGCTCTGGTACACTCCATGCCCAGGAGAGTTAAGGCAGTTCTGGGAAATAATGGTGGCCACACAAAATATTGACACTTAAGGAACTTTCACTAAGGGGTGTACTCACTTTTGTTGCCGGTGGTTTAGACATTAATGGCTGTATATTGAGTTATTTTGAGGGAAGAATAAATTTACACTGTTATATAAGCTGCACACAGACTACTTTTCATTGTGTCAAAGTGTCATTTTGTCAGTGTTGTCCCATGAAAAGATATACTTAAATATCTGCAGAAATGTGAGGGGTGTACTCACTTTTGTGATACACTGTATATATATATATATATGTGTGTGTGTGTATGAGAGAACAGTAAAAGTAGAGATTGCTTGTATGCTGATATCAGGCTATATTTACTCCCTCATTAATAAATCATCAGACTGAACCAATCAGACACAAGCACTGCACTAAAATTCTTCATTACATGGTGTGTGTGGTGTGGAAGGGTACACCACAAAACCCCTAAGACTGTATAGGATACAACAAAGACTGGGCTTTGGTAATTCTATTCACATTAAGTCTTCTATATGTCAGTGTTTTGTTTCCATTAAGCACACACACACACATGACACGTTCTTGGGTCATATATTGTATAGTGTCTTTAAAAGAAGTATTCAGCCCCCAGGACACCATCTTACCTTGAGAGATCATCTTTATACGTACTTTTTTTAAATATGTGTACATACGAAGGCGATTCAAAAAGTTTCCGCACTTTTTAAACTCTATTTATTAAGAATTTCAAAAACAAATGACATCACTTTTCTACATAGTCACCTTCTGATGCATTTTTCCCAGCGTCGTACCAACTTTTTAATGGCATCAGCAAAAAAATGTTTTTGGTTGAGCACATAGTCACTAATGCATCGCTGCTTTCACATCATCATCACATGAACATTTTCTTCCCCATAGAGCTTCTTTGAGCAGTCCAAAAAGGTGGAAATCAGATGGTGCTAAATCCGGACTATAAGTTCTTTCTCAATCTCCCAGACACGCCCAATTACTACTCCTCCCACCCTCATTGTTTCCAATGAAAATGTAAAAGTGCAGAAACTTTTTGAAGACCCCTCGTATTTAATTACTCCAGTATTGCTTTGAGGGTGGCTCGGTGGGTAGCACTGTCACCTCACAGCAAGAAGGTTCTGGGCTCGATCCCCAGGCATGTTCTCCCCGTGTCTGCGTGGGTTTCCTTCGGGAGCTCCGGTATCCTCCCACAGTCCAAAAACATGCAGTCAGGTTAATTGGAGACACTGAATTGCCCTATAGGTGAATGGGTGTGTGTAGGTGTGTGTGTGTGTGTGTCTGCCCTGCGATGGACTGGCTCCCTGTCCAGGGTGTTACTGTGTGCCCTGCGCCCATTGATAGGCTCCAGCACCCCTCAGCGACCCTAATTGGATAAGCGGTTAAGAAGGTGGGTGTGTGAGTGAGTGAGTATTGCTTTGTCAGTAGACAGTTGGTCAGTGGGCTTAAAACTCCCTCCCAGTTTTAAGCTTTCTGATAGGTTGAAGCCAAATATTACTTGAGATCTCTTCTCTTGAGGTCACTCCTGACCAGACTGACAGTCCCTACTGCTTTCCAAATTTTGTGAATTATTTTATCACTAGCTTTTTTTCACAGTCCTTCCATGAATGCTCTATTGTTGTTGTAACACTTTGCTTCCCGGAGCCTTCACCATATGGCTAGACCTCATAAAGAGAGCCTATTTATCCTGATCCACAGAAGTCTCTCACAGGTCTTCACTGTCAACACTTTGAGTTGATATGGTAATGTGTTGAACAAGAGTAAAGCTAATTACACAGAACAAAATCACATATTATTACTTACTATATTTAAAATGTGCCATCTGGGACTGAAATCTGAAAATAATGTGAAAGACTAAATACTTTTTCATGCCGCTATATTTACGGCAGCGACTCGAGCCATGATTTCCATACAAATTAGAGATGGATTGAGATTAGCCTAGTTTTGCAAAGATGAAAATCAATCCTGAGAATCCCTCCCTTCCTCCGTCCACGCTCGCCGTCCTCCTTCATTCTCTAGATGCACTGAGCCGTGCGGAGAAAAATGTAGCACTGGCATCTTAGGAAGAAAAAAAAAAAATCCGGCCACATTCAGCGAACGATTAATTAGCATGCTGTGAAAGTGTGTTCCTCCGTGCTTAATTCTGAAGACATTTGTTGAACTGCATCTATTATGTATGGCAATTCTGGAAATTCAAGTCACTCTGTTGAATTATTTAGTGAGTTGTATAGTGCCATAATCTGGCTTGTGCTAGTCAGCTGGGGTTTGAGCATGGGCGCAAATCGGCAGGTTATTATTAACTCATAACCTGATACGTTTTGGCTCTGCGCTGTATCGCCGCTCAAATGAGGGAATCAATCATAAGCTGGTGGTTATGCTCAAGGAGCTGCAGTAGACAGAAGATTAAAGTAGCATAAAATAGCCATACTTGCTTGAGTGAAAGATAACTTTCAGTATAATGACTCTTAGTAGCAGAATATTATTATTATTATAATTATTGAGGCACTTGGATGGCACAGATAGTCTGTGGTTCAAATCAGTTGGTCAGGCATCTGCACAGACACAGTTAGCTAATGTCAGTCATGAGGGACCAAAACAGTCCAGCCGAAGGACTATGGGTATCCATTTTTTATTTTGTTGGTTGGGCAGCTGAGGGGGGCATCGCCAAAACAGCCCAGCCAGTGGGAGGTGCACTTGTCAGTGCGCTCTCAGTACCGGTTCCAAGCCAGGATAACAATAGGGGGTTGCATCAGGAAGGGCATCCAGCATAAAAACTGTCAAATCTGGTATGAGACCATAATATCATTATTATTATATTGGGGCACTTGGATGGCGCACTGGAAAAGTACGCTAGCCTGCTGCCACTGACATCTGGCGATCCGTGGTTTGAATCGGTTTGTCAGGCGTCTGCACAGACACAGTTAGCTAATGTCCAAGGGAGGGATGGCCAAAACAGCCCAGCCAGTGGGAGGTGCACTTGTCAGTGCGCTCTCAGTACCGGTTCCAAGCCAGGATAACAATAGGGGGTTGCATCAGGAAGGGCTTCCAGCATAAAAACTGCCAAATCTGGTATGAGACCATAATATAATTATTATTATATTGGGGCACTTGGATGGCGCACTGGAAAAGTACGCTAGCCCTCTGCCACTGACATATGGGCACCTGTGGTTTAAATCGGTTGGTCAGGCAGCTGCACGGACACAGTTAGCTAATGTCCGAGGGGGGATGGAAACAGTCCAGCCAGTGGGGTGTACTTGTCAGTGCGCTCTTAGTACTGGTCCCAAGCCCGGATAAAAAACTGTGCCAAATCTGGTATGAGACCATATTATTATTATTATTATTGTTATTATTATTGGGGCACTTGGGTGGCACACTGGTAAAGTACACTAGCCCGCTGCCACTGACATCTGGCGATCTGTGGTTTAAATCGGTTGGTCAGGCAGCTGCACGGACACAGTTAGCTAATGTCCGAGGGGGGGATGGAAACAGTCCAGCCACTTGTCAGTGCGCTCTTAGTACTGGTCCCAAGCCCAGATAAAAATAGGACGGTTGTGTCAGGAAGGGCTTCCAGCAAAACTGTGCCAGATCTGTCTGTCATATCTGAACAGCAACACAAAATAAGCTAGGTACAAGATACACAATCAACTTAAAGAAAGGAAATAATCACCAATATTTGATGTACATTTGTGTGTGTGTATGTGGGTGTGAGAGAAAGACTTTGTTTTTATTAAGTGGGGATACAAAGACGTAGCTCTAGGGGTTGAATCTTGTTATTGTGTATCATTAGTTATTTTAGCCTGTGATTTATTGCTGCAGAAAGGTAATGAAGGGTGTCCAGATTGTGTTCAATTTGGTTTTCGGTAGAAGAATTAGAACTTCTGATAGTACAGTATAACTTTTTATTGATATATAGCCCATTTTCAGTGGGTGACGCTGATGGAGTTTCTGGATTTCTAGTTTATAGGGACAGTTTTCTTGGCTGTGGTCGGTGCTATCAGAAGTGCTCATGTGGTTTCTTTTCCTAAATTAATATCTGTTATGTCTCCTGGCTGGCAGAGTGATGAGGATAGTGCTATAGAGGTAGACAGCGAGATAGATAATTGATCATTGCTTGCCAAAGTAATTTAACAGGAGTGCAGGACTATAATGTATGGGTGTAATGGTCCGAGGTGTTTTGTGTCCAGTGTGTACAGATGTCAGTACTGCTGAATGTCATTTTATATCTGTGATGTTTAGTGTAGTGTATACGGTACATGATTTTATATTGTATTAGTGTCAGACTAGTGCTGGAGCTTATGTAAAAAATTTTTTTGCATATTTGTGTCCAGGTGTTATAGATAAGAAATAATGTCGAATCAGATATTAAACTTTAAATGATTTTACTAGCTCCACTTACCATATAGAAGCACTTTGTAGTTCTACAATTACTGACTGTAGTCCATCTGTTTCTCTGAATGCTTTGTAGCCCCCTTTCATGCTGTTCTTCAATGGTCAGGACTCTCCCAGGACCTCTACGGAGTAGGTATTATGTGGGTGGTGGATCATTCTCAGCACTGCAGTGACACTGACATGGTGGTGGTGTGTTAGTGTGTGTTGTGCTGGTATGAGTGGATCAGACACAGCAGCGCTGCTGGAGTTTTTAAATACCGTGTCCACTTACTGTCCACTCTATTAGACACTCCTACCTAGTTGGTCCACCTTGTAGATGTAGAAGTCGGAGACGATCGCTCATCTGTTGCTGCTGTTTGAGCTGGTCATCTAGACCTTCATCAGTGGTCACAGGACGCTCATGTCCACTCATACCAGCACAACACATACTAACACATCACCACCATGTCAGTGTTAATGCAGTGCTGAGAATGATCCACCACCCTGATAATACATGCTCTGTGGTGGTCCTGTGGGACTCCTGACCATTGAAGAACAGAGTGAAAGCAGGCTAAAAAATATGTAAAATGTAAAGAAACAGATGGACTACAGTCAATAATTGTAGAATTACAAAGTGGAGCTGATTAAATGGACAGTGAGTGTAGAAACAAGGAGGTGGTTATAATGTTATGCCTGATCTGTGTATATTCTTTGGCAAGTGGCTAGAAGCAAAATAAGTCGATACAGGATTCTGTTACAGAAAAAAAGAGTTGTTTGCCTGAAGATGGGCACATCGCACCACCCTGACATTGATTATTTTATATCATTTTACTTCTTATTGTGCTTTATTCCTATACAAAATCCTAAATATTTGCAAAAGCATCAAGTTCCATGAGTAGATGAGCTTAATCTATTGCCATCATTAGATTTATTGGTATAACAGAGTGGTTAAAAGTTACATATCGCAGCTTTAATGTATTTGCATTATTGGGCAAAAAGGCAAGTGCTGTATAATATTGCATTGGATTAAAGTATTATGTTTTTTTTTTATATCCATTAAAAGTCTGAACATAATCTAAATGACCCCAGAACAAGGGCATTTTCAATCTACATAGAACTGTGTGCAGACTAGCATTGCTAATGCTGTATAATGTTGTAGTTTGTGTGCGTATCTGTCTGCAAGGCACCAAACAAAATAATACTGCTTAGCCAGCGTTGCGTGTTTGGGATATTTAATAACTTAAGCGGGTAGCAGAAGCTATTAGAGTACTTTAAATGGGAGTGAGATGTTCCAGCATGATACAACACCATAACCTCTGACCCTTGGGGCAGAAAACAACATGTGCTTAATTTTTCTGGAAGATAACAGACATCGCTGGCTGTTTTTTCTTCTTCTTCATCATTTATGGTACTTTGTATTTTTTTAAATGCTTTCACTGATTCTTTAGGGCGCGTCAAACAGGCGACGCAGGATTTATGATGTGGCGCTTACTTTTCTCTCTTTCATCTCCAGGCTTAAAATTGTTTTCCAGCGAGCGGGTTGTTTTTCACGGGCTTTTGAGATTTCGTGTTTCTCTATCGATCTTACAGTAAACAGCGCTTTTCTTCTCCCCTCGAACAACGGCAGGTGTTTGGGGAAGCAAGCCGCTGTTAGTCCTCGTCAATATTTGCTCAGGTTGCCCCGCTTAGCAATACAACCTTTGCAGTTCAGGTTAGCATGCCGTCGCTGAAAGGGATTGGTATCTGACTTGCTGTAGATCATATGGCAGTTTGTGTTGACAGGGCAAAGACGTGAAGTACTTGTAAATCTGTTTGCTTTATTTTGAAATGACAAATAACGGAAATTAGGATTTCTTTCCACCTTCCAAAGATACACAGGAATGTGGAGCAGGGAGTAAAAATACAAATGCTTCTTTCACTAATTGGTAGTCATGTAAAAAAGGGCAGCTTCAAAGAAGAGGCAGGGTATTTGCATCATTAAAAAGACCCTACGTGACCTTTGTGGAATGGTAATAAGGTCAACAGGAGTTTCACTATTATTGAAAAACATTCAGTCATGGTGAATGATAAAGTTGAATCAGTCTAGCATTTGGCTAGCATTATATGTACTATTTTAATTTATTTTTCTATTTTGCACTTGCATCCTTCACCTTATGCTGGTCCATGAGGGTTGCAAACTAGCACACATCTACTCTTGCATGTGCACAATGTTTGGCTGTTAATTGCTTCTTTCTTTTCTCAGACAGTTGTGTCTGTAGAGCGTCTGACGAGCACTTTACCCCTACTGACTGTTGAACTTAGAGTTGGGTGGCTGGTTTGATTTGTTATTGTTCTTATTGTTGTTATTGTTGTTGTTTGTTTTTAAAAAATCACAGGTTTAATGAATTTTTAAAGAAAAGTGCCACATTTTACGTCAGTCATTAAATTACACTCATAAATGTAATGATAGAATAAATAGAAGCTACAATACACAGCACAGTTACCTTAACGGTTGAATGTAAACCTAGAACGTCCAGCGGCAGTCTTAAAGACGAAAATTCTTGTCCGTGTTTTCACACCCCCCTCCGCGTCCATAGAATTGTTTGGGAGTTTTCCAAGCTCAGTTACCCGAGTTGTGTTTTCAGCTGCTTTACACCATCTTGGACATTTGGACTAACTGATTGCTAACCGAATTGTCGTAGGATTGCTAGGACCGCCTTAAAGTGCAAATTACCCAGTAAACCTGAGGCACTTGGACTCTACCTTCAACTTTAAATTTTACAGCAAATTGCATATTACACTGGAAAAGGCTCATTTCACGTTACGTGATTTTCATGGCTGTGAATCAGGTAGCTATAACTTAGTTATAACTAACGTAACTTAATAACTAAAGCTGCAGTATGTTGCTTCATGCTGTTTATAGAGGAAATGCTTTCAAGCAGTATGCTTGTGCTGCCTCTAGTCTCCTAAATCAGAATCAAAATCACTTTATTTCGCCTAGTGTTACACATACATGGAATTTGTGTTGTTGAGAGCACACATACTGACACATATGACACGTAACATACTGAGCAGACCAGACAGCACACAGACTGTTAACAAGCATTTAACTGGGAAAAAAAATGAACAGAATTAGAATAGAGCATAAAGAATGATAAGAGTCAAAGAGCGCAGCTAAGAAATGAGTGCATAATATTATAACTAATATATACAGAACATTGCAGAATGATCTGAATAAAGCAGAAATTTAACATCTCTACAATTGTGCAGCCTGAAATATTAAAAAACCTGAAATAATAATGCAAATGTCAGTGTCAGGTCGAATTTGGCAGAAGTATTACCCCAGACTGACAGAAGAAACTTTTTTGATTGACCAGCCTTTTGACTTGACCTGACTTCTCTTGATTTGATGAATCTGTATGGAGGAGCTGTAGCGCTGTGCTGTTCTGCAAGTTGATTAAAAAAATGTACTTCTACCACAAACCTCTGTATCTCCGAAAGGCCTTCTTTGGCTATTTTTACTATAGTATCAGTGTAACAAATATTGGGCTATGACAAGACACACACACGGAGATGTTTAAACAAAGAGTTTAATAATAACAAAACACACAAGATAGGTTGCACAAGACATACTAACACAAAACCTAAGCTAAATGCTATTCTAAATGCTACCGCTAATCTAAACATAAATATACAATGCTAAAGCTAACTAAATGCTACGCTAACGCTAATCTAAACACACATGAACCTAAACCCTAAGCTAAGCTCACACAGGCTAACAAAGAACATTGACTGACTAACACAAAACATGAACAAGACTAATTAGACTTCTAAGCATGACTGTGAGTAGGGCTGGGTGATATGGATCAAAAATAATATCTCGATATTTTTTCGCTGAACGGCGATATACGATATATATCTCGATATTTTTTTATCCCATAAGGTAATAACAAAAAGACACTTCTGAGACAAAGCTACATGTTCCAGATTTTTTACAGGCACTTTTATTAAAATTCATACTGGGGAAGCTTCACACAAGAACTATTTTTACTTAAAAAAAAAAAAAAGAGCTATTCTACGAAAAAGAAAGTTCCCTCAACGTTCCCCCACGAACGTTCCCCCAATGTTTCCCCACGAACGTTCCCTCAACGTTCCCCCATGAACGTTCCCCCAATGTTTCCCCACGAACGTTCCCTCAACGTTCCCCCACGAACGTTCCCCCAAAGTTTCCCCACGAACGTTCCCCCAACGTTCCCCCAACGTTCCCCCCCGAACGTTCCCCCAACGTTTCCCTCCGAACATTCCCCCAACGTTTCCCCCCGAACGTTCCCCCAACGTTCCCCCCCGAACGTTCCCCCAACGTTCCCCCAACGTTTCCCTCCGAACATTCCCCCGTTTCCCCCCGAACGTTCCCCCAACGTTCCCCCCCGAACGTTCCCCCAACGTTTCCCTCCGAACGTTCCCCCCGAACGTTTCCCCAACGTTCCCCCACGAACGTTCCCCCAACGTTCCCCCACGAACGTTCCCTCAACGTTCCCCCACGAACGTTTCCCCAACGTTCCCCCACGAACGTTTCCTCAACGTTCCCCCTCAACGTTTCCTCAAGAATGTTAAGTGCACTATAGGGCGCAGGGAGTGAGTGTGTAGGGAAGGTGTCGGAATGTATCGTTTTCGTCTGTGCTCGTGTTCTTCTGTTGTTTTGCACTGAGCTTGTGTGACATTAAATATAGCGTTCTTGTTAAACCCCGCTCACATGTTTGGACTTCATACATTATTATGTATATGTCGCCACAACATTTACATTAATATTTTTTTACCGTATAGAACTCAGTTCTGTAATACAGGCAGAACTAATCGTTAATGTTACTGTGTAACTATTACAACATTTCATGCATTTTAATCAGCGTTCTGCTTTATGCACTTTATTATTATTTAACAGCTTTGTTTGTTGTTTAATTGCTGTTTGCTCCTTGTTTACTGCAGAGTTAGTTCATGCAATTTTATTAATTTTTGGTTGTTTATTGGCCATGAACCAGAAATACTATAATAGAACATAAATAAATAAATGACGTCTCGGACGTCGGGCGATCATCCAGTATAAACTAACACGACCACGTACAACATCCAGTACAGAAATCACTCCCCATTATGTTTTTTACAGATATAGCAAATATCTATATATGCACATCACATATACAAACACAAGAGTCAGAACAACAGGAGATGCACCATTACGTTATTATTACTGTTTATAACACTTGTGCTTGATTTACACTGTTTATATATGAAGTAAATACGTGCATGTCAGCGCGTGCATGCGCTTGTATGTATTTCCGTTCTCCAATATTGGTTTTTGAAACGAATAACGACTCGTTTTCTTGTTTTTAAACTTTGGTATTTGAAGTGAAAAATTGAATGACCAAAGGTACACGAAGCTGGAACCTTTTGTCTGGACTTGTTTTCGGCATTCTCTACAGAATACATTATTCTGCTGCTCATCTGACACTTTGAATCCGAATCTCCAAATAATTGAGCCATTATTATTCTTTTTACTAAGCAGCTCCTCCACCGTCTCCATGTTATCATGGGAGTTTTACTTACAGAAATGTGTTCTGAGGGCGGAAAGGATTGGCGGTGGGGAGGGGCGAGTTGTGTTCAGTGAGGGAGAGAGGCGGGGCGAGTTGTGTTCAGTGAGGGAGAGAGGCGGGGCGAGTTGTGTTCTGTGAGGGAGAGAGGCGGGGCGAGTTGTGTTCAGTGAGGGAGAGAGGCGGGGCGAGTTGTGTTCAGTGAGGGAGAGAGGCGGGGCGAGTTGTGTTCAGTGAGGGAGAGAGGCGGGGCGAGTTGTGTTCAGTGAGGGAGAGAGGCGGGGCGAGTTGTGTTCAGTGAGGGAGAGAGGCGGGGCGAGTTGTGTTCAGTGAGGGAGAGAGGCGGGGCGAGTTGTGTTCAGTGAGGGAGAGAGGCGGGGCGAGTTGTGTTCGGTGAGGGAGAGAGGCGGGGCGAGTTGTGTTCAGTGAGGGAGAGAGGCGGGGCAGGTGAACATGCGCAGAGACTAACTGGGAGAAGAGAAAGACGAACTGTCGGATCTAATTGGAACGCAACATCTATATCGATATAGACAATATTGTCTTATCTTACAT
Organism: Trichomycterus rosablanca; assembly: GCF_030014385.1. NCBI lineage: Eukaryota > Metazoa > Chordata > Actinopteri > Siluriformes > Trichomycteridae > Trichomycterus > Trichomycterus rosablanca. The sequence goes on from NC_086004.1 coordinate 24,571,907, forward strand.
CGCGTACGAAAATATATCGATATTTTATCAAATCTCGATATATCGCCCAGCCCTAACTGTGAGCAAACAAACCAAAGCAAAACTAACAAAAGTCTGAAAAAAACATTCTTAAATGCCTTCAGCTTATCCCCTCAGACAAGGTGCAGCTATGACTAATTAGCAGGTGACCAATCTCAAAAGGAGCCTTCGGCTCAAGACAGAGTGCTCGTGGCAAATAAACAAACTGTGCATGCTCTGGGAGCACAGAGGGGCTGGGCTCATGACAATCCAATAGGTATTGTTTGTTGACATTGCTGTAAATTTTCCCAGCATTCATAAGTTCTGATGAATACAGCATGTTTGCAGATACTATGTGTCCTTTGTAATGAAACATTCTCTCAGCTATTGTTCTGACGTTATTTACTTTACAGATTTCTGAACATCGGCTGCTTGATGTTTAACATGTCAAATATTGACCCTCGAGTCATGTTACAAGTCAACACGCTTAATAATTACACGCTTTACAGCTGATGGATTGATGTAGGAAAGAACAAATCTCTAGAAAGTAGAACAGCGACTCTTATTATTGCATTCTGAAGTCAGTACACCCCCCAAAAATAAATAAATAAATAAATAGAATACAGCATGGTGAATTGCAGGAGAAAGTTAAGTTTGTTCAAGTTTAATTGAACTATTACTTTAATGGTTTGCTGTACAAACAGCTGGAAGTGTCCTGAGTAATAAATGAACGGCATTTTTGGCACATCCTGCTGTGACCCCAAAACACACAAAGCAGGGTTTTTTTGTGATGCACTTTGCCTTGAGGGAATAAATAGTGGCAGGATGCCGCTGTGCCTCCATCGTCTGGGTGGGAATGTTCGAGATTGTTCAGCCACCAGCCGCGTTTTCAAGCACCGTCTCGCTTTTTTATTATCACCAAATTATGTTAGCGACCCAGTGGGGCACCACAAACCCTCAAGGGCCCTTGGGAAGCTTCCCATGGGCCTCCTTGTGCTTAATTGTCTGAGTGGCAGAATCCACTCCCAGCCTTTGTTTATTTGATTTAATTTTAGATGCCTGAAGTTCCACTTAAAATATGAGCATTTAAAATATGAAGTAGATTTATTGAGATTAAGGTGGATCATGCATTTTAATTTAGACATAAAAAAGGTTGAGGAGGGAGGGGGCTGTCCTATTCCAATGTCATGCCGAGTGGAACCTGCTTTGTTGAGAGCTGGCAGTCGCCCAAATTGTAACTCTTATAAGTGCCCTCAGGTAAGTGCCGGTGCTGGGGAACGAGGGGCTTTCTTGTGAGAAGCCCACAGAGAGATCCATTTTCACACTGAACTCATTTGCCTTGCAAAATAGTCCTAGCCTTTTCGTTTTTTATTTCTTTTTTTTTCTTCTCCACGTACTAATGAAACGTTTATTTGAGGAACTGTCATCGACTATTATTATCTAGCAGACGTTTTGAGACCTGCTGTCGCAAACTGTCTCTTTATACGCTGAATGTTGATATGAAACCGGTGAACTTGAGAATCCAAACCAAAATGCAGCACAAAATAATATGAAGTCTTTAATAGCGTCTTATTCAATAGCGTTTGCATGGATTTTACAAGTAATGTATCACTACTGTACTGTAGGGATTAAACACCAATCCTTCCGAACGATAATTCCTGGTGTTCATTTGTTTGAGTTCAGGTGACAGTAAAAAGCAGGTGACTTACATTATTTTTATATTTATCAAGCCATTAAATGACCTCCTGTGCTCTCTGGATAAGGACATTTCTATCCAGAAGACGACCTTATTGATCAGGATAGAAATGCTCTGCCATATTGATCAAGTGATCAATTATAATAACTTCATATTGATTTGCACTGGCCTTTTTCTATAAGGGGACAAGTGGACCTGAGCCATCCAATTTTATTGCACCCTTAGCATTACATATACAGTACGTTAAACCACTTCACTTTCTGGGTCAAGCATTGGGCTTTATCATTTTCTTCTATGGGCAGTGGTAGCTCAGTGGTTAAGGTACTGTACTAGTACTTAGAAGGTTGCTGGTTCAAGTTCCTACTGTTGGGCCTCTAAGCAAGGCTCATAACCCTTAATTTCTCAAATTGTGTTCATTCCAACAGACTCAGTTGACTGTTCCTGAGGGGAAAAGTCGACTACAATTTAATTCCCTCTGTACAATCTGGTCAAGGTGTCTGGACTACTGGCTGATTTACAGAGTGCACAGCTTGTCTTTGATACAGGTCTGGGATGAAAACAAGCTTTTGCCAATTGCACACCCTTCAGAGAGGGCATATCAGCCTTTTAGACAGCGCAAGAGTGTTAGAAAAGGAAATAGCTATGACTAGATTGGGAGGAAAATGGGAAAAATGTAGAAAAAAAATAAATAAAAAATAAAAGATAGCAATAGCCCATTTCTTATTACTAAAACTATGCCCAATTTGAGCATCTAAGCTTAATCAAATACTGACTTTAAATCCCGTTGGGAATTGACTCTGTCAGTCCAGATGTGGAACACAGCATGATTTACAGCTCAGGTGCTGTTTGCACTCATTTCTCTCCCACTGTTTTTAGATTGTTGAGTGGCAGGACGTAGAGTAATATGAACCCAGCGACTGCAGCCTTGTCTGTTACACACATCGGGCTTGTCAGCACTTGTGTTTTGTACACACTTTTATCTGTTTATGGTGAATCCTCCTCTCCCCCTTCCTTCAGTACTGCTTGTTGTAGCCACACCACAAAAAGACCAAACATAGCTTTGTTGTGAGCAAAGTTTCAGGGTGACATGAACGGTTAAACCACAGCCCAGAATGCTGACAGACAGAGTTTAGGTCTGCCAATAACGGCAGAATTGCATTTATTTACCGTATGTGGGAAGTTTGTACCAAAAACATGCATGTAGGTGTACTGGATACAGTTACTTACATGTGTGAGTGTGTGTGATGCCTTTTATTAAATTGACTCCCTGTCCAGGGTAAAGTCCTACTTTGTGCTTACTGCCTCCTTAAAACCCTGATAGGAACACACAAAGCATTTCATAGATGGGCAATATGGCAAAAATATTATGTCTCAATACTAATAGATGTTTTCATGATACATTATGCAATATGCACTGTGATATTTAGTCTAGCTGATTACTGTAAACCGCCAGACAACTTCACATTTGAGCCATGATGTGAAAATGTTTATTAAACAACATTGCAGAAGATTTATTGCTGTCTGACCAATATAGCTGCAGGGTTCTAGGTTCAGAGGGCATACTAGGCTGCATGTAGCCCAATGTAAATTCCTCCTAATTGATAATTAGTTTATTTATTATTATTTATAACTGCAGCTCTTGTGGGGTGTTCCCGGTATGCAGTGGTCAGTATCTATCAAAAGTGGTCCATGAAAGGAACAGTGGTAAACCGGTGACCATGGGCGGCCAAGGCTAACTGATGCACATGGTGAGCGAAGGCTTAATTTACATAAATTAAGTAATTAATTAATATGTAAATAGTCTGTTTAGTAAATAGTCTGTAATATGTAAATGTCCATGCAAAAGGGAGATTGGTTGCTTTAAATTGCTCCTAGGTGTGAGTGAGTTCATGTGTGATGCTTCATGGTTTGTTCATGGTGTATTTCCTCTTTGTGTCCCACAAGTTTTGGACCCACAGCCACCCTAATCAGGATGAAGCAGTCAGTAAAAAAAAAACGAATTTCTTTCTGTGTGTGATTAAAAAAATATAAATGCCATTACTTCCTAGCCCCGGAGAACGCTGGCATATCAGTAATAGACTGTCTGACGCGAAAGATTTCTGACTCCCTTTCAAAGTTAGATCCATCTCCGGGCCGGGTTGTATGATTGATCCAGAGAGGAAAGAGGTGTGTAGCTCGTTCCTTCTAAACCGAGATTTTTTTTTTTAACCAGATGGTTATTGCAGCCTCTGTTCTCTCTCTCGTTCTGTGTTCATGTCGTTTCGGATGAGCTGTGCGCTGGTTTGTATCTGTACCGACCCAGACCTGATACCCGATGATGAGATTATCTTGTCATCGGCCTGAGCTTGGTGCGCTCTCTCTCATCGATCCGTGTATGCTCTTCAGAAATGAAGTGCCACTCCAGAACACTGTTTCCTTTTTAACAATAAAGAATGAGACCGAGTGTTTAATCATAAACATGCGTGTCCTTGATCCTAACGCTTTTCCAGCACGTTTTGTTGAAATAATTATGAGAACGGTGGCCGTTTAGGAGCCACACAGGAGCGAATGTGTTCATAACAAACACCGTCCTGTAGAATCTAGGGGTCACATGCGGTCCGTCACTGCTAGCTAAAGGACGGGAGGAAAAGAAATTCTGAGGCTGGCTCGTTCTCGTTTGAACAGGAATTCCGCAGCGTCTTTAGATGGAAGGTCAAGCCGTTTATAGCTGCAGATTATGTGCAATTGTTTCTGCTGGGGTTTGCTGATTAATTCCATAGCCTGACTGACAGGCTCTCAGCCGGCTCACTTAAGAGAGCGACCACTGTTACTGTGGCACGTATTAGGACCGCAGTATTAAGCCGAATGCCTCTTTTCAAGAACTCACCGACTCTTGCACGCACTCAGAGACGTCAGAACAAACCCTCAGAGAGACCGAAATAGAAAAGTAGGCTTGAATTTTAATCTTGGGGACTGTAATCTTAGTGATGAAAATTTAATAGAAATGCTTAAGTGCTCTATCCACAGTAATATGTTAAATATTCTATTTTAAAATATATATAAATAAAAAAGTATTTAAAAAGGTCCACATACTACCTTACTAAATGACTGAAAATCAATCGGTAGTGCACTAGCATTATAGCATGAGATTTGGTTTGCTGTGCCACCCCTTTCGGTGGGTAGCACTGTCGCCTTACAGCAAGAAGGTTCTGGGTTTTATCCCCAGGCGGGGCGGTCCGGGTCATTTCTGTGTGGAGTTTGCATTTTCTCCCCGTGTCTGCGTGTGTTTCCTCCGGGAGTTTTGGTTTGCTCCCACAGTCCAAAAACATGCAGTCAGGTTAATTGGAGACACTGAATTGCCCTATAGGTGAATGGGTGTGTGTGTGTGTGTGTATGTGTGTCTGCCCTGTGATGGACTGTCCAGGGTGTTACTGAGTGCCTTGCGCCCATTGAAAAGCTGGAATAGGGATGTAGGTCCTTTTTGTATGAACTTTGCATGTTCTCCCCATGTCTGTGTGGGTTTCCTCCAGTTGCTTTGGTTTGCTCTCCCCAATTTACGAGCAGCCAATCTACTAGATAAAAGAAAATCTGAGTATGTAAGAGAACATGCTAAACTCATTACAGATTGAGCAGAGGCAGTGTTTTTGTCATCTGTTGATCGCAAAAGACTAGAAATGATTAAATGATTAAACTAAAGACTCAAGTCATTTAAATTAAATGATGTGAAACTAGATAAATAGCTGTATAATAAAACCTTATGAATTTTAATGACTATAATAAAAATATTTTATGGATGTAATAAAATATACACAGTATGTACATCTATGGAACTCTAATGTGTAGTGGGTAGTGATTGTGTCTCAAACTTACATTACTTTACCAAATAAAAAAAGGAAAAGAAAATGAAGCAGTTGTGAAACAATGAGTGAATGAATGATAATAATAATATGAATAATAATATAGAATGTAAAACAGCTGCTAAACTGAACTTTATTACAATTATAATAACAATATAGTTTACAATCTATCCTTTATTAAAACACTGCTTTTTAAGAGAGTGATGAGTCTATTTTGAAGTCCTAGTGGTTAAGCTGGTCTATATGTTTTTAAGAGGTGCCGCCTCTGGATTTTGAGTAAACACAAAGTAAACAGTGCTGTTTTAACTAGCATGTGAACGGATGAACCGATGAGGAATTTTGTGGTTAGAAACAGAATTATACACCCATTCCTTTTTTTCTATTGTGGTCTCAGATAGTGGACCTGTCTCATGGGTAGCTGGGAAGATTCTTACTACTGTCATTTCTAAATGTCACCCTAGTTTTCTTCAGCTGCATTAAAAGATATTTTTAGATTTTTTTAACTGGCTTTTCTTTTATTAGAAAATAACATCTGAACAATTTAATGTTAATAAAAAACACCCTTTATTTATTACTGGCCTTTTACTGGTATGTCACGTCCATGTGTTTTCCAACACATACACTTTAAGGCCAAAAGTATTTGGACACCTGACCATGGGGCTTGTTCGACATCCCATTTAAAAAACAAATGATGTTAAAATATAGTTCTGTCTATGTGATCATTTCTTTGAAGTATGTTTGTGGGAATTTGTGCCCATTCAGTCAAAAGACTATTTGTATGACTGGGCACTGTTGTTTCAGTTCATTTCACAGCTCTATGCAGCCCACTGGAGTTTCTTTTAAATCGAGCTTTTCTTCATGTCTTTAAAAAGTAAATGTTGAAACAGGAAAGGACCTTCCCTAAACTGTTTCTGCAAAGCTAGCAATGTATATAATTTCCTTTGTAGAATTGATTTATTACATCTGTTAGCACCTGTTAGAAGGGGTGTTCCAATATTTGTCACATTTGTAACACAAAAATGTCAAATTTTTATGATAAAACAACAGAAATGTAACATATGTAACAGATATATCATAAATATATAACATAACGATGTTGTTATACCAAAAGTGTTACATTTGTAGGACAAAAGTGTCACATTTACATTACATTCATAGCAAATTGCATTAAAGTGTTAAAACGTAATGCGATACATTGACAACAATACACAAAATTGTTACATTAGAACACTGGACTTCCCGGTGGTGCCAGATCCACTGTGACCATGACCAGAATGAGGCACTTTGTTTTTTATTCTGCCAAAAAAATTCAAATTTAGTTGTGTAATAGTCTGTGTAATGTGTAATGATCAAAATGTATTCTACTGTACATAAAACTACATTCATACCTGAAATCTGCTATATATCTGTTTTATGTAAATAAAAATTCTGATTTGTATTTCTCCTAATAGTTTGACATTGAATGCAACTGTGGGAGACTTCGTACATCTATAAGAGTTAAAATAGCCCTTATGAACGCTCTAAGTTGTTTGTTTTCGTTCTGTATCTTCAGTGTTTGGTTCATCACATGCTCGGTGTGTTCGTGATTAAATTCCAATCGGTCTCAGTTGGTTTTTCTCGCACAGTTGTGGTTAAATACGTGTCCAGGATCTGACCTTACTGATCCGCCCACCTCACACATTTGGACCCGCTAAAGTGGCGAGGCTGAGGAGCTTACACTGATCTAATAAGCCCTTAAATCCTGGCCAGGTGGTCCCTGACTTGATCTGACATCTTCTTTGCAGTCGGCACACATGTTTACTTAGACATGACATGGAAGCATACGGGTGGATTAAACGTTCTTTGACCTGTTGAAGACCCGTTTAAAATCCTGTAATCGCTGTTACCCTGCAGGCACAATCTCCAAAGCAACAGGGTTAACAGGCTTAATTGGAATTAGGCCAAATGGGCTGTTTGGAAACCTGTCGGTTTAGGAGACAGACGTAAGAACCTACCTAAACCTTCAATCTAGGCTTTTCTGCTTACTTTAGGGCCAGTAGGGTCATTCTCACATCTGGTCTACTCACATCTGTAAACATAATCAATTTTAGCTTGTTTGAGAGGGTGTTATTTTTGTTTTATTTTTTATTTTTGAATCATTACTGTCTGTTTGCATATAAAAATGAATTTAAGATTTTCATTTTCACACAGCATGGAACACACCCAAGCTTGCCTGAAATAGACAAAAGACCCTTTTCAGGCAGGGTCTCAGGAGGCAGAACAGAGGACAGTACCTGGAACCTCACCCCAGGATTGAAAACGGGTGAACATGGTCTCCAAATAAGCTCCCAAAATCCCATTCAAGTAAGAGTGTCAATAACTCTGGGACTGACAGTGTAATAATGGCCAGTAGTAATTAATCATGGATTACACGGGGGGTAAATTAGTAAAATTAGTACATTAGTAATTAGTACAAAATTAGTACAATGATGAGTAAAATGATGCTATAATAATTGATTTTTATTACAAACGAAATCCCTTTATCTTCCTTCCTTTTTTTCTTCCTTCCTTTCTACTACCCCCATTTCTTTCTGTCTTCCATACTTTGCCTCATCCTGCGTTATATATTTCTTTCTTTTTCCTTCCCTTCCCCTCCTAACCTTCCTTTGCTTGATTGGTTTCTTGCTTTTTACCTTTTTCTTGTCCATTCTGCCTCTCTCTCTCTCTCTCTCTCTCTCTCTTCTCCTTTTTATTGCTTCTCTAGACCCTGTCTTTGGTTCTCTGTAATAAAATGGTACGCCAGTGATGAGTCACATTGCTGTAACTGGCTGTTAAGAGTCCCGGCCAGAATTAGGAGTATTGATTTTGTGTACTTGCCATGTCATTTCCACCTCACAAAGTCTGCCTCTTTTTTTGTCGCTCTGTCTTTCTCTTTCACATCAATGAAGCTAGCTCACTGTAGTGGTACGTGTCCTACCCAGCTCCTCAGGGCTCAACCATTCTACAGAATATTCAGTTTGTGTGCAAAACCAGTATTCAGTGGGTTAAGTGTATGGGTAGGTGCTTTTGTATGTGTTGCTTTATTTGTCCTGACTGATATAACCCATTTAATTGGGTGGGCCTTGCTTTCTAATGCAGTCCATTGTTTGTTAGCCATGACAGGACTGATGGGAGGGCAGTGTAGGAGTAATAATACTAAAGGTCTTTTCAGAGAGACTAGGTTCATTGTGTGTGTGTGTGTGTGTGTATGTGTGTGTGTGTGTGTGTGTGTGTGCGCGTGTGTTGTTTAAGGGCATTATTAGTGCTCAGGGAACCTTGGCCTACTTCCACAGAGAATCTGTATGAAATCCAGAGGCTTTAACCCAGTCTGGATCCAGGAGAGAAATCTTAGTCTATTTCTGAATCAGCGTATCAATCATCAGTTCACACAGTTCAAGTTTGGCAGGAGTTGGAGTTCCAGCTTTCCTTTACTGTTTATAAGCTCTAGTACTTACTGCCATGCTTTGACCAGAAGTCAACAAATTTGTGATCATTGATAATAATAATAACAATAAAAATAACAATAATATTAACAATAACAATACTACTACTACTACTTATAATAATAATAATAATAATAATAGAATTAACAAAAAATGTTATAAAAATACAACTACTACTACTAATAATAATTTTAACAATAATACTACTACTTCTACTACTAATAATAATATTAATAATAATTGTAACAAAAATGTCTACTACTTCTACTTCTACTTCTTACGATAATAATAGTTATACCACAATAACACTACTTCTACCACTACTACTAATAATAATAATAATAAAAATTTTACAATACTACTATTACTACCACCTCTACTACTACTACTATTGCTACTATTACTACTACTACTAATAATAATAGTAGTTGTAACAATATTACTACTAATACTACAGTACCACTACTAATACTAATAATAATAATTTTAACAACACTACTACTACTACTAATAATAATAATAATAGTAGTAGTAACAATAATATTACTTCTGCTACTATTACTAACAATAATAATAATAGTAGTAGTAGTTGTAACAATAATATTACTTATACTACTACTACTAATACTACTTTTACTACTACTAATAACAATAATCTAAAAATGACTTTCATTATACTCAAGGACACTGTACAATATTATATATCGTCGTTGTCCTATGAAAAACACACTTTTCAGGAAAAGGAAAAAACTTTTTCCCCTGGCAGTAACGGTGCAAACAAACCACAGACGGATACAATTCAGCACGGAAATAAAAATATACTTTTATCAGGTCGTCAGTCCGTCGGTTTCATATGTAAAATGGACTTACGTGTTTTGTAGACAGCAAACAGGGACATACGCGGATTTCTTTTAGTGAATTCCAAAGAGCACGTCCAACTTCCTGCACAGCCTGTTGTGTGTTCTTTTAAATACTGCCGGTATGAATGCATGTTTTAGCACGAGCAGAGTCTAATATTACTATACTAGACTATACCTGATCAAAATTAGCACATTTAATCTAGCAGCCCATGGAGATACTCGTTAAAGTGATTGCGTGATTTTTCATCTTTTCATTGGTCATTTTGATATTTGCTGCTATGGACAGACAGATTTATACCCATAATTAACACATGTAAAAAAGTGAAAACTGCTAAAAGTGGAGGTACGTGTTTTTCATCAGACAGCGACGATATGATAGATGGTGAAAATTATTTAAAATCTTGCTTTGAGAAATGACAAAGTTGACAATCACAACTCCTCTATGTTTCCGAACACAGCCTGTAATGAATCCTTCTTTTGCACCTAGTCATGAAATCAAAAAGTATGTGGACTTGTATGTGAATGGGCACAAATTCACAAAGAAACCCTTCCCAGAAGAGTGGGTACTATTATAGCAACAAGAGAGACTTTTTTATCAGTGCTAATGGTTTTGGAATAAAATGTCTAACCAGCTCATGGTCTGGGGTCCACACCACACATTTTTGAAGGAGAGAAAAGTGATAAAACACAGTGATGAATAAGCATCTGTCCCAAGCATGAAATTCCAAATTTGTTTATATTACCAAAATATATATATATGAGCTGATCAATGAAATAACTGAAAATTCTTTACCAGAATTGCAATTGTATATTGAGGGCCGTTCTGAAGCGGTGTAACAGAAAGGAAGTACACAGTTAATTTTAGTTGCTTAAAATAAACAGCATTGAGCCTAATGCGCTGATGCTGCATTGTTAGAAATTAGTCTGCACTGTGTAGGGCTTTTATTCAGTTCTAAATAATGAAGATCAGATCTGTAGTGCGTCTCCATAATTAATCCAGATGAATGTGGCTCCCGACCACAAGCGTCTGGAGTCGCGCAGCATTTATTTCAGAGGAACCAATTCATTTTTCAAAACTTTTAACTCCAGTGCGACTGGGAGCAGGAAATGAATGGCCATGGCATTTAGTTCGTTAAGGCCAGACGATTGATTGGGTTGGTAGCCACAGGAAAACACGCAACTGGTTAATTAAATTTGATCACTTTGAAATGCACCGGAGAATCGGCCTGATCAATGCCATTGCGACTGAGTGGCTAATTTTCTTTCTTTGTATTTTACACTTACTCTCTCACTTTCTCTCTCTCTCCTTCTTATTGTCTATGTCTCTCACTCTTTGTATGTTGGTGTAAAGCATCCAACCCTCACAAATATTATTTTGAGTCAGCGTTGTGGGTAGCGTCCTACACTAATTTCTCTTCATGTTTGTAGCTCTAAAGTACATTTATTTATTAATTCATTGACTATTTTACCACTGCTGTTTTCTTACTAAGGGTTGCAGTGGGTCCAATTAATTGGGCAATAGGCAGGAAACATGCCAGACAGGTTGCCAGTTCATTACAATGCAGGGCAAACACACATAAACAAATTCACACACATACACACACTCATACCTAGGTGAACTTTTAGTATCTCCAATTAACCTGACTGCATGTCTTTGGACTGTGGGAGGAGTCCTGGTGGAAACCCACACAGACATTAGGGAGAACATGCAAACTCCACACAGAAAGGACCCAGACCGCTCCTCTTGGGAATCAAACCTGGGTCCTGCCTCATTGTTATGAAGTGACAGTGCTACCCATTAAGCCACAGTGCCGCCTACGTTTATTTAAATTTGATTTTTTTTTTTTTACAGAGACAGCAATAAAATGTGATACCAATTTATATACCATATCTAATCGGTGCCCCCTTACGTGTTTACTTCTCATCCCTTTAACTGCCCTCTTGTGATACTCTGGTGGAATGTGAGGAAGGCAGAAAGCTTCGCCTCACAGAGTCACCTTGTGGAAACGGGAGACGCTGAGTCTGAATACAAAGATGTCTCAGTGTCCGTTTAGCAGAGCTCCATGACAAGACGAAGAATTATAAAACACACACACACACTCGGGCTCCTATCCAAGTGATTTTCCAGATGCTACACTACCAAACAAAGCATTTGTGGACACCTGATACTGGAACATCATACCAGAAAATTAGGCTTCAACATTAGGTTGTTCACTTTTATAATGGCCTTCACTTCTCTGGAAAGGAACATGACTGCAGGGATTCAGCTAAAACATTATTTGTGTGTTTAGGTGGATGTTCTGCCTACAGTGATAATTTTTATTTATTCCATTGTTGTTGGATGGGACTGACATCAGAATTCTCTTTAGCCCAGTCATTTGTTTGTTTAGGATCATTCATGAGCAACTTTTGCAAGTAATTTCTAAACCCTTGTGGCTAATACAGTATATGGGTGAAAGTATTTGGACACCTGCCCATGAGCTTGCTGGACAGATGTTAATGTATAAAGGAGTGATGTCACTCCTCTTAGAAGGCTTCTCACAAGTTTGTGGGTATTTGTGCCTATTTACTCAAAAGATCATTTGTATGGATGGTCAAGATAGCCTCAGTTGATGTTCCAGTTCATTCCAAAGCTGTTCAGTGGGACTGAGGTCAAGGATATGTGCAGGCCATTGGAGTTTCTTTAAATTAAATCTGCTATCCATCCATCCATCCATCTATCTATCTACCTATTCATCATCCATCAATCCATCCATCTACCTACCTACCTATCTATCTACCTATCCATCCATCCATCTATCCCTTCATCCATCCAGCTACATACCTATCTATCTATCTATCTATCTATCTATCTATCTATCTATCTATCTATCTATCTATCTATCTATCTATCTATCTATCTATCCATCCATCCATCCATCCATCCATCCATCCATCCATCCATCCATCCATCCATCCATCCATCCATCCATCCATCCATCCATCCATCTATCTACCTACCTATCTACCTATTCATCCATCTATCTATCTGTCTGTCTGTCTGTCTGTCTGTCTGTCTGTCTGTCTATCTATCTATCTATCTATCTATCTATCTATCTATCTATCTATCCATCCATCCATCCATCCATCCATCCATCCATCCATCCATCCATCCATCCATCCATCCAGCTACATACCTATCTATCTATCCATCCATCCATCTATCTCCCTGTCTATTTATTTACCTATCCATCCTTCTATCCATCTACCTACCTATCTAGCTACCTATCCATCAGTTCGTTCATCCATCCATCCATCCATCTGTCTATCATTTGGTCCATATAATGTATCAGCAACGACTAGAAAGTCAGTGGCTTCCAGTGTCTGTCTATGATTGCATGGCTTTATACTTTTTACACACATTGTTAACAATAGTGTGGCTAAAATACCCAAACTCAATACAGGGCTGTTTACATTGATGGCCATGTCATGTGTAACAAGTATTTATTTCCATGTCCTACACCCAGCCTTGTTTTGGGTAATTGCTTTCCTTCTCTAACTTCCTTCCTTTCTACAAGGCTTTCCATTTTCATTTACATTCACTTTATTCTCACCTATTTTCCCTTGTTCTTGTTTGCTGCTGTTTCTCTCGCTACCTGCTTATTTACACCCCAGCACGCACACACACGGCATTACCTCACAGCCTATATGTCTAGCATTCATTTGTCTCCATTGAGGGATCCTTTCGGAGGGACCACTGAGGATGCACCAGAATAGATCAGCCATTTTATACTGCGAGAGAGAGAGAGAGTTGAATACACACTCACTTACATCCGACTTGGGCTTTTTGTACCTACAGTGTGTCCAGATATTCTCCAGTAGGAAACACACACACTCACACTCTCACACTAGCACATTTATCATCCGGAATCTGGCTATGCAAAGCAGTACCAGCGGGGCCATCCTTCAGCCGGAGTAGGGAATACACTGTGTGTTTGAGATAGAGACGGAATATCTGTTTTGGTGAACGCAGACTTGTTAACAGGGGGTCAGTGTCGTGATCACCGCCCTACTTCTCCATCCTAACCCGCAGTCTGGCCTGCTGAGAAGTCAGGATCAGAGATCATGTGCAACAGAATGTCATAAACAAGTAAACAACACTTACAGCTAATAGACCAACTGTCACAATTTCATGATTTAAATGAGACCCAATAAAAATCATATATTTGTTTATTTTCATTGACCATTTAATCCTGGTCCAGGTCACCCTGGTAAGTGGATAAAGCAACATTGGGTTTCAAGGCAGGAACATTACTCACATCCAGAGACAAGAGTTTCCATCCAGTACTCCTTATGAGCTGTGATCAGAAAGATAGAACCTCAGGAAACATGATGCTGCGCAAAACCCACTCAACAAATTAAACAAACCAATTAATTTTAGAATATGGTGTGGGCCATTACACCTCCAGCATAAAGCAGGGTCCGTAAAGACATAGGGTCTGTCTGAAACCTAGTGAGCTCTTTACATAGACTGCATTTTCCTTCTTAGATGCCTTAAAATGCTGCATATGGAGATGCCTTAATCTGAGCAATATCTTAACAAGGGAGCTCTGTGGGCTTCCTCACCTGCGAAGGCAATTCCAGCATTCAGTGCAGCACAATTTGTCTCCCAAAAAAATCGAATGGAACTATTTACTAGTTACGTGCAAGTGTAATTCATTTGCAATTTTGAGTTTGTCAGTGACAGTGAGGCAGCTCACTAGGTTTTCAGACAGACCCATGGTTTGACTAGAAATTGCACTGGCCTGCAGAGAGCCCTGATCTCAATTTTACTAATCACCCATGGGATGAACTGGAATATCAACCTCATCAGTGCTCTCTTGACTAAATGGCCTTCTGACATACACACCTAAATAAGTGGAGGCTGTTTATAATTATACTCATAGTTTTGGAATGGGATGTCCAACCAGCTCACACTTCTGACACATGGACTAATAGTGGACCGATTAGCACTTCATCATTTAGATTCTTGGTCAGTCGTGGTGATTCTACAGACTACATCTTGCATCTGGTTTGATGTCTCTCTCTATTTGCGTTTTCTCTCCGGGGATGGTTTGGATGCAGGCAGGATATTGTAAAACACTTTCCAGGAAAGTGCTCTTATCGTCTGTTTTAAAGTGCTGCAGGCTGGGTCATAGCCATGTGATAGCGTGTAGTGCTTCCTGGGGCTGCCCGGAACAAGCTGTTAATGCTATCTAAATAAATTAACCCCTATTTGCCTCTGCACCGACCTGAGACCCATGTTCCATTTCATCACAAGTTTTACTGCTGGGATCAGCTCGGAAAAATAAAGCATTTCTTGTCGCATTTTAAAAGGCATCTCTGCTTTTACAGAACAAATTGTTTTCTCGAAAAGTGACTCTTTAGATGCCATAAACAATTTTGTGGATATGACTTTTATCTGGTCTGATTTTTTGTACTTTTTTTTCACTGGATCTTTGGATTTTAATCAAAATGTCATTTCCAATATTCTTTCGTATCGTAATAGGATCGATACATTCCTATTATTAAGTAATTAATCAGGGTTTTTTTTCTCCCTGAAACATAATTGGGATTAATAGGCGGCACAGGGGCACGACTGAATCTCTTTAACTGCAATGTGTCTTGGATAACTGGGTTCAATCCACTTCCCTGGTCACTGTCTTGTAAAATTTATTTATTAGGATTTTAACATCATGTTTTACACTTTGGTCACATTCATGACATGACAGGTAGCTTACACAAGATTCATTCTTTGGACTGTGGGAGGAAACCGGAGCTCCTGGAGGAGACCCACACAGACACAGGGAGAACATGCAAACTCCATACAGAAAGGACCCGGACCGCTCCACCAGGGAATCGAACCCAGGACCTTCTTGCTGTGAGGTGACAGTGCTACCCACTGAGCCACCAGGCTGCCCCTTAAGTCTTTGATATTAAACACAGTCATGGACAATTTTGTATCCCAATTCACCTCACTTGCACTTATTTGGACTGTGGGAGGAAACCGGAGCTCCTGAGGGAAACCCACACAGAATGCAAACTCCACACAGAAAGGACTCAGACCGCTCCACCAGGGAATCGAACCCAGGACCTTCCTGCTGTGAGGCGACTTTGTGAGGCGATTTCCTTTAAGTACTGTAGTCCTAAAGTTGCCAAATGTAACACAATTTTAAAAGAATAGCATTACACTATGTGGACAAAAGTATTGGGACTGAATTCATGTGTTTCAGCCAGTGTTTGCCAACAGGTGTAATGAATCAATCATATAAAGGTAATTATATGCGTCCAGCTTACAGTTTAGTGAAGGTCATTTCCTGTTCCAGCATGACTGTTCTCTTGTGCACCAAGCAAGCTCTATAAAAAACTCCAGTGGCCTTCACAAAACCCAGACCTCACTTGGCCTCACTGCACAGCTTGGAATGAACTGACCAACATGAGTGCCCTGCTATACAAATCGTCTTTTGATTGAATGGGCACAAATTCTCACAGGCATCCTTCAAAGTCATGTGAGAAGCCAAGACAAGGTCATGATCAGGTGTCTAAATACATCTGGCTATATTGTGTAATTTGATGCCAAATATTTTCTCATCTGGCTAAAAGATGGCATTTATCTTACATTTATTTTATATTTCCTGTGCAGGCACAATAAAAATCCTCGGCAAAAGTGGAGAAGTCTGTACGGTAGAGGGAGGCCTATTTGACCTTCTCTGAGATCTGCGTCCCGCTGAGCCGCTGCCTTTCTTCTTTCCTTTTTTTCTTTTTTTCTTTTTGTCTGTCACCGTCATTATGACTCCTTTCAAATGTTACTTTTGAAGTGCGTTTGAAACAGGTCTTAGCTTCACGTGGGAAAGGGGCAGATTTCACAGAGGCATATCATTAACACCGATTTAAGAGAAGAAGGGAGAAGGAAGTCATGAACGGATTTGGGTTTTACTTTGTACAACGGCAGGAAGTGTTTTGTAAGGATCGGTCTGCTTCCTGTCTGCTTTATGATCAAACTAAATCTTACTCAAAATATGGTGGTATAAAAACACAATGTATTGAATAAATTTATAATAATTAATAAAGGCACTCATGTGGTGCAACTGCCTGTTATGTTAGCCCACTGTCGCTGAGATCTGGGTTAGGCTATCAACTGGTTGGGCATCTACATAAACATGATTAGCTATGTCTCAGGAAAAGACAGCTGAAACCTGAAACACTGTGATAGATCGACACCCTGTCCAGGGTATTCCTACCTTGTGTGCAGTGTTTCACTGTGAAATCAGGCCTGTTAGGACCCTGACCAGAATAAATAGATTGATAAAAATGAAATGAATGAAATAAAGTCATCCTGGGTCATGGCTAGCCCCCTGTAGCAAAAATTACTCACTCAATCTCAATCACTGTCTTAACCGCTTATCCAATTAGGGTGGTGGTGGTGGGGGGGGGGGGGGGGGATTGCTGGAGCCTATCCCTGCTTTTCAATGGGTGCAAGGCACACATACACACACCCCTTCACTTATAGGGCAATTCAGTGTCTCTAATTAACTTAGCTGCATGTTTTTGGACTGTGGGAGGAAACTGGAGCCCCCGGAGGAAACCCACGCAGACACTGGGAGAACATGCAAACTCCGCACAGAAAGGACCCGGACCGCCCCGCCTGGGGATCGAACCCAGGACCTTCTTGTGAGGCGACAGTGCTACCCACTGAGCCACCGTGTAGCTAAAATCAGTGGCTCTTTAAGTATTTTACTGCCGGTGTCTGTCTATGGAGGCTGCATGGCTGTATACTTTTTTTTGTTTTTACCCACTTTGTTAATAATAGTCTGGCTAAAATACTGGGACGTCTAAGTACAAGGCTATGTCAAGTGTAATGAGTATTTATTTCCATGTCATACTCCCAGCCCTACTTTTGGTCATTTCTTTCTTTCTTTTCACTTTTTATTCACTTTTACTTTATTCTTCTATGTTTCCCCTTGTTCTTGTTTGCTGCATTTTCTCACACTACCTGATTACTACCCACCATAACACACAAAGCAGCGTGTGTACACACACACAGCAATACCCTCACACCCTATATGTCTAGCATTCATTTGTCTCCATTGAGAGATTCCTTTTGAAGGAATACTGAGAATGCACCAAAATAGATCAGCCACACATACACACACACACACGTATGTGATTTTATATCATGGTATACATCACGTAGTGTCGTAGTACTTGCTATAGTGAATATTTGAATAAAATCTCTCTTCTCTGCCTTGCTTCTTCTCTTTTTTAAATAAAAACAGGTTATTTTATTTTAAGTTAATCAGCGATGTAATGTGTCACTTTACGTCACAGCTCAATTAAATAATAATACATTTTATTTATATAGCGCTTTTCAAGATACTCAAAGACGCTTTACATAAGACAAATAATCAAAACAAATACGTACATACACCATACAAATCATAGTACAAAATCAAAATAGTACATCAACATCAAGAATAATTAAGATAAAAACAAAGAGAGCAGCATAAGACAGTTCATTAAAAATTAGCTAAATTATGAGAGAGAACAACAAATATAGAACAATTTCTTAAAATTAGACAGAAACAGGACAGATTTACATGCAATCAGGAAACTGAAAACTTTACAAGTTTTAGGATCTAGGACTTCACATTTCTGTCGTGATCTAAGTATAAAAACTATTAAAAAGAATAGCAAAAATAAAAGCATTTATTTTGTGTTGTTACAAGTTAAATGCCACTCTGAATAGATGAGTTTTGAGAAGTGACTTGAATTTGGACAGGTCAGGACAATCTCGTAGGTGTTTGGGGAGAGCATTCCATAAAGATGGAGCAGCTATGGAAAAGGCCCTGTCACCCCAGGTCCGGTGCTTGGTCCTAGAGGGTATGGACAGTAGGTTAGCCTCAGAAGAGCGAAGGCTACGGGAGGGAATGTGCTGATGGAGCAGGTCGGTGAGGTAGGATGGGGCCTGATTATGGAGAGCTTTGTGAGTGAATAGAAGAATTTTGAATTGAATGCGTTGAGCAACGGGAAGCCAATGAAGTTTTTGAATTGATTGATTCGTTACAGTTTAAACAGTATTATCAAATTTCTGGACACATTTCTGTCAACAGCCAACTCACACTATATGGTTAATTAGTTAAAAGCCTCAGTTGAGAGGTTGCTAACATGTGAAATCAGTTATATAAAGAAACAGTTTAGAGTTCTGATCTCAGCCCCACTGACTAGCTTTGGGATGACATGGAACGTTAATAGAGGCTTTCTTGACCAACATCAGTGCCCAGCCATACAAATCCTCTTTTGACTAAACAGGCACAAATTCCCACAGACATACTTCAAAGTCTTGTGAGAAGCTCTCTCACAAAAGTGGCCGAAAAGATCGCATAGAAGTTATATTATTTGTTTTTAAAGTGGGAAGTCTAAAAAGTTTATGGTCAGGTGTCCAAATACTTTTGGTCATATAGTGTATACTATCATATATACCAGCACTAATACACACATAGTACATCCCAGGTCAGAAATGATGTAGTTGGATGGTATTCTAAGGGGCAGGTGAAATAACAATGGGAGATTGAGACGAGGACCCAGTGCATTAGTCTTCCTTCAGGCTTGTATTTAGCAATGTCAATATTGTCTGGACCACGGCTCAGGTCGCCTTCTTCCCCTCTTCCACTCCATATTGACTCGGGGCTGCAGAGCAAACACGTTGTGGCAACATTGACGTAACGCAGAGAGTTGAGTAAATGAGACCCATAGGAGAAAGTGTTATCGGCTTTTTCTGAGTCGTCAAATGTTGACAAGATGAGCAAGGACAGAGAACGAGAGAAAGAACTTTGGCTGGATGGATGATTGCTGAAGTTTATTGGATAATGAACTTACTCTGCTTCTTGTTCTTTGTTGCCACAGAGGTACTGAAAGTTAAAAAGTCTGGACAGTGTTTTGTGCTATAAAACAGAAAATGTACCACAATGCAGCTGCATATTAGCCGATCTTTTTAATCTACACACATAAATAAAGTAACAGTCAAGTGTGATTTCTGTGAATAATTAAAACACATACAACAAATGTGTTGTTATGCTCCTGAAGCGTGAATGAAACCTTACATCGCTATGGGGTTGCTGTGCAAAAACGAAACCCATGCTCATTAAAAATGATCTATGATTTGTTGTTGATCACAAATAAAAGCAAGAACAGGGACTTTTTTCAGAGAGAAGCCTCCAAACTCATGGCAATGTAATGTTTTTTTTTTTTTTTTTTTTTTTTTTCCTCTCTGTCTATGCCGAACCCTGCCCTGACAGAGGAGATCGAAGCTAACCAACATCCCCTCCGAAACACTGACAGCAGCCGGATGTATTTTTGCAACCCACACATTGATGAGTTTGGCACCACCTAGCGTTGCATGCGGAGAGACACACCCTAAGGGCACCCTCCCTCATCTCTTGTGTAGGCGCCTTTTAATCAGCTGGCAGAGATCGTAATCGCATTCTGACAGAGAGAGACCCACCCCCTCCGGTCTCCAATCCCACCCCCCACCTGAAC
This sequence comes from Trichomycterus rosablanca, assembly GCF_030014385.1. NCBI lineage: Eukaryota > Metazoa > Chordata > Actinopteri > Siluriformes > Trichomycteridae > Trichomycterus > Trichomycterus rosablanca. Next base: position 24,592,311 of record NC_086004.1, read on the forward strand.
AACAGGCCAATCGTTGTTCATATAGCCACCCAGCCTTCGACCGGCTGAAGGCAGAGCTGGATTCGAAACAACGCACTTTCGAAATCCAGCTCTGGTTGCAGCGCGTGTTTTTACCACTGCGCCACCTGAGCGGCATGGCAATGTAATGCTTGCTTGACTATAGACAGATGTACCAACTCAAAAGTTTGTTCCTGTTTCATTATTATTTTATTTATTCTTTTTTATTTATTATTATTATTATTATTATTATTATTTAGATGCTGCTGGAACAAACTTGTTATTATTATTATTATTATTATTATTATTCCCCAGCATGTGTAGTTTTTTTAATTTATTTCTTTGCAATTATTTGTATGCTATTATTTTTTATTATTATTATTCCCCAGCATAGGTGTTGTTTTTAATTTGTGATTTCTTTTAAATAATTTTTATGTTATTATTATTATTATTACTATTATTATGTTTTTTTATGTTTTATTAGTCATTTGTTTTATTTTTTATTTATTCTTTGCAAAAGACCATTGTTTTACATAGCAGTTTAATGTGTAACAGATCATATTTATATAATCACCAACAAAGTTAAATAACAGCAGATTTTCAGAAATCCCACTAAAATTGTCTAAAAGAATTCAGATTCAATGATTTTGTACTTACTTTCACTGCAAGTGTGACACAATCTTTTAAACATAAAATTGGTATATTACTTAAATAATTAAAATGCACAAATTAGGGGTTCAAAGACCCCCTTACCACACCTCTTGCGCTCCTCTGTATTTTTAAATAATTAATCAATCTCCTTACACACCAGCATGTAGTTCAGTGTCATTCAACACCTAAATTTCTCTCCCTTCTCCTTCACAGACCGACAACTTCTCCGCCGAGCCCAATTACATGGGGAGCAGGCAGCAGTTTGTTCAAAGGTAAGTCCCATTAAACGGCTCGTTCAGCCGTCACATATGCCCAGACCCCCTTTACCTTGATTGCTGGGTTCAAATTAGACTCCTTCTAGGAAACAAAACTGTTTCCAACTGCTGAATTGTTTATTCACTTCCCGCTGATGTTCTCTTTCCTGGTTCTGTAGCAGTTCGACGTTTAAGGACCCGGAGCGGGTGAGTCTGAGGGACAGCGGGCACGGAGACAGCGACCAAGCCGACAGCGATCAGGACACCAATAAGGGGTCGTGCTGTGACATGTCTGCCAAGGAGGCACTCAAGATGAAAGCCACGGGTCTTAAGCCTCAGCCCCTTGAACAGGGTGAGTCTCCTATTATGCTTCTTACTTCCTCACAGTTTCAGGTGTCCGTAGTTTAAGGGTGTTTATTAGGATTTGAGAAAGACTTGCTGCCATTAAGGTGACGTCTTTTCCCAGTAAGTCTATAGTTATATCAGCAATTTCATGCTGCTACTGTGGCTTCGTAGACACAGTGCGTGTGCTCGAATTGCCTGCCTGCAGTCCAGATCTGTCTTCTATTAAAATGTATAGAGTGTCATGGAGTGTCATGTATGGAGCACGGACTGTTAAGCAGCTGAAGTCTCGAATCGAGCAAGAATGGAGAAAGATTTTATTTGCAAAACTGCAACAGTTAGTGTTTTCAGTTTCCAAACTATTAAAAAGTCTAATTATTAGGAAAGATAATGGAACTCGGGGTAAAACATTGTGTTGCAGGCATCAAATCAAATTCTACATGTGTTTATATGTACAAAATACTGTACAATAAGTTAATCATTGGAAATTGGAACAATTGGAAACAAACAACAGATTCTTCTTTTTATTGCATTTTAGAAATGTCCCAACTTTTCAGGAATCAGGATTTTTATCGTACCTTCTTCTTTGTACGTATTTTAGCTTGTTCTTCACTTGTTCTTTGTTTGACCTCCCAAATCCCTACCTACTTTTAAAGGCCCCGGTTGTTCATTTTTACTCTACGTCTTCTGTCTCGCCATCTTTCTTTTTTATTGTGCACCCTGAGCCAAACCCCTTTGCTTATGTCTAACTCTCTCTCTCTCTCTCTCTCTCTCTCTCTCTCTCTCTCTCTCTCACCCTCATTCTTGTATTCCAGTGACGTTCTCAGTTTATCAAACCAGACAAGCCCATTATGATTTTATAAGCCAAACCACTTAAGTCTCTCCATTTAGTCCTTGCCGGGGAAGCGCTGGAAGCGTGCGCCTTTAGAACTTTCGTAATGGAACATGGAAAGCAACTTATCGCACAATGGGAGAAGTTACGTGCTCGGGCCTGATTAAAAATGAATAATCTTTCTATGTTCAGTGGCGGTAGGACGGATGTGTCTTGCCAGGTTGAACTGTTAATCTTCGGGGTGGTCGAAATGTCCGTGTTTCATCCATATTCACACATTCGTAGAAGATATAGAGCATTGTATTTTTCCATCTATCTCTAAGCATGCTGGGTCATGTTAACCACTTTTACACCTAGGCTGCATCATTCGAGCTGGAAGAACCGAAATGTTTAAACGGTGTGCGTGTGCACTTGTGCGTTCATGTGTGTGCGTGCGTGTGTAGGACCTGGATTAAATGGACTGTGGAAAGCCATAAATCAAATATAATAGTCCAATTAATCAATAGAACAGAAGGAATCTTCTATCCGAGATAGTGGAGTGTGCTAGTGATGTCTGCCTTCGTCTAAGAGCGTCTACTTGTATTTCATTACGATTTAAGAACAGAGCGAATGCACTGGCAAGAAAAATCAGCCAATTAAAGAGGCCCATATGTTTCTTTTTTTGACAGTAGTCATGTAATGGTGCATGAGAATAGTTGAAGATAGGCTGAAATTAGTTCAACAGAATTTTAAGAATGAATTAAACATGAGTGCAGAACATTTTTGCTCTGTCAAATTAAATTATGTCTCATAAACAATTCTGAGTGTGTAAAACTATCTAAACAATACATTTACAATATATTGTTTACGTATTGGGAACAGAAGCTTGTGTTGTATTCTTGATTACTTGCCAGTAGCCATCCTAGCTTTTACATAATTACACTGATGAGCCAAACATTAGGACCAATTACCAACCCTTTCCCAAATGTAAATGGCACTGCTTATTTCATAACAGTTGTGCGTCTAACCATCAGACATATATTAAATGTTGGGCTGATGGTGGATACTCGTAGTACCCTTGAATGCAGCAGATATGACCAGGCATAATGACCTGTGTGACTAGTTTTTGGCCAGACAAGTTGGTAGTAGTATCTCCACATGGGGTGCTCACAGGAAGGAGTGTTGAGTACCCACCAAGCCACAAACAACCAAAAGGTTGTAAGACAACCGAGCCTCATTGATGCCAGGTGACATGAAAGCTATGGTGTTTGGGTTCAAACTGTGCCAAAAAGTGCCCATTCTAACTCCTGTCCACCGTTCCCAGCACCTACAATGAGCACACAGGGATCGGAAATGGACACCAGGTTGAACAGTCACACAGTTGAACAGAAAATCCAGTATTCTCAGAGACAACCTGGTACATGTGCATTGTTTACTCGCAGAAAAGATGCTGCGGGGATGCACTGTAAGACGATCCACCTTGATCCACAGACAAAAGTTGAAGGACAGGCTGTGAATATTCTTGCACCACAGAACTCCTTCAGATATTTTATGTGATAGAGAGTCTGTGTATTAGAGATGGATCAGAGATGCTTTGACAGCATATTGGTGGGTGGTTTTAATGTTTGGCTAATTGGTGTGTAATAAAATGCCTATTTAACTCATAATGATCGACCAGCTTAGACATGGACAATAAAGAAGTCTTAGTTTCTTAATCTAAAAGTGTTGCTTTTTAATTGCTTTTTCCAATTTCATACTTAATTACAAGATGAAATAATCTGCACCATGACTAGATGAAAACATTAATGACTAAAGTACCAGATTAGACTGTCTATTATTTTTAAAGCACTATTTCTGCTCCTCACAATGAAACTATACAGTTGCAGACCATAGGTTATAGGGCGGCACAGTGGCTCAATGGGTAGTGCTGTCGCCTCACAGCAAGAAGATCCCAGGTGGAGTGGTCTGTGTCCTTTTTGTGTGGAGTTTGCATGTTCTCCTCATGTTTGCGTGGATTTCCTCCCATAGTCCAAAGACATGCAGTCAGGTTGAGTGAACATACTAAAGGTATGAGTGTGTGTGTGAGCATGTTTGCACTGTGGTGAATTGGCGGTCTGTCCAGGGTGTTTCCTGCCTTCCACCCAGTGAATCGGACCCACTGCGACCCTGAATAGGATAAAGCACTACCCTACTACAACCACTAGTGTCCTTACTATTAGATGTCCTATTAATGGGGCAGTTGTAGCCTATCAGGTAAGGTACTGGACTAGTAATCGAAAGGTCTCTGGATCAAGCCCCACCACTGCCAGTTTGCCACTGTGAGCAAAACTCTTTACCCTCAATTGCTTAGACAATATATACTAAGTCGTTTTGAATAGAATCGTCTGCTAAATGCAGAAAATGTGAATGTACTTCTCATTGTGTTTGAAGATCGCTGCAACCATTTCTAATTTTAATTCACACTCCATTTCTAATAACTAAATCCTGACCTTAAGTGGCTTTTGAACAACATTTATTATGCCCATATTGTCTCCTAGACGCGGTCCTTAATAATAATATGTGTTGTTCAGGTAAACAAAAGAAAGCTATTCTGCATCCTGGAGTGGGTACTAGTACATTTGAATGAAAGGAGTCTACTTACATGCCTTTAAACCTATTGTAAGAGCCATGTAGCAGGAGCCAGGTCTTTGAAATAGAGGTTACTGTGTTGTTATGAGGCAATGAGAGAGCAGTATACCCATCATATAGCGTACTTTGTGATCCATAATACATTACACTACATTATTGCACTGTTTTAAAGTGGAGGCTTATGGCTGCATTTAGCTGCAAGTAGGGGGCACTGTAGTGTATGTGTGTGTTGTGTTTGTGTTGTGTGTCTGTGTGTGTGTGTGTGTGTGTGTGGGCTTATTCACTGCTTGTGGCAATTGTATTCTCCTCATGGCTGGAATGAATTATTTGGAGAGGCCAGCAGGCCGGTATTGGCTACAGCCACTCAAAAGGAAGACAGAATTTCAGTGCATCATTTTTTATATTTTATCACTTTTATATTATTCGATACTTGCACAATTCAAACATCCTATATTTCTTGTCAGTCATATGGTGACACCAGCCAATCTCAACAATCTGTATATGTATGGGGCATGTTCAGGCACGTCAGTCTGCACAATGTCAACACATGAGATGCAGCTTGTAAAGATAAAGTTGGCTTGCTTTTGTGTCTGGGGACAGCATATGTTAGCCATCAGAGAGCATTTAGTGGGTGGAATTTGACAGCATTTAAGTTAATGTTCTAATGATGTGGAGCATCATTTTATTGTCAACTGCCAAACTGTGAGGTAAAAATATTGAAAATACTGACCAATCATAGTATTTCATTTCAATTTTTGCCTGCACTTATTTAACCAATTGGAAAAGCTAAGAAAAGTATATAATGTCTAACAGTAAAACCAAACCAGAGCCATAAAAAAGCAACATGAGTTTATCCCGTTCTTGTTTACTTCTCATGTTTATTATCTAGTATTTCAGTCAGAGACACAGAAAAAAAAGACCAGACACCGAGTTCTGCTTCACATAAATAAGCAACACTTTTACTGACTTTCTCGCTCTTTCGCACTTGTTTACTCCAACTCCAGCCCTTTCGCTTTGGTCCTACACACCGTCCGCTTCAATTAGGCTGCACCCGAAAGCATTCATACACTAACGCCAGAACGGCGCACAGACATGTAGCATAAACAAACTGAAGAATTTAAGAGATCATGCATCATTTACAATCTTCATCCATCACATCACACCAGATTACACGGAGCTAGAATTTCGACATGTTTTTTTTTGTACTGAGAAAAGCTCAAAAACACAGAGGTTCAATCCAAATCCACTAAAAAAGGAAACACGTATTTTATTATTAGGAATTAGGAAGCTGTATGATCTGATCTGACCTTTGCTCCATCAGACACCCTCAACTGTGCCTGTCTGGACCAGATTTAAAGATTCAAACTTGAGACTTTACTAGATTGCTGCACCCGAACACCCCAAAAGCTATGTTTGTGGTTAGATTACAAAATATATGTATACACCAACCAGTCATAACATTATGACCACTGACAGGTGGAGTGAATAACACTGATTATCTCTTCATCACGGCACCTGTTAGTGGGTGAGACATATTATCCAGCAAGTGAACATTTTATCCTCTAAGTTGATGTGTTAGAAGCAGGAAAAATGGGCGAGCACAAGGATTTGAGTGAGTTTGACAAGTGCCAAATTGTGATGGCTAGACGACTGGGTCAGAGCATCTCCAAAACTGCAGCTCTTGTGGGGTGTTTCCGGTCTGCAGTGGTCAGTTCCTATGTAAAGTGGTCCAAGGAAGGAACAGTGGTAAACCGGCGACAGGGTCATGGTCCAAGGCTCATTGATGCACGTGAGAAGCGAAGGCTGGCCCGTGTGGTCCGATCCAACAGATGAGCTACTGTAGCTCAAATCGCTGAAGAAGTTAATGCTGGTTCTGATAGAAAGGTGTCAGAATACACAGTGCATCACAGTTGCAGGGCTGTTTTGGCAGCAAAAGGGGGACCAACACAATATTAGGAAGGTGGTCATAATATTATGCCTAATCGGTGTATATGTACTGTGTATACGTTTTGAGTATGATTGTAGTAGTAGGAGTACCATTTTTTGGGGGTGCAGGTCGTTGGCCAGTAGACTTGGCGCAATTATACACTATATGGCCAAAAGTGTTTGGACACCTTACACCCATTGCAAAAACAAACAGAGTAATGACTAGGTGTCTTTTTAGCTATAACAACAGCCTTTTTAGAAAAGACTTTTAATAAGACTTTGAAGTATGTCTGTGGGAATTTGTGCATATTTAGTCAAATGAGTTGTATTGTATGGCTGGGCACTAATGCTGGTCAAGAAAGCCTCAAGTGATGTTCCTGTTAATTCCAGAGCTGTTCAGTGGGACTGAGGTCAGGGTTCTGTGCAAAATGAGCTTTTCTTCATGTCTTTATAGGCTCATTATACTAGAACATGGAATGACCTTCCCTTAACTGTTGCTGCAAAGTTGAAAGCATATCATTCCCTTTATAGAACTGATTTTTGACAGGTTAGCAGTTGTTGTGGCTGAAACATATTAATTCAATAATTAGAATGGGTGTCCCAATACTTTTGCCCATATGGTGTATTTAGTAATGCCATAACTGATTATTTTTTTTACTATCCAAAATGCATGTAGATGTAGTTGAATGTATGAAGACGTATGATTTTGAAATCAGAGAGGTCAGTATCTGCCCCAGTACTTAGTACTCACTCAGTTTTGGACCAGTCTTTTGTCCCAGAGCTACACTAAGATTAAAAAGACTGAGGCTGAGAAATCCCTTTAATGTTTATTTGTTTTGGATTTACTTCCTCTCTTGTCTCCCACACCGCACCATAATTGTATAATTGGATTAAACCTGAATTGCTCTTAATCCTCATTGTCCACTCAATCACTGGAGACACGTGTCTTCTTGTTTCTGCCCGTGGCGTGAGGGGGGTGCTCTGAAATTGAGGAATTAATCTCCCCGAATTGGGAGCTGCGTATTAATTAAAGCCGAAGTGTATCAGAAGCGCGTGTATTAATTGGTGATTAATTGACGCTAGGACTCGCCGGCAGCGGAGTCTAATCCTGGAACGTCTTCATCAATGGCCTTCACACGGTTCAGTTCTCTCCCTGCCTGTCGCACTGCTGCAGAGATCTACGTGCATGATAAAGCGTGAGTGTGAGTTAGCGCGGGTCCCACTGAATGATAGAGCGCGTTGTTTCTTTAGATTGCTGGCCGAGTGTTGCTGCTGACCTCGTCTAATTGCAATTGATTGAGGTGTGATAATCAAATTGCTTCCCCTTTTATTGTCCCTTCTGTACTGTCTCATCCAGCAAAGGGCTACAATAACCTTAGCTTATTATGAGCCAGATTGGGCTCTGAAAAGAGACTGGGTAGAAGCATTTTTAGCACTGAAGACAGCATCCGAGCGTCATGCTGAGAGAAAGACGCCACGCAGCGCGTCGTCCATGATTGTACTTACCCCCTATCTTCCCTTCGCCACGTTGTTTGCGCAAGTAATCAGAATCCCTGCATTAGTGATTGGAACGAAGCACCGAGAGATGTCATGCTCTATCAGGCGCATACCGGCTCACGCCATTGTGCCGAGGCTACCTGAGAACATGGGCTGATTGATTTGCTATGGTCGTGGTGATAAATTGAATAGAATCTGGTGGTGGTGTTGAATTTTAAAGGAGTCTTTGCTTGCCTCAAATTTCACAGCGCCCCAAGAGCCCCAGCTCAGTGTTCTGTGTGGACATCTTGATAGCGACGGGCCTCCTGTAAGGGCGGCGAGAGGTTTGTTCCCCTATAACCGTTGCACATAGAGGCCCTGATGTACTGAGATCCATAATGAGGAATGTTTATTTGCTTGTGCAGTTGAATTGATGGGCATTTGGTGGGCATTGTGAACAAACACTGACCAGCCATAACATTAAAACCACCTCATTGTTTCTACACTCACTGTCCATTTTATCAGCTCCACTTACCATATAGAAGCACTTTGAAGTTCTACAGTTGTTGACTGCAGTCCATCTGTTTCTCTACATACCTTTTTAGCCTGCTTTCACCCTGTTCTTCAATGGTCAGGACCCCCACATGACCACCACAGAGCAGGTATTATTTGGGTGGTGGATCATTCTCAGCACTGCAGTGACACTGACATGGTGGTGGTGTGTTAGTGTGTGTTGTGCTGGTATGAGTGGATAAGACACAGCAGTGCTGCTGGAGTTTTCATGTCCACTCACTGTCCACTATTAGACACTCCTACCTAGTTGGTCCATCTTGTATTGTATTGTAGATTTAAAGTCAGAGACGATCACTCATCTATTGCTGCTGTTTGAGTTGGTCATCTTGTAGAACTTCATCAGTGGTCACAGGATTCTGCCCACTGGGCGCTGTTGGCTGGATGTATTTGGTTGGTGGACTTTGGTGGTACCAGCACAACACACACTAACACACCACCACCATGTCAGTGTCACTGCAGTGCTAAGAATGATCCACCACCCAAATAATACCTGCTCTGTGGTGGTCATGTGGGGGTCCTGACCATTGAAGAACAGGGTGAAAGCAGGCTAAAGGTATGTACAGTCAGTAATTGTAGAACTACAAAGTGCTTTTATATGGTAAGTGGAGCTAATAAAATGGACAGTGAGTAGAAACAAGGAGGTGATTTTAATGTTATGGCTGATCAGTATATAGTATAGTATTGTGTTCTTTGCACTCACCCATCACCTTTAATCCATAAACAAGAGTGCAGGTACTTGTTAGGTCTCCAATTAAAACTGTTACCCATGAGACAGTGGGGCAATCGCATTGCCAGAATAAGAAAAAAGGCTCTCATAGCTCCCTCCATTTCCTCTTCTCTCCACTTCTGAAACACATCCACTTCATGGAAGCCTGGCAATTAATTAGCAGTTTCTATCCCAATGCCCTTTTTAGCAGCGTGCTACTGAAGAAACGAGCTCCACTCCACTCCCAGAATTCACTAAATCCATACTGACAGACTGCAATGTGTTTAGCTTTTTTTCTAAAGGTCATTTGCAATCATTCATATTTTAGGCGGCTATAATAAAGTATGCAACAGGACGGCAGCTCGGGTGCACCGGATGATTTTTGAAGTGCTGCACAGCTCCTCATACAGGGCTTCACCATCTTGCGCTAACTGATGGCATAATTTATCACTTCTGACTTTCCTATAGATGTGTTTTTGCTAGCTGCATTTCAAAATGTAATCCTGTGTGTTTCTTGGTAACTTTGGCGTGTGTGTGTGTGTGTGTGTTTTCTTTCCTTTTATAGCATAAGTAGGGTGGTATGCAAATAGAAGTTGACGCAGAGTGTGATTGGGACTGTTTGTGATCAGGCGCAGTGGTAATGGGGGTCTGTGTAAAGGGATTAGGAGTTGGAAGATAATGACTTTGGAAATCCACAGCTGAACCTTAGTATGGATCTGTACGGTCGAATAGTCGAGCATTTACGCAGTCGGGCCCCCATTAAAAACAAGCTTATGCTGGTGTAGTCAGTTATAGAGCCCATCTGCAGTGTCCTTACTGGTCATTATTAGTAAAACGTACACTTTATATCACATTTTAATTGTAGTTCCTGGCTGCTAGGAGTTGCAATGAAACACTTTAGTGCAGCAGCAACAAGAGTAACTGCAGTGGTTTTGCAAAGAGAAACTCTGAAGTTAGCGTTTGCTTTAAAGTGCTGAGCACACAACAAACTCCACTATTTATTTTCATGGAGCAAATATAGAGGAAACTAGATGCAGCTAAATTTAGTAATACTGCTTTTTATCCTTTTAAATCAAGCCAAAAAGCCTGCAAAGCGATTGCACGTAGAATGCGTAATTGAACCCAAAGAATACATACAAGTCAAATCTGTACGTACACCTGTAACAACTGTATAATTGGAACACCTACTTGAAAAGTGTTCAGAGCTTTAAATTGCCAAAAACAAGTTTCTGATCCAACTCTGGTTGGATCTTTGATCACTCTAGAAGGCAGATTTGTTAGAGTTTAAAAATGATTTTTTTGTTATGGCTTTCTGGCACAGACTTGACTTTTGAAGAAAGATCCACATATTTGTGAAAGGCCATTCCAAAAAGTAATTACAGCCTAATTGTTAGAAGCAATTATAGCCTTGCTTGGCTTCATAGCCTTCATTGTTCAGCAACCTGAATCCTGATCATTTTCTATTAAATTATTTTGCTTAATTATAGGCCTTGTTTTCTTGTATTACCTGCATTGTTAGTCTGTGTATGACCTGTTTGTTTTGCTATTGGTTGTGGATCTAGTTTTGATTTTGTTTGGATTATAACAGCAATTGTAAATTGATTGCCTGTGTTTTGACCTTGATTTTGAATTTACCACGATAATGATGATGTTGATATTGTCTGTTTTTTTTTTTGTTTTTTGTTTTTTTTGTATTTGTGCAGCTGGACACAGTAGCATCTAATATTTAATGATTTTCATGTAATCTGATATTGTTCTGTCCACTCTCAGTAATACGCCGATTTACTGTCTGCAACAGAGCTCCCCAAACAGGCTTAACAGTAGGTACCGTTTTGTTGTGTGTGGTTTTTGCATTAGTGTTATCCTTCTCATATGCAGCATCTGAGCCAATGGCGAGTATAAAGCTTGCAGGGCTGTGGGCAGTGAACCTTTGTTCCAGCTAAACCAAAAAAGTCAACAGACGTCAGTTTTATTCACTAGCAAGGTGTTGAAGTCAACAAGGTTAAGTGATTTAAAGAACAGTCTATACCACCAAATTAATACTAATTGCTGTAATTCTTATTTTAAAATACACACAATAAACTCATTCAGCTACAGGGGAAAAGGGTTGCTGAATTCAGTATATTTTAATACTATTTCTATCTCAGTAAAGCCTCTGTAAACTTTTGACTGTATGTCTTGGCCATAAATACAAACATCATTCATGCTGATTTGTCTTATTTATTATTTAGTAATATTTCACTTTATTTATAGGTAATAAAGAATTGTTGGAACTGATTGTTGGAAAAAAATAAAACCTAAAATGTTTTTATCCAATGTTACATTCACTCAATAAACAGAAATTACACACTGAATTTGATAATGTATTTTTTATTTAAATCAATAAGCTGTGGTGTTTGGTTGGAGGTTCATGTACTTTTAAAAGGATTTGGGGAAAAATGCAACTTCAATCTATCTAGTCAGTCAATATTGGCTTCTGCTTTTAGTAAACTAAAAGCAATCATTTAAATGTGATAGACTATTGAGTGGTTGGATTTTTTTAAACAACAAACTCCCAATATAGCAGAAACTCCTAATTTAACTCTTAGTTCAACTCTTAATGCTTTTAAAATGCCTGCTGCCAGCAAAAGGAATCACCAGGATTTAGTGACTGAATCAATTAATATCAAGTAAATTAACATTATATAACTATTTGATTTTCTAAAACTCCTTACAACGTATAACTTCTTTTTTATTGGAGGGTTTGTCTGTCACTCCAGTACCTTGACTGTGGTCTGTTAAATTTGCTTCATTTCAAGACTGACAATAACAAATACATAACAATAAGACATCATTGATTTGCCGTCCAGCGAAATAACCAGAAAGCGTCCAGATAATTTAAAGGATCAATGAATCTGCCATGTATTAGTTTTCTTATTCCCCCTCGCCACTGCCTACACTGACTCATTAGTCAAATCAGCAGTTTTTCCACAGAAATCAGCAGTAGAAGTGAATGAAACTTTAAATAGAGCGGTTGATTGAAGGGTGCCACAGAGGAGCAAGTATGGGAACCTGCAGTCTTTTTTTTTTTAGCCTTACATGTTGTTCCCTTCAGGTACTGTACCTCCTAAAAACATGGAAAGGATGTACTGGCTGTTCTCCATGTAGGTTTAATTGAGTGAAAAAGTTCATGTGTTTTACCTTGGCTGAAGTGTGTTCCTGCCTTATAACCAGTGTGTTTCAGGGAGGCACTGGTTCCACTCCAAACCTAACCAGTATGAAATGTGCAATGAAAAGGAATAAACAGTCATTAAAAGTAGACAAACTAATTTACCTGGGCATCAGTTACCACACCATCTGTTTTTCTTCTTTTTATGCTTATACAATAGACAGTGACGTAATGGTATGTTTATTATTAATAAATTATTGGGACTGATTATGTACTTCTGTAATAAGTATTTCTAGCCTGATGGGAGTGGGCATTTTTGGAATGACAATGCAGTCACCAGATCTCAAGCCAATTAAACACCTACTGGAGATGTGGAGACAGCGCTCTACAAAACCATCAAAACACCAGTTAGAAGAATCTTGTGATAAATGATGCACTATTTTATCAAAACAGTTTCTTTTAAGAAGATTTTTGGTGTTTTGGTGGCTTAACACCTTACTAAAACACCACACTCTGGTTAAAATGAAGGTTGCCCGAGATGGCGTCTAAAAACGTTCGGCCACATGAGTCCCGAGCAGTGATGGCATAGTTACCTTGAAAAAGTAATCTGATTACTGATTACTGATTACTCCTTTAAAAAGTAACTTAGTTACTTTATGGATTACTTGATTTTAAAAGTAACTAAGTTAGATTACAAGTTACTTTATTAGTTATATAATGCGGAATATTTCAAAGATATTCCTTTGCAATACTTTATCATTTGGCTGCCAACTTGTGTGTACTGATGAGACTCAATTGAATCCCAGAACATGCTAGTGTGAATGCATGGGAAACAAATTTTAATTTTCTTTCAAGAATATGATACAGACTGACCAACACTATTACGCTAAATCAGCATTGAAAATTGACTTTACTTTTAATAGCCTTCTACAATGCTGGAGCTTCTTAAAACGGAAGATTTTCTTTTAAATAGAAGTGTTATTTACCTGCTATTAAATAGTTTTCCAACAAAATCCTGCCAATTTGGCGGATAATCGCCCAATCTGGCAACACTGGAATGCCCAGAGCCAACTGGCGCTTTTACTCGTAGCGCTCCACGAATACTACTAAATAGTACTACTGTACTTCTGTAATGGTGTTGGTGGTTGGCATTTATGCTGAGTATATTACTGCACTGTTTTGGTGAAGAACTACTCATCTGAGGTGCGCTGCTCCTGCGTGCAGAAATGCTTCCGCCAAAAAATTGCCGGCAAAGCGGTGGTGGGGGGCCAGAGGGGTGGCCGAAGATTACTTTATGGTGGCCATGGCAACCACTGGCCACCCCCTGGCTCCGCCCCTGCCAAGAAGAAATATAATATAACAAATATAGTAACGCACAGTAACTTGGATAAGTAACTTTAATCTGATTACTGGATTGGAAATAGTAACGCGTTAGATTACTCGTTACTGAAAAATTTGGTCAGATTAGAGTAACGCATTACTAAGTAACGCGTTACAGACCATCAGTGGTCCCGAGGCAAGCATGCATTATTTTTAAAATGATTACAGATGGCTGGCAGCACAATTCAGAGCTTCACTTTTTTCATTAACTGGGATATTTGCGCTCCGAGAGCGTCGTTCGGCAGAAAGATTCGTTACGGCTTAAAAACCCAAAAAAGACTCCCACTTGCAGATGAGAGGGATATAAACCTTTCTCATCTTGATGTTGCTCGAAGCTGATGTGGCCTATATAATAAAAGGCTTTTCCACCGAGCCGATATGAGTCAACTAAACCGCCGGCAGGGTCTTTTGTTTGATGTTTCGATCAATGCAGCCATTTCAACAGATGTTATGCAAATTGCTATCATGCCACCATTCTGTTGTTCAGCTTTTAACTCCGTGCTTAGTTCAGCTTAGTTTCCATGATTTGTTTGCTTTGTTTTTAAGTACACCTCACCTCGGTGTTACTACCATGTTAATGACAGAACAGCTGGTGCGGCTAACCTCCGCGGGAACGTTTTAATTACAGTATTTGCACGCACTAGCCCTGATAAGTAACGTTGCGATTGCTTACTTTTGACTCGCATCTGTCTGTTATTGTGACTAATTGTGTTTTCATTGGAAGCATCTCAGTTCTTTGATTAAAGAAAGTTTGGATGGGCTCTTAGCTAAACTGTGCCGTATTGTTGGTTATTATTGGTTGTTGGCTAAGCACTCTTCTTCACGCTCTCTCCGGTCTTCTGGTTTTCTGTGTCACATCTGCTTTCAGATTACGTACATTCGGCGATGGAACCTTTAGTGTTGCAGGGTCTAAAATCTGATTTTCTGGCATGCTTGTCACTAAGTTTTTTAGATTGCTTTTCCTTATATATATATATTTGATTGTTTACATGTTTTATTATAATAATCTTATTTATAAGTTGTTTTATTTATTGATGTTATTTATTTACATTGATTATTTACCGTGCTGTTTTATGTCTGTGGTTGTACAGCGTCCTTGAGTATCTTGAAAGGCACTTAAATTAAATTATTATTATTATAATTTATATTATTATTACTACTGTTAGAATGGCATTGAAGTACTTTAATGCATCAGTACCCAAATGAACATGCTGTTATTAACAGACTGACTGTGTACTATGTTGCAAGTTTTTTTATGGAATAATTATTAGTTGCTTTGGAATTGTTGTTCATTTCTCAGCTGGAACACAGCTCTAGTTGGCACTTTTGCATAAGGAATTTACTTGTACACAATGTGAATCCACGCCCGTTTAGAAATCAACACAGCAAAGCAACAATTGAACTTGATTATTGCACTACTTCAGAGCTTTCAGAGCTCAACACAGTAAAGTAGCTCTGAATTCTTAGAAATTCACACATAATGGCCAGCATTTATGCTACCCTCATTTTGGTAGTTGTACTGTTTTTTTTTCTATCTATCCATTTATCTACTTATCTATCCATCCATCCATCCATCTACTTATCTATCCATCCATCCATCTATCTATCTACTTATCCATTCATCCATCATCCATCCATCTATCAATCAATCTATCTACTTATCCATCCATCCATCCATCCATCCATCTATCTATCTACTTATCCATCCATCCATCTACTTATCTATCCATCCATCCATTCATCCATCTATCTATTTACTTATCCATCCATCCATCCATCCATCCATTCACCCATCTACCTATCTATTTATCTATCTATCCATCTATCTAGCCATCCATCCATCCATTTACCTACCTACCTACCTACCTATCTATCTATCTATCTACTTATCCATCCTTCCATCCATCTATCCATATATCTAACCATCTTTCTATCTATCTATCTAAAACAAAAAAACTTTAATTTATTTATTAGATAAAACCTAAATTGGCCATAGGATTCCAGGAATCGATTGTACTCAGCCACAAAAATTTAGGATTCTGCATTCCTAAAACCCAGCTGAACCAGTTCTAGAGCTCCAACACTAGAATTATTGTACTCGTCTACATTTCTCCCCATTTGGCCTAAAACAGAGTTTGTTTTCAGAGTTCTACTACTTCATGTTCTCATTTTTCACAAGCAAACCACTCCTGAAACAAGAAGCCATTGATCCATGTGAGCAACAGGCGCAACGTTCGGGAGAAGGAAATTAGAAGCCTGAACAGTCAGGGGAGCTGACAGTCTTATTACTCAAAGTCGAATGTGATTTCAGCGCCCTCGCTTTTGTTGACATGCTCCTCTCCCCGCCGCATTCCTGCTCTCTGGTGCAGCTCTGGTGCAGCTTGCATGGGGAAAGCGATTTGCCCTGCTAAGCCAGTTCAATCCCTCGTAAAGGTTGGAAATCTTTTTAAGGGGAATATCTCCGTCACAAGATTTCTGCTTTTTTATTATGGGGATTTAAGGGATTAGTTTTTCATTCTTTATTTTTTAATATGCAAACCCTCATTCTATTGTTTGAGTAAAACAGCAGGGTAGTCCTGGTGTTGCTTGCCATGGATAGAATATGTCACACATATACACATATATTTGCAGCTATGTAGCATAGCATGAGAGCCCTCGTTAGTTCCCTGGTTGTGATATTTTGGGATAATAATAAAACTGTGTTCTTGGCCTTTTTAGGAAAGCCAGCCATAAATCTGTGACATTTGCTCACTAGCCTTGATGCTGCGACGACTAATTATGTTCAGTTTATGAAAGTAATAGCTCACGCCTCACGTGACACAGCCAGCATTTCCATTTCTGTGATAATTAAACAGAAATGCAGGAAACCTAAAGCTGTTTTTAGATTAATCTTTTGGTGGGTTTTTATAGCCAGCATTGTAATAAAAAAAATTAGGAGGCAATAATTAGATCATGAGCTAATTCATAGTCCACATAACGATCTCGTTTCTCAGATATCTCAGCAACACAGGCAGTGGTCAGAAAGCTTATACTGTAGTCAGCCTTGGTCACGTACATGTTCTTTATGATCTGTAGCATTTGACCTTATCACTGCAATTTAGCTAGTTTGACTTAAAGGTTGGAAACAATGTTTTTGCTGAAAAAGGCCAGTTCACTCCATTCACAGTTTCAAAAGAGTGTTTGGGTTCATCTGGGAATACATTTTGCTACCACGCTTAGCAAAGCTGTAAAGGCTGTGTTTATATTTACATGTGTATTTGAAACACTTATATGTCTACAACATTAATAGGCAATCCAGGGTTCAAATCTCAGCAGTTCTATTGGCCTGTTGGGAGTCTGTATGGACATGATTGGCCAATGTCTGAAGGAGGGGTGTGGCCGAAACAGCCTCGCCATTGGGAGATGGCTAGAAGGGCATCCAGATCTGCTGTGGTGACCCCTATATACAGAGCCAGCCAAAAATGTGTTTTAATATGATACAAAAAGGTTTTACACCTATCACCTATTAACCCTCTCAGCTCCAGGGGTGCTGGACTGTACACGTGTATATGTATAAATGACAAATAAAGGCATTCTGTTCTAAAGGAGTTTTTTTTCCTTTGTGAACATTGGTTAAACATTTTAGTACATGTTTTTAACGTTTGCCAAATTTATGGGGTCTCTTTTCTGACTCACACGATACTGTATGTAGCAAAAAGGAGTATGTAGACCCAACATGAATTTTGCCCTTTGCACATGGTGGTACAGAGTGAGTTGAAGTTCATGCAGGTAAAAGAGCAGAGGTTTCCAATTAGCCTTTTAGGTAGTATCTCAATTTTTATCTTTATATATTTGACTTCAAGCCACACCCTATATGAGGTGGAATCTGGAGCCTGAACTAATGATTTGTATAGTTCTGGTTCATAAGCGGGCACTGTCGCCTCATAGCAAGGAGGTCCTGGGTTTGATCCCTAGGTGGGGCGGTCCGGGTCATTTCTATGTGGAGTTTGCTTGTTCTCCCCTGTGCCTGTGTGGGTTTTCTCCGAGAGCTCCGGTTTCCTCCCACAGTCCAAAAACATGCAGTCAAGGTTAATTGAAGACATTGAATTGCCCTATAGGTGAATGGGTGACTGCCGCCCCGTCCAGGGTGTTATTGTGTGCCTTGTGCCTGATGAAAAGATGGGATAGGCTCCAGCAACCCCCAACCCCCCGCCCCCTGCGACCCTGATTGGGTAAGCAGTTAAGAAAGTGAGTAAGTGGTTCATAAGCAAGGACCAAACAAGAGCAATCTTGACACTGTTTGTGACAACCGTGAGTGAGAATCATTTGCATAAAAAATATGTAATCTAGGTGCATGACAGGAAGTGTACAGAGCTGATGTGCAGATTACTCATGATGCAACAATTATGAAATAAATATGTGTGGTAAAAAGCTTAACAGACTTAACAAGATGCATGAAACCTCCGGTTGTAAACAGGCTCATAAAAGCAGGTCTGAAAGGTTCATAAATTTAAAAGATCTGCCTGTGTAATTCAGAGGAATGACTTTTTTATCGTTAAGCTATACTGTTCAAGCGGCGAACCAATTTCATTCGTTTCCTGTACACAGATCTGTTATAAGCATGGTTGGTTTTTTTTGCATACGTGAAAGCACATTAATATTCGACGCCCATCTGATGGACTGCGATTGGACTTCGTTTTTCTTGATTTTCATTTAGCGGCCTCGGCAGGAAGCATTTGTTTATCGTTTTCTCTCTCGCTCTGCGCTTCTCCTTTGATCATGCTCGGTCCCTTCTCATATCTCTTTGGGTTTATGTCAGTTTAAAGCGATGAACATCTTCATAAATGTGATAAGCACACATATGCTGGATTAATTAATGCCGTGCATCTCCCTCGGGCGATAGCAGCCCACATTTCAGATTTAACCTTTTCTTTTAAAGGCATTGTTGGGTGTATAATTACGTGCTGCTTAATAAGTGAGCTATTAAGGCTGCTGATGGGATGAACAGTCAGGACTAAAGAAAATAGCAGCTGAAAGGTGTGTAGTTCTGCAGGTTACTATAGCCAAACTTGGCTTGTCATGCAGATGTTAATATAAATAACACATTACTCGAGAACTATTAAACAAGCCCATCCCTGCTGTGCTTTGGATCCCTTTATTATTACAAGACTTGAAGTGCCTCATCCAGATTGAGTTTTTTTTATCAGCTGAGTCTGCACTGGCTGCAGTGCCACATTGGCATGGACAGACCCGGGCTTGAGGATACTCATCTCTCTTTTATACAAACACAGCTCCTGAAAAGGAAAATTGATTGGGCTTATCAAACAATAATCAGCCTTTGTTATTTGTATCCTTGGCTTCCACTTCTAGCCACAGGCTTTTGTTAATACTCGAACAGGCAAATTAAGAGTCTGGCTCTGCATAAGACGTATGAAATTAGCTGGATACTTCCATCTGTTCTCTACGTAGTAGCTGTTATAAATCATGTGCCGTCCCTCTTTGCCCAGTCCTCCGGCTCTTTACTTGTAAGCACCTCACTTTAAATGCAGTTGCATGCTCAACAGAAGAAACAAGGACCTTGTTGTTCGGCTCTTGTGTTGATGAGTCACCAATCTATATGCTACTGCATGTTCATGTCATTGACCCTTCTATGGGGGAGCAAGAACTGGCATGGTACAAAGTTATGGAATTACGAACCCTACAGATCTGTCTTATGCATTATTCACATGCTAGCAGTAAACATTACTCGGAAAAGTCTCGTGTCTTGTGTGAGTGTGTGTGTGTGTGTGCATTATTTTAATGATTCCTTTGTCCTTCGTCAAGTACTGCTTAGCATTACTTTGAATGTGCCAACTATGAAGTACTTCATTAAAAATAACTAACATGAATAAACACTCACCACACTCAGCCTAAGGTTGATGATTTTCTCATGTTATCTGTATTTTACTGATTGATTTATTTGTATCCTGTATTATAAAATGCACTTGCACATAATAAACACGTCATTTTTTTCACCACCTTTTATAGAATCTTCCATTGAGCATTGGAACGCAGTCCATTTCAACACACCATACAAAGTGGTACAAAGTGGGTAATACTTTAGGCTCCTTTTGGCAGACGGTTCACTGTGGTATGTGTGTGTGCACACTTGAGTGTGTGTGTAGATGTTGGCCTCTTGTAACCCTAGTCAATAGGGAAAACGTTGTCCAGTATTGTCGTGACGATGACGCCCCAGAAAGAGATTATGATGATGCCTTTGGTGCCCTGCCACTTCTTTCCATCTGTCCTCTATCCTTATTACACTGTGAAAGTGTGTTTG